>NC_090926.1:1025671086-1026034211 GCF_040938575.1 Ambystoma mexicanum
CCAATTTAGTTATTAACTCTCAGAAGGCTGCTTTGAAAACATACTGGCAGGCACTTGGAGCACAAAGTCTTATGGTAAGGCTTCATAAAGCTAGCTCAAAGTGATCCCAGGAAGATATGTTTTAGGCGGGGAGGGGCAAGAAGTTAGTGGGAATTGTCATTAGGATTAGCACGGCAATGGGCAGTCAGTGGGTGGTTAAATAAACAAACAAAACCTGCAAGCTTTTTGTCCCTCATATGCAATTTCTCCCTAGCTGTACTCTAAAGCAATAGTTTCTTCTTGTAGGTAGTGCCACCTTATAGCTAAAAAAAAAAGGACAAGTAACCTGCTGTAAACAGCCTTTTCTTCATGGCATTGTTTTAGGGTAGAGATGAACACGCCACCTGGGGCTCGGGCCAGCCAAGGCCAAGCGACTAATGTGAGCTTGATTCAAGTTTCAAATCACTGCCTCCAGAAAACACTGTGATCCCCACCTCCTTGGAAAAAAGTAAAGTACATTTCTTTAAAAAATCTTGCTGTGCGCAGGCTCAGCCACCACGTGCCTTCAAACTACTGGTACAATGAAATAAATCTGCACGAAGGCTGGTAGCACAATTGCTATTAATTTCAACCTATTTCAATCAATGCAGGGTTATGGAGGCGCCTCCATTTCTATCTGCCAATAAAGAATTCCCACATTTACTGCTTTGTAAGCCGCCACCCACATCCTGCATTTGTTGCTAATCCTCTTCCTCGGCCCCCAACTTGTCTGTCACCGCCTACATAAATCAGTGTTGCATCCCTCTCTCACAGTATCTGTGGGAAGGGTGCTGCTGATATCATGTGTAGGGAGGATAGCTCAAGGGGCAACACATTTGTCTTGGATGCTTCACAATGCAGAACCCGCATAACTTTGAATCCTCGTCCCGTGCTTAGAGACTGGTCTTCAGTATTAAGCGAGCTATAAAAGATTAATTAATCATGTGCTCGATACGCATCAGTTTCTGGACACTTACAGGGGATATTTTGATTGACCATTGCTCAGGATAAAAGTCCCTAATATATGATAATTAAGATGCATTCTTAGGGATGAGTGTAGGATGGCTGAATTTTCTGGGGAAAGTCCCATGTCACCAGGTAACTACCCAAATTTGTACTTTCTATAGAGATAACACTGTGTCACCAATCCAAACCCCCATTTCCAAACTACCAACTTCATTTTCTTGATCTCTGCAAGTTTGATGCACAAAGATCTTCTTTTGTAGAACTACTCATTATCTTGAAAGCATACAAAATAGCAACATGCTTCGAAATTTGCACTCGCCACTACCCATTGTCGAGTGAGAATTAATTCCTGGCGAGTAAGACATTGTGTGCTGTGTGCATTCGGAGAACTAAGGGGGGGGACAAGGGATTTTATGCTTGGCTAGTAGCTTGCATTTGGAAAGTTTGACCTCTGATAGCCATCTGAATGCCTTTGTCAAACACGGTCTATAAGGAGATGACCTGATAACACAGTTTCATTCATTGACTTCAGCTTACCTGCATTTGACACGTTCACCATTCATGCACTCAGTTCACACTCACGGCAAGTCCCATACTTTTTTTTTCTTCCTTCATTTGCATTATGTTTAATAAATAACCTTTTGCAAAGTAATACATATACAAACACATCATAAGTAAATACAGAAATACCAATAAAAACAATTCATACATTTAAAATCATTTTCTAAACAATCAATATAATTTAAAACTGTAATGCTTAAAGATATTTTATTAGAGTTTAAGACCCAGTTCCATAATTAGTCACGTCATAGGCAATAAATCTTGCTAACATTTCCTTTCTCGGAGGTGTAAGAGTTGGGCATGACACCACCAGATATTTCAATGTCTCCACCTCTGTCTGGCAAAACCTACACAGTCTATCATGTCACCTAACACCCAATCTCAAGCCAGGCACTTCTTTTGTTAAAAATAGATTTAATTTAAATCATAAAAAGTTCTCTCTAAAAGCACAGGATTGGTGTTTATATAAATACAACAGTAGTACGTTAAAAGGCCAGTTAACAAAAATTGGGACAATGAAACAGATTGCATTGTGAGACCCTGGTCCTGGTTGAGATCCAATCTAGTTCCTATAATAATAATGTGCATTTAACAGTATCAGGTGAAACAAACTGCTCCATAGAGGTGCACCCCAGACCCTCTAAAATATGCACGCACTTGTTCGCCCAACTAGACACTTTACAATTGTCAAATTCCAGTTCCACCTTATACTTTTGTAATAATGAGCAAGAAGGATGTAGCAGAAGTTTTGCATATAACTAATAATTGCCAATGTATTCGTGTTTCTATCAAAATCAGACCCATTCAACTAATTGGCACCCCCTCGGACAATGTCAAAGTTTTTCTCCATACAGTTGCCTCGTCTTAGCCAAATCTAAATCACACCCAAATGTTTGAGCTCCCGTAGGTCATCTTAGGAAGAATGTTTTGCTGGTAGCACTGCAAATCTGCCAAACTGTTTGTCCAGGAGCGGTAATTGGCAGATGCTACCCTGGCGTGCGATTGCATATTTTCCATTAGATCCTGTTTGGAACATCTTGGACTATTACTCTCAAGTATTTAAACAGAGCCATGGTCTCCACCTTTACATTATCTACCTTAAAACTGAATGGACTATCGTCTAGCTGACATGTTTCCCTCGATTTCATCACCATCACCTTTATTTTGTGCGCATTTATACATGGGTCTAACTCTGTTAAATACTGATGCGCTGCATCCAACCCCTGCTGCAGTCCTATTGCGGTGAGGTCCCATACTCCTTCATACACTTCATTGGGCTTGCACCCATCAAAAACAAATGCATCAGATTTTAACCACCTTGAGGCTCATGCTGAGAAGACATTTATTTGTTTTGGTGTTTGAAAGTACATTTACAAAACCCAGAAGACAGTCTTTAGGATCAGATTACTTTGTGTAGTGGTGCTTTTAATCTTCTTGTCAGGAAGAGGAACTTAATGCTACAATCCTCTCGTTTTGTGTAACGTGTTTCTGGAAGGATTTATATATGTGCCAGGTTGGTGTTTTTTGTGCGATGTGTACTGTTTCAGTCCTCTCCCTAAAACGGAGTATAATTTTATGCCTGGAAACGAAACATGAATACATAGCTACACTAACTAGAGCTGAGAAAATAAGTTGTCGAGTGCATGAATTGCAGGCTGCTCTCACATCCCAGCTTCACCACTAAAGCGATCCTGGTCACATATTATCTGCCAAAATTGATTTCCTAAAAGTACATTAATTTACAGTGTCTAATATTCATAAACAGCCTTAATCATGGTTTGATACTCTATAATGGTACTGTTCGATATCTTCTAATAATAGTGACGATTCTTTTACTTGCTCGCCAGTTATTGGTCTCTTGGCACACTCGTAAATTATTGTAATATAGCGTCCCAAGATATCCTTGAGTCTCAAAGACTAATTAGTTTATATAATATTTTCTTTTATGTCATTTCCTTTTTTAAAAAATATATTTTTATTAGTCTCACAGTTGGAGCAACAACATTACATATCAACATGTAGCAACCTCTGCAGAAATGTGTAACACTCTTAACTGCCACCAAAGCTTTCCCCTCCCACCCTTCTGCTTATTGTTCATCTACATTCCAGTCCATCTCTCTCATCTGCACCCCTCCGAGCCTAGATATGTTCATATCAGCAGTGGTTTGAAGGTCGGGGCTGGGAATTTATGTTCGTATTCAAGCAGGGGTGTCCAGGCTGCTTGGAATTAGTGGAGCTTTCCTTCTTTTGGAGCCGACACTTTCAGCTACCAAAATGCCCGAGGCTTTAATCCACCATCGTCCCAGGTCTGGGCCCTCTGCTGTTTTGCAGCAACGGGTAGTAGTGATACGTGCTGCTAGTAACAAATGGGTTACCAATTTCTCTTGTGCTCCCGACTTTGGATATACCACCAGATAAACACAGTAGTTTACGTTGTAGCCTTTCCATTACGGGTTTGGGGATCTCTATAGGGAGGGATGAGCAGCAATATAACAATCGGGGGAGGAGGTTCATCTTGACGGCTGTGATCCGACCAATCAATGAAATGTCTTGTTTTGCCCATCTCTCCGGGTCATCTTCTTATGTCTTAATCAGAGAAAGGAATTTAGCCCCGTACAGGTCCCCCGGAGAGGCTGCCAGGTGAACCCCAAGATAGGCTGGGCGCCCCCTATATCTTGTGCGGACAAGCCCACCCCCAGAGCCACTGATTTCCCCAAATGAATGTCAAACCCAGATACCTGCCCAAACGTGTGAAGCTCCCAAAAGGCCACCTGCAGGGAGGGGATGATGTTGGTGATGGATAAAAGCACATCATCGGCATACATCGCGACCTTAAGAGGGGGGCGGGGGGGAGTTCTGCACCACCGGGACATGAATTGCATTATTCCCTCGTATGTGTTGGGCCAACGGTTCCATAATAAGCGCAAACAGGAGGGGCGATAACGGGCATCCCTGACGTGTTCTGCAGGTAAAGGGGATTGGGGGCGTGCGTTCCCGATTTATCTGGAGTGAGGTATTCGGGGCAAAATAGTTGACGGCTATCGCCTTTCTGAACTGAGGCCTGAAGGCAAACGCCTCCAGTGTCAGGTGCAGAAAGGACCAGTCCACCCTCTCAAACGCTTTTGTAGCATCTAATGCCAGGACGGCCAGTTTCTCCTTGTTGTGAGCAGCCAACTCAATTCGGTTTAACGCCCACCTGATGTTGTCTCCCGTTTTCCTACCCTGGATGAAGCTCGTTTGATCAGCATTAATGGGGGAAGAAGCGGGGCTAGGCGATTTGCTATCACCTTGGAATCGATGTTAGCATCAATATTGATAAGCGAGATTGGCCTATAAGAGGCACACTTCTTAGGGTCGTTCCCCGGCTTCAGTACCAGAATTTTATCGGAATTCCGCATCGAGGGAGTTAAACTTCCCTCCTCCCGGAATGAATTAAAACGGGACGTTAAGGGAGCAAGGAACTGACAGCTAAACAATGTATAAAATCTAGGTGAAAAACCATCTGTGCCCAGAGTACAGGATTTCAGGTATTTAATGACAGCCTCCACTTCCTCCTGTTGGATAGGAGCTTCAAGAGCCTGCATATCCTCATGCGCCAGCTGGGGTAGTGATGCTTCCGTAATATATTGCCTCTGCGCCTCTAGTGGTCTGTCCGCCCTGGCCATGTTCTCCAGTAAATGGGCCTGTACTATTTGTAGTTTCTCCTGTTCACCATATTGCATTACCCCCTCTTAGTTTTGGAGCCTAGTAATCAAAGTTTTGCTCTCTAGTTTTCGCTAGTTTCCATGCCTGGAGGCGATTGGCCTTATTGCTTTTGGCATAATAAGTCTGTTTAACTGATAGCAGTGTCTGCGCCATCTTCTCCGCATACAGGGCCTCCAGTTTATTACGTGGCACCCGGTGGCATGAACCTTAGGGGACCATTCCTTCTTATATTTCCATTCAATGTCCTGTATCTCCTGCTCCAGGTGGGCTCTCATCTGTTTCTTCCTTCTATAGTATGCTGCCGTGTGTGCAATTAGGTACCCTCTGATAACCGCCTTCATAGTGTCTCATGTTGTGGTCGGGGAAGTTAGTTCTGTGGGGTTTTCTCAGAAATAGTCTTAATTGCCTTTGCCACCTCATCTCTTAGGGCCATATTGTTCAGTTTCGGGTTGTAGAGATGCCACTGTGGTCTGGATATGGGGGCCGGATATCATATTCCAGGATATCATCTGTAGTGACACCGGGGCATGATCTGTTAGAACCTTCGGGGCAATGTCCATCTTGTTCGTGAAAGATAAGAGATGGGGCGAAACTAGGAGCAAGTCAATGCGTGAGGAAGTGCAGTGCACATGCAAGAAGAAGCTGTAGTCCCTTTCCTCCGGGTGCAGCACCCTCCAGGCGTCTACCACACCCAAACAAGTGGAGGATACCCAGTGCATTTTTATAGTCTCTGGGGGCTGACTTGTGTGATTTGTCCTCGTCCGGGACGGGGACCCTGTTGAAGTCCTCCCAAATGATGACCTGACCTTCCAGGAAAGGAAGGAGGGCGGCCTCCAAGTCTGGCAGAAAATGTTCCTGGCCCTCATTTGCGGCATAGATGGAGACCAGCTAATGCTGTTGGCCCTGGAGCATCCCCTTAACCCCTATGAAACTGCCACCAGGGTCTCTGATGGTGTATAATTCCTGGAACGGGACGTCCCTGGCCACCAGGACCGCTGTTGCCCCCCCCTTTTTTCAGTGCCCCCGGAGGCCAGGAACTGCTTTGGAAAATCTCTTTCCTGGAGAACTATCACTGTTCCCTCTAGATCTCTCGGATGTTTCAGTATCGACTTCCGTTTCACTGGTGAGTTGAGGCCTTTGACATTCAGAGTGATGAAGTTCACCTTCTGGAACAGAGTGTCCAAGCTCTCCTCTGTTGACATTACGGGAGGTGAGTGGGAGGGGGGGGGGAGTCAAATGATCAGAAGTTGCCATTCATAGTATAAGGATTTCTGCGTACCTGCCCCAACTGAATTTTTCTCCAACGAAGAACAACATAACTTTGAACTGAGTCCGAACTCTGGACTCCCAACAGACTCCAAGGGCCTTCAGGTGACATCCACCTTGGAGTCAGGCTTAGACCGTGTATAGCCCGCCATTACTAACAACATGTTCCCTGTTTCTGTAAGCTCAGTCAGACCGGTTGTCCGGGGCATCAGGTGAGGGCAAAATGGGTCTTTGCGCTACCAACGCTGTCTGTGGTCTGCAGATGCGGGCTGTAAGGATCCATTATCTCCTATTTCAACCCTTCTGGACCTTTGACCAGACCGGTCGTCTCATTTTCAGGGGGAGGTCATTGGGATCCCCGGTGGAGATGAGGGAGGAGCTACCTTCTTTATCTGGCGAGGCTGGGTTCAGGATCGTTTCCACGTCTTCTAAATGTGTAATCACCCGGGAGACCCCTTTGTAGGAAAACCGGACCGCAGTGGGGAACAGCCAGCGATACCTGATCTTTTGATCTCGAAGGAATAGTGTCCGGGGCCTAAGGGCCCTCTGTTTCTGTAGGATCACTGCGGCCAGGTCCTAGAAGATTTGCAGGGGAGACCCCTGGAATAACATTTCTTCACGGGAGGGACTTAAAGCCATTATTGCCTCCTTTGTCGTATAGAAGTGGACTCGGGTGATCACATCCGGAGGGGATTCCCTGTCCAATCCTCTGCGGGGCCGCAGTCTGTGAGTACGATCTGACAGGAGCTGGACTTCTCAAGATGTGGCAGAAGGGATTGAAACTGGTCCCCTATGTATTCCGCCAGGTCCTGGTCTGGGACCAAAGCAGGCACCCCCCTAATTCGCAGGTTATTACGTTGGGCCCTGTTCTCCAAGTCCTCCTGCTTGTACTGCAAGATCTCATTTCTGTCCGTCAGAGCACAGATCTTTTGTTGTACTTCCGGAAGTAACGCAGAGTGCTCTCGAGTCAGATCCTCTACTTCTCCCAGTCTTTGCTTCATATTCGCCACTCTTTGATCTGTCTGCTCGAGTTTGGTGGTGAGTTCTGTCATACAAGAGCGGAAATTCTGATTTGATATCCATCATAAACGCCTATATATCTACTTTGGTAGCCAGTTGTCCGGCTCCACCATGTGATGCTTGCGCCATGGATTTAGTTGTCTCCGGCTTCTTTCCCTTTTCCCCTGGGAGAAACACAGTGGAAATATCGCCACTCTTCAGGGCTCTTAGGCGTTTCGCCATAGTAGAGCTATCTCTTTGAGTGATGCAGGGCACCTGTCGATGTAGGCGGTAACCGGTAGGTGTCCTCCGATAGTTGGACAAGTTTGCAGATGTTTGCCGGAGTGCGTCCAGGGTTTTGTGGCCCAATTTCTCTATGGTGGGGGAGGAGGAAGCCAGTAGTTTAGATGTCCTGTATTCACCGGCCCTCCATATATCCCAGGATTCTGCAGGCTGTCCCGTGGCCTAGAATCTGCGCTGTTTCAATGGGCCCAATCGGCTGATGGTACTGTGTTCCAGGAGTGAGTGCGTGCAGGAGCACCCTTCCCCACAGACACAAAGCTCGCAGTGCAGGAGGGGAGGGGGTACCCTCCTGTCCCTTCAGTATGCGTTCCTTAGTCCATCAAGCTAAGGTCCTGGGTGCGTTGGCAAGCCAGTGATCTTTTAGCTTATTCCTCCACTCATCACCCTATAACTGGGAAATACCGCCGCCAGCCGTGGCACTCCGGTAATTTGTGGTCTCCCCCAATTCAGCTGCACACCAGAATGCAGTGGCATGCCCCCTAGAGGGGGGCCTGAAATCAAAGCATTTTAGGAAGCTTCAAAGGGCCTGAACTCCTACATCAGACAGTGGCCCAGTTCAGATGCTCATTGCCCGATCCATGGATCGAAAGGCTGACCTTCAGACACTATTTGACTCTTTGTGTGTCGTAGCAGGGATTGGCTGCCTTCTGTTGGATCCGGAATGGGGGAGATATGTGCCTATATGTGGCCCACAATTCGAGGTGCACCTCCTCACCTGACGAGGGAGATCAGACGCTTGGCGGGCAATACGTTGGATCCCCCAGCTGTACTTGGGCAATGGCGGGCGGAACTCCCGTTGGCGCGGGTTGCCGCAAGAGGAACAACCGTTTCAGGTCTGGGGTCCCCCAGCCGTGGTTGTGTGGATTTTCCAGTGTGAATGTTAAAACGCAACCCAAATGCCCAAATCAAAGCGCAGCTGGTGGCCCGGCAGGAGTGGGAAGTAGATTTCCTCACCCAGCGGACTGGGGTCCCAGCGTTCCTCGGAGCCTGTGGTCTCCCCCAGGGCTTTTCTTTTTATCGGGGACCACTGATTATCCCCATCTGCAGCACTGTCGGGATCAGCAGCAGCTGTCCTCTCCCCTACTTATTGTTCTAAGGCTGGCGGCGCAATGTCATACGTGCATGCCCTCAATCTTGGGACACCAATCCTTCGATCCCCTCACTCCGCGTTCTGCATTCCTTCCGCGTTCATGGGCTCTGTGTTAGAAATCAGCCCTCCATCAGGTTTCAACAGCTGCTCAGCACTTTCCGCCACCGAATGCTGGACTGAAGTGCTTCAACTCTCAACGGGAACGTTGCTATAATCACATTAATGCGGGCTGCCACGCCCCCCTATGTCTTTTCCTCTAACGTTAATGCATAAGAAACTTAGGTGCCGTGCACATCTTTTGCTACACATGACCCTGCAAATCATACAACTGGCCCTGGTTTCCACCTTCTCTTTTGTAAAAATAGAGATAGATAAGAGGCAGAGATGGGGGGGCAGGATGGCAGGTATAGATTTTGTGCTATGAGAGGGTGGAAGGCAGGACAGCAGTTACGGTCCTTGTGTTGTAAGCAGTGGGGAGACCAGCAGTAGGCACAGCTATTCTTTTGCCATCTTATTTTGATGCTTAGTGCCAGGTATGACCCCCTGGCTCGGCTATGACCATACATTTAAGGCCCAGAAATTGAGTAGAGCTGGAATTATTTAGCTCCTGCTGTTGGCTTAGAGTAGCTTGGTTAGCTACCTTTGGCTCCACACACAAGAACCACTATACAAGTTTGGATCTCCTGCAAAGATACTGCAGCTTATGGTCATTCAAAAATAAGTAATGATTTACTCTAAAAACGAAAGCACGTAATCTGGACTTCACTCACAAATCCTAGAGCATGCTACGGTTCAAACATAATAGAGAATGTTTTTAGTACTCGGGGATCTATCAAAACACTTTTTAAAAATACACAATAACCGTTATTATGCAATACAATCCAAACTGCTTAATGTATACCCCTTTTCAAGATTGTGGTTAACATTATTTGACCCTATTATTAAGCCCGTTCGTTCTGGTCTGGGCACCAGTCTAAAACTAATGGTTTATCTTGTGGCGAAAGACACCAACAGAAAAGAAAGATAATTCACTTTTCTGTAAACCGCTTTTATAGGTAAAGTAACATGCATCCAATAATGTATGCAGGGCTGAGTTGGGGAAAAGAGACATCTTGCAAGATGATGGTCTATTACTCGGGGATCTGCAACTTGTGGCTCTGCACATGTTTTGAACATCGACTCTTATGATCTCTCAAAATTGACTTTGCTGCCTATGACTAGTGGGAGGTGTAGTCCAAAAGATCCGGAGAGCCAAACGTTGCAGTCCCCTCCTTTAAAGCAAATAAACGAGAACATTCCTAACAAGATATACTTGTCAGAACCCAGAAAATGAATATCTACATCCTACTTCTAAGGAAGCTAAAGAACACTACATACTGTAACCCAGGGGTCAAGCACAGAGGTCAATTACAGATCAAGGTGAGATGTCCGACTATCGAGGATAGGATTCATCATTGCAGGATATCTACCAATAGTTCAGCACTGTAAACACCATTCAAGACCACATACCAAATGATTAAAGACTAGAGATTGAAGCCACGAGACAGACCATTATGGAACACCGGATCCTAACCAGTGCAACATGCACCTTGTTGAACTTGAAACCAATGTCCTTGTTTTTTGCACCAAATGCAAAGACACATGGACATTTAAATCAGACTTTCCAAAACGGACCCATAAACAGAAACAGCAAATTTTCTTGAGCGTGAACTTTGAGATGGTAAAAATTGTTGGAAAATTGACCTGAGAGGGAGAACATAAAGACTCCAGGTTATACAGCCAGATCAAACTCTAGCCAAACAGTGAGGCGTTCTGACATTTGAACCAAATGCAAATTAGTATCTACCCTTCTGTATATAAATGATTTCCAACACATTTATGATGAAAATAACTGTTGAACGTGGCTTTAGCGACTCTTTAGACCTGCCGATACATTGATTTATTTAATTGTTTTGATCTAGAGACTTTCCATTCGCCAGGTCTCCTGTCTTGTCAATGGTAGGTATCTTCACACCTCCTCCGTATAGGTTGGATCTCTCTGCTTCGGTTTTCACAAGCACTGCTGTGCCGATTTGATTAAAACCTTTTGGACTGCGCCCATCAACACATAGTGGTCTTTCAGTACTGATGCTTGTCCGGATAGTGGCGTATTGTGCCACCCCTGGGGTGATTTATAGACATTTTAGCACGCTGGATAGATTGCTGGTAATACTTTAATATTCAAATTCAACCTGTCCAACAATAGTATAACCATTTTCTGTATTTATGATTTATATACTTATGGTCTTTTTTTGTTTGGTCAACATTATCTTGCGTCCACCTTTTGTAGGGTTTTAAGCAGAAGTGTTTAGGGTGTAGCATTTAAGCTCCATGCGCTACTTGCTGAGTAAGCAACATGAATAACTGAAACACTGTTCTCACAACGTTGAGCATATTTACTCCATCTTCTAGTACCTAGAGAGGTAATGGTAGGCAATGGCATACGTCCTTGTACATACAAACTTAATCCTAGAGAGGTAGTGGTAGGCAAGGGCACACCGGCTTGTACGTACCATCTTAATCCCCCTGGCTTTGGGTGTTCATGACGCTCTACTCATGGATGCTCGCTCCATCGTGATTAGATGGGCAGGTTACATGTTTAACTCTTTTTGCTTCTACAGACCTGTAAGTAGCTGGATGTAACCAGCATGCCAATATTTCAGCACCCTCCATGGAGCAGTTTAAATATATTCTTGAATGTGATATAGTAAACACAGCCCTCTGATTGTTGGCATGATTAACACTAATACATTTTAAGAAGCAAAGAAAATGCATTACTGGACAATGGCTAAGAGCCAAATAGTTAAAAGTAAAATTTGTGCAGCGGCCCTGGGGAGTGGGAAATAGTAGAACTGGGTGCATCAGTTGAGGCTTGGGCTGGCCCAGGCCTTGTGGCTGCTCTTGTTAGTGCATTTTACATAATTGTGTCTCGGCTCACATTGTCGTGACAAGCCAGTTTAACACCCACACTGCCTTTTTATTCCACCACACAATCCAGGGAAAAGTAAAGAAAGTGAAATGTTCAAAAATAAAAAATTATTTAACAGAATTATGTATATTTTGAACAACTGGCTTGCCAGCTTTACCCTTCAGCTCACTACATGATTTATTTAACATTGGACAAAAACTAAATGTATACCTTCCTATTTGAAAGTCACTATTACACGTCCACAAAGGTATCCCTTTTCAACCGCAGCAATCTCCTTATACATTTGCTATAATCTAGTGGACGCTGCACCTGCTGACATTTCTGCTTAGCATTGATCACCTTTCTGAACATCATCCCCAAGGTCTCAAGAAAATATTCTACACAATGCAAATATGGTTAAACATTTGATTTTCTCCAGCATCAAGACCAGTGTGGCCCTGGAGTAAAATAACATCAATAAGCAAAATATAGATATGTGGGTGGGAGATAGTTAATATATTAACCATGTAGAGGCCTCTTGACATATAAGCAAGGACCGGCCCGGATAGGGCTGTGTTTAGCCATTTGCATGCAAAAGGCAACTTGTTTGCATTGGCTAATATAAGTTTGCATTCACAAATACTGTCCAGTGTCGATATGTTCTATTCTGAAAACACATGTATTCTAGATTTCCTTCATGTGTGGGTGCATCTTTCCATAGACATGTAAATGTGACTTTCATTAAACCAGGATTTGTTCTTTCATTTATCAGTATGTATGTGAGTGTGCATATGCACCAACTCCTCGGTGCAGGCATGAAATAGTGAATATTTTAACCATGTTCTTTATGAATAGAATTAATTCTTTCATCATGCATTTTGCTGTGCAAATATCCAGAATATATATTAGAGCCTAGACTGGCTGCATCAAAACATGATATCATCCCGACCGATAGTACCAGCTTTGTACTATCACCCACTGTGACTCAGCGCCAGTTTCGACCCACTACCTATATTCACAACTAATGTTTAACTTTACAAAGGGAATCCTACTTCAAAGTGGCAGCCAAAATATTTTGAGTTTTAAATTTCATTCATGGTATCGGCCTAAAAGAACAATCTCTCATGTGGCATTCAATATATAAATTAGGAAACACTCGGCATTAGAATATTAGCACCTTTGCCCCAATTTTCGATTTGCAGCCCCGTTCCTTTTCCCTTCCCAGATTTTAGCCTGATAAAAGTTAGACAATTCCAGGGAATGGGTAGGGGTTTCTCTTGATTTACCTTATAAGTTGCAACTTTTGATTTCGGGGTAACCAGCCAGAGACCCATTCAGGCTAGCATCATTTTATCCACGAAAACACTCAATTCGGGTGGCTAGCTTGGAAGACAATTCTCCTGAGCAAACTGGACACTGGATATCGCACATCAATCTATGGGCTGCTCTTGCTTCCCTCTGTCCATGGACGAGTCTTGCATGCCATTATATTCCTTCTAACACTGCCTCTGGCTGGTCAGAGGTGTGGTTTGCTTTCCACATGACCAAAGGGTAGGGGGGGGACCCTCACTCTTTCTAAAGAGAAGCTGATTTAGTTTCAATGCTCAAACTTAACGGTCATTGGTGATGCCTTGATGAAGCATATATGTTTAGTTTCTGCACGCTGTGGTGAACAGTTTGATATGTTGAAGTATTGAATTCTAATACTTTGAAAATTCTAGATGTTTTTGCTATTTTTAAGACATTTCCCAAATTGCAACAAATTATTCCGTTTCAATATTCTGAAAGGCAATTCTTTCATCTACAAACCGTCTTAATACAGGGTCAATTGTATTTTTCGTTGCAATGTACCTCTACATTTACAGCCTGATTCATGGAATTAGTGAAAAATGCAGATTTGCGCTCCTTTCTGCCCAAAAATCCCTGTTTGAAGTATGGGGATATTCGGGCAGAAAGGCACACAAATCTGCATTTTTCACGCAAATAATTCCATGACTCAGGCTATGAATTTGTACACATGTAAGTGAGAGCTTTTTCTATCAAAACATACAATAGTGGTACTTGCCATCCTCACGGGGAATGCCCAACAAGGCAACAGTGTATTCATTGCAAGGTAGAATATTAAAAATGAGATATAAAATGAAATGTTTAAGATCATTATTACAAAATTTCATCAAGTAATCACAAGGTTTTCCCAGCCTAAAACCCTAAGTAGCATAAAATGTATATCGCTTTTTAAGGTGGAGCCTATCAAGGTTTTCTGTCTTATCCCACTCCATCGCTTTAGTTTTCAGTTTCACTAGGAAACTAGACATTGGTTCATCTTGCGCTGCGGGAAGAGTCAAACACATTTCCATTAACCATGATATCCTGCAACAGGAGATTAATATTATCATCTTGGGAGGCTAGCAATAACACCCATAAGTGTGTCCTCTGCATGTATAATCTTTGCATAAAGTTTACATTGTTGGATTTTCCATAGGGTCACAGTGTTCCCTGTAAGATGTGCGCATGTGCGCTTGCCCAGCTTCCTTCTGGGAGCCGCTCAGAAGATTTTTAGCAGCACACACAGACAATTCTCACCTATTCAAAAATATTTAATAAGGCACAAGCCACAGCAATTAATTGAAATTTGATTTCTCTTAAAATAAGCAACTAGTCTTGATATTCTGCTAATTTGCATTACACTAATATGCATGGGTGACCGTAAACACCTAAAATCCCAAACCGCAAAATGCACACATAAGAGGTTAAAAACTAATATAAAATCTGGCTCCATGAACAGAAGAATCTAACCATGATATGCCTGCACACATTAACCAAATAATGACCCCTCCCCACCCAATACTCCTAGGCTTGATTCTACCACACTTTGACCTTATGACTCTAACTTCTGCCCCAGAACATATTAAGATGGTACCGGCAAACCTTGACTCCAACACTCTTGGCTTTGCGAAAGGTTAGCAGACGTGTACCTACATCCACTTGTTTTATGTTTGTTGTAATATGAATAATATGAATAACGTTCACGTGCCAGAATTTCTGTTACTCATTGCGCCTCACGAAAAGCGTCACCCACACGATACATATCATATACTGACTGTAAGTAAGCAGGCTACATGGATGTGTAACCATATCCCATACTTCCTCTTCTTTGTACATATGTCACACAAGTGCTTTGAAGCAGCCCCCTTGCAAGTTAACACATTATAAAACTAAAATATGAATTTGCCCCGTAAGGATTTTGAGAAGACAAATGTGATGCTCAGTATCTCCTACTTTAGCATTACTAACATTACCCCATAAGTGGAGAGCAACGTTTCAATATCATTTACTTTAACTACAAGGGATAATTGATATGGACTATGTCTGGGATTACACGTCCATAGTATCAGGGCACCGGATAATCGGACAAACAATGCTTTTCACATAATCTGCCTTGTTTCCAAGTGTTCAGAGTTCCTTTGGGCATAGACCGTCACACATCCTATGGTAACTCGCTGCTATGCAAAAATGGTTTCACTGAGCATTCTTAAAATGGACATAATGGCATTAAATATTCCTTGCTTGCAAAGTATTGTGTGTCTCAAATATCCCTGTGAGTGTTTACTGCTATAATCCCTCACTGTTTACAGTGCTCTATCAACTAGTATTGGAGGCTAGCACACGGGCTGGGGAAGGGGATGGGTGGAAGAGCACAGGTCATTACTCCTTGCGGGTGATGAACAAAGCAGCAAATTTCATAAACCAAGTCAGACATTTTTTTCGACAGTACACTGAAGGAAATGTGTTGCTTGTTTGCTAAAGGATAGGAAATTCTATCAGGGTGTTTTATGACACATTGCTTTTAATTGCCATTAATCAATCGGCAAATGTATTCTGTTTGAATTTCTTGACAGCCACATCAGTTTATGACAAGAGATATTTGTGTTTTGTTGTACACCTGAGTGATTTTCCAGTGGCATAAAATGTTTGTAAGGTACTGTGATTTTGAAGTCTTGGACTGGTTCATGATATATGATATGATATATGGAATTTATAACGCGCCTATACACAAGTGTTTCAAGGCGCGATGTTTAATCACATATGACATATTCTATTTTAGCCTATGTGTTTTCTAAGATTTGTCAAGAATTGCAGTGGCTGGGGAGAGGAAATTCCTTTCCAAACTCTCTACTGCAACGGTAGTTCACTAAATACGCATTCTCACACAGTGGCCTACCTCATTATTTGCGCACATCTAAAATAATGTGCGCACAACAGCAAACCAGTTCCCCACATGGAGAAAAATAATTAGTGGGAACATTGGTCACCAGTGAGGTAAGCCCCAACTCGCAGCTAACAGATTCTACAGGGACTGATCAACGTAGCCTAAAAAAAATCTCTTAATCTCTTCCCTCATCTTTTCTCGCCTTTTCTACTGTACTTCTATCTGTTTTTCGGTCTCCCCTCTTCCCATCTCGCTCCCCTTAAATCCCTTTACCACTCTGCCGTCCGCACCCTCGGTCTTCTCTCTCCCTATGATTCCATCTCCAATTCACTTGCCAACCTAGGCTGTCTTCCCTTCCACTCCCAACTTAAATACCACTTCCTTTGTCTCATTTTTAAATCTCTTCATGACCTTGCCCCTCCCTTCCTCTCCTCGCTTCTCTCTTTCTATGCCCCTCTCGCTCTCTACGCTCCGCTGATCACTTTTTACTCTGTTCCCCCCCTCCCTGTGCCTCCTCTCGTTTCAGCTCCTTCCAACACCTTGCCCCCTTACATTGGAACTCGCTCCCTTTCTCTATCTGCTCCATCTCCACCTATTCCTCCTTCCGTTCCTCCTTAAAAACACTCCTTCACCCCATCCCTGACTCCTCTCCCCTTCCTCCTCTTCTTTCTCCTCCCCACTCCACTCTTCCTGTTTCCCCCTCTTTGATTTCCACCCTCCCTTCTACTCCCTCTACTCCCTCTCCCCTTTCCCTTTCTTCCTTCCCATACCTCTTCTCTTCTCTTCCTATCCAAATGCAAATTGTTCTGCATGCTGTTTTTCTGGTTTGAATCATGTTTATTTTATTGCTTCTTTGTTCCATGTTTAATGTATTTTGGTTGTTATGCTGTAAAGCGCTTTGGTGTGAAGCGCTATATAAATAATAAAATACAAATACAAAATCACACTCCATAATTTCCGTTCTAATTTATCAAGCCGCAAATCTGTTTTCCTACAAAGATCATCAAACTATAAAGAACACAGAGGATTACACTAATGTAAAAAGCCTTCAAGCAAGTGAGCCCCTCTCTTGGAGAGAAACCGTTTTATCACATTCCATTTATTCACAATTTTCCCATTCAGAGCCTTTTTGTGAAAGGGAGAGTATGTCTATGAACAGTATGAGGAAAGAGGCTTCTTTGCCATGTGCACCATTCTAGTTCAAAGTATGGGATGACAAATGTGATAGATGCCACAAAAACACTGAGTCTCAAGGACAGGTAATGGGTATTTACTATAATCTTTGTAGGACTTATAGCCATCCCTCTCAACTTCCCATGAACTCCCCCTCCCTAAGCCAGAAGTTTGCAATGCCAGTTAATGCCATTGATTGTTGTTCCCTACTGTTTAATAGCTGGCTTCGACTAGTGATGTTTCGCACTACAACAGGCTCACTAACTCCCTCAGGGACTTCCTAACTTTCCCACTTTATTGTTCTAATGGGAAAATTAGGGTTGTGCCTTGAAGTTACTCAGTAAGAATCACCTGATTTCACTCATGCCCACCTTTACTGCAACCTTCTGCTCTTGCAGCTGCTCTTCCTGACTCTCTCCCACCAACTACCTGTCTCTCCAATGTTTCACTCCTCCTCTCTTCAGTCTAAACCCATTGATGTTAATTCTTTTCTCACTCCTGCCACTAGTACTCCTCCCACACGACGACTCATCATCCCACACTACTACTGCTCCTCCTCCCGCACTACTGCTACTCCTGCTCCCACACTCCTCCTCTCACTCTACTAACCTTTCCCACATCACTACTCCTCCCACACCAGTATTCAGTCACCCTGTATCAGTCTTCTCACATTCACCCCTTACACTCTCCTTGATACATATGTCTCACACACACACACTAACCATGCAGATCCACTGTCACTCCTAAACCAAGGACGGACCACTCCAAAACTCTTCTCCACAATCCGTTGCTTCTGCCTTCCTCCTGCAGGTCTATGGGTCACTGTCCACCTCCTCCTTTGAACTCCCCAGATGCACTCACACTTCTTGCTTCCAGGCGCCTGCTTATGTATCCCTCCCCTGGTGAGGGTTGGCCAGCTGTCTTTATCCAATCTCTCTTTTTCCTTCTCCTCCCCGTCGTGAATGTGTGGCAAAACGGCTAAAAGTGAGTTGCCCACTTCCTCTGCGCATGCTTACCATCTGGGAGATTTGGCAGTGCTAGGAAGACAGCGCTGAAGTTCATTTTCAGTGCCCCCATTGGTGGGGTGGTCTAGTGGATTGTCCTTTGTTTCTCCAGCATGGGGTCTGGCATGGATTCACATGCTCATGAATATTCCCTGTCGTCAGGCTGGGAATCCTCGGTAAAGAAAAATCAGTATCAGTTTTGTTTCTGATCTGTCTTTCGTAGTAGTAACCAATCACTGATCTCTGCGTCATACTGACCACAGCCAATGACTGCCATCTCCCTAAGCCCCACCTCTGGCAGCCATCTCCAGATTTTTACCGCACGTTCATGTGTTGGGATCCTCGTGCTATTGCTCTCGAGCTGTAATGCGTTTTCGCGCTTTTTCATAGGAAAATTCTCTTTTTTCGGTCAAAAGAGCCTCAAGCTCCACCGTTTCTTTATCCGATCAACGGGGACCCGTGTCGGATTCCTCTACGCTCAAGGGTGAAGATTTCGTCGAGCCACGCTTTTGAAGGACTCCAGAAGTTTCTCAGGCCCATCTGGGACATGGCCCAGGAGAAGGGAAGTTCGACGCCTGGAAAGCTGTTCAGGGTCTCCCTGGATGCCAGCTTCAGAATGTCTTTAAGGAGGACGAACACTCCCTTTGCCTCTACTGCCTGCATGAGGACAAGACGCACGTGGAGAAGGACTCATCGTGGGGCGAGGGCAGGAGCCCCCCCAGCACCCCAGCCCAGCAGAGGAACACGGACAGGGGCCTGCCTGACCCTGTCCCCACACGCCGCCTGACTCGCGCATGCCGGGCGCAGCGCGGCCTGAAACCGAGGCTGAGCCTCGCTAACATCAGCTGTAACCGCCGGCAGGCGGATCGCGCCGGCGGCCAGCTCCAAGGCCACTCTAAGGCCTGTTGGGTGCCTGTTCGGAGCCACAGGAGCCAGGGGCCACAAACTCTGCCCGTGCTGCTCCAGGCATCACAAACACCTTGTGTAATCACCTTGTTTGCCTCCGGAGCCTCGGAGCCAGTGCCTACTCGGACCTTTAATCTTTTGTGAGTAAAGGGGATACCCCCAGTTTACACTATTGTGCTTTCTGGTATGTCTTCTGCTATTCCGCATTCATAAACATTTGAACTCGGTTTCGTTCACCTTCGATAACTGTTTTAACTGTTTGCTACATACGCTTATGCTTCCAACTCCGCCGCCTCTATGCGTTACTGCTGCCACCTCTTTATAGTTCAGTCATTTTCAGCCCCTAGTGCTTTATGCCTCATGACTGCTATTGGCCGTGCCCTTTGGTCGCTAACTGACCACTGCACTGTATTGTGCCTTATGGTCGCCCAGAGACCACTGTATTATTGTGTAGTGCCTTATGGTCGCCCAGAGACCACTGTATTATTGTGTAGTGCCTTATGGTCGCCCAGAGACCACTGTAGTATTGTATAGTGCCTTATGGTCGCCCTGAGACCACTGTATTATTGTATAGTGCCTTATGGTCGCCCAGAGACCACTGTATTATTGTGTAGTGCCTTATGGTCGCCCAGAGACCACTGTATTATTGTGTAGTGCCTTATGGTCGCCCAGAGACCACTGTATTATTGTGTAGTGCCTTATGGTCGCCCAGAGACCACTGTACCATCACTCTCAGCCCAGTATCTGACCTCGGTTTTTAGACCTACATCTGACCGTCGCACTTAGCCCAATATCTGACTGCTACTCTCAGACTAGTACGTCACTGCTGCATTAATCTCGCTAAGTATTTGTGAACTGTACTCTGCCAACTCTGCCCCGTATCCATCCACGGCAACTAATTCCAGCCCACCTAGCTCAGCTAGTAGTAACAGTATGTACTTCCACATGCCCAACCCAGTTCACCTTGCACAATTCTCCAAACTGACAATTATCCTTACCATCATCTACACGACCATGCCTACAGTTCTGCCTACAGAGGGCCTTGGTGCCCACATACAACTCATCGCTAAACCCTGCAACTTAGAACAAAGGAAGCTTAGACTCCGGGCTCGACTACCTAAAATATTCGAACCTATTACTAAATATAACATTAACCTAGAACACCTCCGACCCAAAATATGCCGACCACTGGTAATCACCGCCCCTCTCAGACACCAACCACACCATAAAATCAATAAACTTATAGCCAAACCTCCGCTCACAGCACAGCTAGAACCTGAACTAAAAGCTGCTCTAATCAATGCCAGATCATTAATCGCCCATGCCACTGACATAGCAGATATCGTACGGGATAATAGCCTTGACTTCATTGCCATTACTGAATCTTGGCTCCACGATGCAGCAGGTCCGGCTCTCACTCTGGCAGTCCCAGAGAATTATACCATTCTCAGAGCTGACAGACCAGACTCGCGCGGTGGAGGAATTGCAATTATCGCCAAATCTAATCTCTCTATGAGAATCACACCCACACCCTCCCTCAAATCCTGCGAGCTTCTCTCTATCAAATTACCGACTGCAAACTCCCAAACACTAAATATCCACCTTATCTATAGACCCCCTGGCCCCGTCAGCACCTTCACTGAAGACATCACCACTGTTATCTCTGAGAAGCTAAAAGAATCCTCCCAAACACTAGTACTAGGAGATTTCAATCTAGGGCTCAACGATATCAACGACCATCATGCTACTGCCACAGGCAATACTCTGTCAGTGCTAGGCTTCACGCAGTTCGTGAATACTTCCACACATATCAAGGGAAGAACACTAGACTGGATTGCCAGTCACAACTGCTACCCCTCTATAACAGCCATCACCCCCCAAATATGGTCTGACCATTACCTTATCTCTTTCACCCTCAACACCAAAAGACCCACAGTCTTAACACCCACGCCAGCCACACCCACCTTAACGAGAAACAAGAAAAACATCACAGCCGACAATATTCTGCCCCACATCCTACCCAAACTAAATTCCCTACCTGACCACTCTGACCCAGGCATCCTAGTGGATGCATTCAACGCAGCCATGTGCTCTGCTCTTGACAGTATTGCTCCATTTAAACTTCGGATCAGTAAACCCAAAAAGCATTTGAACTCATGGTTTACACCCCACCTAAAAAACCTAAGACTACAGAAGAGAAAATGCGAAACAGCTTGGAACCGACATCCGACCGCTGAAAATAAAACTAACCTAATTAACATCTCCTCGCAATACAAAAGAGACATCATCCTGGCCAAACAAGAAACCTATAATAATAGGATCTCCCAATCCAACTCCAGCATGAAGGAGCTATTCTCCATCCTAAAGGAATTGGAAACTCCTATCACAGTACAGGATGACTCCATCAAAGACAAAACTTGGTGCACAGACATACAACTGGCACTAACCAACAAAGTATCCAACCTCCAAACAAAAATTGCCCTAAAGAAAGCCTCTCTGCCAACTCAACCTCTGATAGTCAAAACTCCCTCATCCAACAATCCAGAATCCACCCAATTCCGTTTCTCCAAGGTCTCAGTAATTGAGGTAGAGAAGACCATTTTGACTCTCAAACCTTCTAATTGCAAAGGCGACCAATGCCCCGCACAACTGATCAAGGATGCGGCTAGGGATTTAGCCCCCTTTATCACAAAACTTATCAATGCCTCCTTTACTACGGGCACCATCCCCCGCAATCTAAAGGAATCTTGGGTACTCCCCCCTCCTAAAAAAGCAAACATTGGACCCCAACATTCCTACTAACTACAGGCCCATCACCACGGTTCCCTTCCTACTAAAAATATTAGACAAGGTAGCATACACCCAAATCCAGAACTTCCTTGAGATGAACCATCTCCTCGGCACCCGCCAATCCGGTTTCCGTCCGCAACACGGCACAGAGACTGCCCTTATCGACCTAAAAGCCCAAATAGATTCACTCAGAGACGAGGGAAAACTAGCTCTCCTCCTCCTTCTAGACCTCTCAGCCGCCTTTGATCTGGTGGACCATAAAGTCCTATGTAATCACTTGGACTCGGCTGCCCACTTCTCAGAGGAGGCTATAGTCTGGATTCAATCATTTCTTAGTGACAGGACCATGAGGGTGTTCTCCCCCGCAGCGGCAGCAGACCCTATCCCAATCACCTGCGGAGTGCCCCAGGGATCCTGCGTCTCGCCGACACTCTATAACATCTTCACCAAGCCACTCTTTGACGATCTTGATAATCTGGGTATCACCTACACTAACTATGCAGATGATACTCAGATTCTCTTACCACTTACTGGGGATTACGTCGAAGATCTGGCTCTGGTGAATAGAGTCTACAGCATCGTTCAGGCATGGATGGCCAACCATGGCCTATGCTTGAACGATGACAAAACAGAGCTCATCATCCTGGGCACGGCAGCCCGTATCTCCAAACTTAACCAAAACTACTCCGCCTTCATCATCGATGGCAACACTATCAAGGTCGCCAGAGAAGTAAAAACCCTAGGTTTTTACCTTGATGCGACACTATCTTTCACCAAACAGGTGAACTCACTGTCATCATCCACTGCCTATACATGCAAGTTAATACGAGCTGGGAAACCATTCCTTTCAGAGGACAGCTGTCTTATTCTAGCTAGAGCCCTCATTTTATCGAAACTAGATTATTGCAACGCCCTCTACATAGGGACTACCAAACAAATCATCCACAGAATCCAAGTGCTCCAAAATAATGCACTTAGAGCGGCCCTAAGTATCCCCAGAAGTGCACACATCTCAGAAATAAGACGAAAACACAAATGGCTTTCCACCCAAGAAAAAATCAACCTTAAATCTGCGTCCCTTATCCACAAATGCCTAAACAACAAAGCTCCCCGATACCTCTCAGAACGCTTCAACAGGAAAAATCCAACGAGACTCACAAGGACAGCCAGCCCCAACTGCCTCCTAGTGCCCAGATTCAAACTAGCCACCATTGGAGGTTCCAGCTTCCCAGTTAAGGCAGCACAGTTATGGAACTCCCTACCCCTTGCACTCAGATCTGACCAAACCTTCAATAACTTCAGAAAGAACACCATAAAATGGCTTATTGAGAATGCGACATAGCGTATGTCACTTTATACGTAACGTCTTCTTATAATGTTTGTACTAACCTGCTTTTACTGTTTGATCGCCATAGATTTGACTGTTTAGCTACGCCTTATCTGCACTTGCACTTGCCCTACCCTGCAGATTCGAAATGTCCACTATGCCTGTAACCTGTAACGTTAACTAATCTGTAACCTGTAAACGTTAACTAAGCTGTAAACCTCCTTGTTCTCTTGCGCCCTGCTACCCTAGGGTCTGGTGCGCACAATAAATAAATAAACAAACAAAAACAACAACAGACTGTGCGTTTTGCGGCAATATGTCAGAGCGGACCATGAAGGACCGCCATCTGCGTCTCGCCAACTGGCTGGAAGGGAAGAGCCCGTCAGGCGAGAAGAAGAAGTCTGAGCGGTCTTCTAAGACCTTTGAGGGCGCCCCGGCGACGGGGGTCCAACAGAAGGCCAAGCACCGCGAGTCCGCTGGCACCGGGAGCGCCGAACGGTCGGGCTCTACCGCTGCCAGGCAGGGCGCATCCTCCCCGGCGCCATCAACCACGAGCCAATGCTCTGGCTCGGGTAAGAGGAAGGCCGAGTACCCGGCGAAGCTCCTGGAGAGACCCCGGTCGAGCTCGAAGGCCCCATCGGAGGGGGAGCCGGGCGGTGACCCTCCCCCCAAGGAGAAGGCGGTGAGCACACCTAAGGTGGTGAAAGCCTTGATCCACCCTGCCAAGGCCTCTATCGAGACAGTCGCGGCGGCCCTGGCTCAGCCTGTGGAGGCTACACCAGTGGAGGCGACTTCGGGGCTCAGAGTCTCCCTTCCACCGCGGAGGGAGTCCTCTTTCAAGCCCATCGACAGGACCCCCGTAAAACCTCTGACGGAGAAGAAAAAGGGGGGGCAGGAGGTCGTCGTGGATTCGGCCTCAACCTCTGAAGAGGAGCTGATCGAAGTCTTAAGCCACGGCATTGGCGTGGAAGAAGACCAGCCCATCGGGAGGGATCCCGACGTAGGAGACGACGAGAACGTCGAGGGTGCCGACGAGGCTCCTGACCGCCCGTCGGAATCCCCTCAACCAGTGCCACAAGACCACTCGGCGGCCATTTTGTTGGCTATACAGTCCTTATGCTCGGAGATAAGGATGAGATTGCCGTTACCACCAACGGAGGAACCGCTCTTGACGGGGGACCCGGAGCCAGGCCCTTCTGGGAGCCCTCCTCCTAAGAGAAGAAGGATTCATCCTCCACCTCCTTTTCAACCATCGCGCCCTGCTCAGCCCTCCTCCCCGTCCACGACCCGTGGGGATGATACGGGGACGGACACGGATCTTCCGTCGTCACCTCCTCCCCGGGCCACCCCGCCCGACGAGATTGGATCGTTTCATGCCTTGATCGCCAGGGCATCCGAGCTTTTCCAGCTCTGCCCGGAAGAGAAGAAGGAGGAAGGTTTCCTTTATCAACGGCGCGAGACCAAGAGGAAGACGGTCCTCGCTGTACCTCTACTGGACGATATCTGGGATGAGGGTCTCGCCCTCCTCAAGAACCCATCCACAACGCCTGCGAGAAGGGATCGGTACGAGAAGAAGTACCGGGTCCCGGACGCGGCCCCCTTGTGCCTTCGGGCACAGCCGACCCCGGACTCGGTCGTCTCTGCAGCGGCTAGGAAGAAAGCGGGGGGGGCTTCGGCCTCTACGTCAACCTCCCCACCGTACGGCGAGGGAAAGAAATTGGACACGATGGGACGCAGAGTCATCTCATCGGCAGCGACGATGATTAAGGCTGCCAACCCCTTAGCCATCGTAGCCCGCTACGACAGGGAGTTGTGGTACAAGATCGCCCCCCCTGCTGGACTTCCTACCGGATGACAAGAGGCCGGAGGCCCTAGAGATCTTGCAGGAAGGAGAAGTTACGATAGCGACGGACATCGCTGACACTGGTTTTCGCCAGTTGGGCAACGGCGTGTGCGTTAGACGGCGTGGATGGCTCAAGGCAACGGACTTCCGGCAGGACGTGCAGATCAGAGTCTTGGATATGCCATTCGACAGGAGCAACCTGTTTGGGAAAACAGTGGACGATTCCCTACAAGCCATCAAGACAGACACGGAGACGGCCCGGGCTCTTGGTGTTCTCCAGCAACGACGGCCGCCCTTTCCGAGCGCCGGAGGCAAGCAGGGTGCCTCCAAAGGTTCCTGCGGCGGATATTCCACCTACCGTCAAGCGGCCCGTTCGTCGTCACTGGAAGCCTACAGGGGACGAGGCAAGTCGGGCGGACCCCGCCGTCGTCGCCAGGGAGGACAAAGCGGCAAAGCCTCGTCGAAGCAGGACTGAACCGGCCGTGGGGTCGGGCCCCCACCGAAGCATCCCGGTGGGAGGCCGGCTGGCGAACTACGTCAGCGTGTGAGAGTCCATCTCCACCGACCGTTGGGTGCTGGATGCCCTGGGCCAGGGTCACGCGCTCGTGTTTTTAAAGAAGTGCCCGACCGTCCCCACCGTGGCCAGGAAGGAACATCACGTCCCTCAACTTCTCTTGGAGGTAAAGGTGATGCTCAAGAAAGGCGCCATCGAGCTCGTCCCAAAGAGACTTCTGGGCTCCCGAGTTTACTCAAGATACTTCCTCGTGAAGAAGAAGACAGGAGGATGGCGTCCCATCCTGGACCTACGACGACTGAACAAATTCATCAAGGCACAGAAGTTCTGGATGGTCACCCTCCAGCATGTCCTGGGTCAGCTGGAGGAGGGCGATTTCCTGGAGGAGGGCGATTTCCTGTTGTCGTTGGATTTGGAGGATGCCTGCTTCCATATCCCCATCCTAAAGGGACACCGAAAGTTTCTCAGATTCGTGGTCCAAGGGCGTCACTACCAGTTCAGAGACCTTCCCTTCGGATTGAGGTCAGCACCCTGGTTGTTCACCAAGTGCCTCGCACCGGTGGCGGCGTGGCTGTGCCTGGAGGGGATCCACGTCTACCCCTACCTGGACGACTGGCTCATCCGAGCAAAGACAAAGGAGCTCGCCGCGGAGCACACGGCGAGGACCGCCCAACTACTCACGGACCTGGGATTCTCCATAAACTACGCCAAGTCCCACCTGGTGCCCGCGCAAGACGCACTGTTTCTGGGAGCGAAGCTCGACACAGTGGTGCTTCTGGCCTCTCCGTCGGAGGAAAGGACGAGGGCCATCTTGGGCAAGGTGCAGCGGATGCGCCCAGGGTGAGGTCCATCAAGTCCCTCCTCGGAATTATGTCTTCTTGCATTTATCTCATCCGCCTGTGCAGGCTTCGGATGCGCCCGTAACAGGAGTTCCTGGACGCTCGCTGGATCCAGACGACGGGCAGCTTCGAGGACAGGATCACGCTCGACGAGAGCTTCCGACGAGCGATCCGGTGGTGGGGCACCCGCGCGCATCTGACGGCGGGCATGGAATTCCAGACCCAGGGCCACCAGAATACAGTGACCACGGATGCCTCCCTGGAAGGGTGGGGAGCGCACACCGAAAATCTGCATGCGAGGGGCCTTTGGCTGCCGACGGAGAAGTCCCTCCATATCAACGTCCTGGAACTCCGTGCAGTGTTTTGGTCCCTCAGGTCCTTTCTTCCGTCCCTCAAGGGCAAGGTGGTGAGGATCTTCACCGACAACACCACCACCATGTTCTAAATCAGGAAGCAGGGTGGTACCAGATCCCCAGCCCTGTCCAAGGAGGCGCAGGATCTGTGGCATTGGGCCGTCGCCCAAGGGATGTTTCTGGTGCCGTTTCATCTGGCAGGAATAAAAAACACCATCGCAGACTCGCTCAGCAGAGAGCTGCGCTCGTGCCATGAGTGGGAACTACGACAGGATCTAGTGGACCGCCTCTTCCGACGGTGGGGCACACCCCAGATCGATCTGTTTGCGACGGCGACGAACTCCAAGTGCCGGAGGTTCGCCAGCAGGTTTCCACAGCCGAGGAGCATGGACGATGCTTTCTCGTTCCCCTGGGAGGGCCTGTTCATATATGCGTTCCCTCCATTGCCGCTCCTGATCCGGCTCATCAACCAGCTCAAGAGGTCACGGTGCAGGAGGATCCTCGTCGCACCTGCGTGGCCGAGGCAGATATGGTTCGCGGACCTTCTGGACTTGTCAGCGTCCCCGTCAATCATGCTGCCAGTGGACGCGGATCTTCTCTCCAGGGTAGGAGGCGCCATCCTCCATCACGACCCGAAGTGGCTGAACTTGCAGGCCTGGCTCCTGCAGCGTTAGAGTTTGGAGGTTACGACATACCGGCCGACTGCAGAGAGGTTCTTGCAAAGGCCAGGGCGTCCTCAACTCTTAAATGCTACGGACACAAATGGAAGAGGTTCTCTGTCTGGTGCCACGCACAGAAGATTAACCCTCTACGGATTACGGCTCCTCAAGTACTGCCGTACCTACTTACGCTGGCCAAGGCTGGACTGGCGCACGCTTCCATCAAGATTCATCTTGCTGCGATCTCCCGATACACCAGAACCACGGGACGGACGTCTTTGTGGTCTCATCGTCTGGTGAAAGAATTCATGAAGGGATTGTTCAGATCGTTCCCGCCGGTGAAGGCTCCGGCCCCGGCGTGGGAGCTCACCGTGGTGCTGACCAAGCTCATGGGGCCTCCGTTCGAGCCTCTGCACTCGGCTCCGTTGAAGTTCTTGTCGTGGAAAACAGCGTTTCTTGTGGCCATCACCTCCGCACAATGGGTGGGAGAGATCCAGGCCCTTTCCTGCAAGCCCCCGTACTTGACTTTTCACGACACAAGGGTAGTGCTCAGGACGCACCCCTCCTTCATGCCCAAGGTGCCGTCGGACTTCCACCTCAAAGAACCCTTGGTGTTGCCTGTTTTCTTCCCGTCGCCTTCGTCGCCGGCTGAAAGGACTTTGCACTCGCTGGATGTGGCTAGAGTGCTGAAGTTCTACATGGACCGCACGAAGAGTTTTCGGAAGACGTCTCAACTTTTTGTGAACTTTGGACCTGTCAATCGGGGGTAGGCTCTCTCGAAGGCTTCCATTTCCAGATGGCTCTCCGGCTGTATCATGTACTGTCATCGGTTGGCAAACCGACCGCTGCCTGGCTGTCCGAGAGCCCCTTCCACCAGAGCGATCGCAGCTACCACAGCGTTCCTATCTGGTGTGCTCTTGCTGGACATCTGCAGGGCTGCTACGTAGAGGTCGACGCACACCTTCACGAAATTCTACTGCGTCGATCGGGATTCCAGGGAGGAGTCCAGGGTCGGCCAAGCAGTGCTACGCAACCTGTTCGCCTAAGGTGAGCCTGGTGAGGAGGTAAGAGATGCTTAATGTTGAGCCTGTTGCCACCTCCTGTGGTTGTGCATGTGTGTACTGCTATGTATTCTCTTATTCATGAGCATGTGAATCCATGCCAGACCCCATGCTGGAGAAGGAACAAGTTACTTACCTGTAACTGTTGTTCTCCAGCATGGGTCTGGCATGGATTCACATGCGAACCCTCCCGCCTACCCCTCTGCGGCTCTTCACTTGGTCATACTGCCACTTTACGCGCTACCAAATATGAAGATGGCTGCCAGAGGCGGGGCTAGGGAGATGGCAGTCATTGGCTGTGGTCAGTATGATGCAGAGATCAGTGATTGGTTACTACTACGAAAGACAGATCAGAGAAGAAACTGATACTGATTTTTCTTTACCGAGGATTCCCAGCCTGACGACGGGGAATATTCATGAGCATGTGAATCCATGCCAGACCCATGCTGGAGAACAACAGTTACAGGTAAGTAACTTGTTCCTTCCGGATTACCAGCCGGCTTTGTTGGTCTCGTTCATTGTGATGCTTTGTGGCTTTTAAGGGTGTAGGATTAAGAACCAGACACAAGGGTATCATGGTGGTTGGCAAAGACATTTGACAACAAAAACAGAGTTTGGCGAACAGTCCTAACTTGTCCCAACTCGGAGGGGTTCCCCTGCCTCAACAAAACTAACTATAGTCCATGTCAGAATGTCCAAAGTAAAGTTCGCCATCCTGTGTCCATATCCTAACCTGACTCTCACTGGCTAAACTCAATATAAAGTGAAAATAGATTTGTCTCTCAGCTGATCACTTACAGAACCTTTTTTTCCAGAGTCCCAGCATAAAGTTCAAAATAAAAGGTGCAGGAAACAAAGTTCCGCAAGACTTTCTTGCAGTTCACACTCTCAAGGGTTATGATTTTTCCCTTGATCTTGCTTAGATTTTCACAGTTCACAACGTTCACATTGCTTGGGGGGGGAGGGGCAGCATCTCCTGTCCCCTGTCCTTTCTCAGGCTTTGCTCCCTTGGTTTCATACTGTCGCTTGCTGTGTGTCCCAGACTGTGGTCTCTCTTTCCCCTGTTTGGCAACTGTCCCAGTCACCCCTGTATCTTTAGGGTCTCTCCCAGTAGACTTTGGTCAGTCTCAGGGTCTTTCTGCTTCAGTTTTGGGATTCTGCAGTCTTCTCCCCTTTCTCACAGCTTCTCTGCTTCAGACTACTACAACATCTCTGCTTTGGACTGCTTCTGGGAAGGTTTGACCTCTGGTTCCTCCAGAGAGGGCTAGACTTTAAGTCAAGTCCTTTAGAGAGAGATTCTTCTGGGCTTTCCCCAGTCCTTAGCACTTCGCCAGCATGCAAAGGTTCCCCTTCTCTCTGGCAAGGCCTCTGGTCCACAGCTCTTTCTCCTACAGCATAACATCCCTGTTCCTTGCTCCTTGAGGGAGGGCTTGTCTCATACTTCCTGAGTCTGCCTTCCCCTTTATATTGGCTCTGGCCAATAGGACCTGGGAAAACACTAGACTGTTGAATGTGATTCTTGCAGGTAATCCTCATTCCTCCATACTTCTCCCTCATCACAGTACTGATCTTATAACTTGTGAGTGTTCTGGGATCTTCCTCATCACATTACTGGGTAAGAGATATTCACTTAGGTAACTCCTATTCGAATGGATTGTGTCCTCCAACTTATTCCTCATCTTTGACATGTAATGTCCAGCTTCGGCTGCTTCGGAAATTATTCGGCAGAGGGCACTCTGCGTCGATGGCGTTGAGTCGATGTCCCTCGTAGGCCTCCGTCAAGGGTGACATCGTCGGATGTAATAAGTAGCACACACAGCGCCCGTTGGCCTTAGTTCAATTTTTCCTGAAACGCTTTTTCTTCGTGAGAAACTCAGGGTGACTCGCACTTGTGAAAGTATCTGTTGTTGGTTTTTTGAATATGTCTTTGTATTCTACTCAGATGACACTGCAGTCCGGATTCAAGAAATGCCGGGACTGCGGCTCCAAGATGTCCATCACGGACCTGCATCAAGTCTGTCTGTGGTGCCTCAGTGAGGGCCACGATACGGATACATGCTGCAAGTATCAATCCATGACAGGAAAGGCCTTGAGGGAATGAAAGGGGAACTCAAGGTAGGCAAAGTTTCCAAACCCCATATATCCCGACCTGCTGAGCCTTCGAACGATGAGTCGAGAAGCGACTCTCCTCAGAGGAAGAAGGCCAAGTGCTCTAGGTCTAGGAGTGGTTCCACCACTCTTCATCAAAGAGATCGAGGAGAAGGCACCGCCGGTCACCTTCCTTGTAGTCTTCGTCAGGCGACTCCCCAATAAGGTGAAATGCCCGTCCAAAAAGTCGACACCGGCAGAATGGGAGGCATTCCATGTGGAAATGCTTAAAATCTTGGAGAAACAGGGCCAGGCTCTGACGGTGCCTTGGTTGGAAGCCAGCAAGGAGCGGTCTCGACCGGATACTTGCGCTCCCTCGAACCCGAGTAAACGGCATGCTCCACATCAAGATGCCTTGTTTGGACAAGGCATTGAAGGATCACTCGAGACGTGGAGAGAGGTCAAGATCGTCGACACCTTCGAAGCCATTGATGCCACGGCTGTCAGCATCTCCCATTGGGTCATCGACCCCTGTCAGGCCTTCGATGCCAGCTGTGCCAATTTTACCGGCGCAGCCCCCAGTGACTGTTGACCTTCCAAAGAAGGTGGTAACTAAGTCAGTCGACACCTTTGACAATTTCGAAGCCTCTGGGTAATACAACAGAGAAAAGCTATGTTTAAGGTCCCTCATTTCCATTTTTGAGGAGGAGGAGCGTTCGGATGAGGATGATGCCTCTTTTGGTCTCCACTTTGGGACCCCTAATGTGCCTGAATGCCTCATTTCAGAGGAGAGTAGGATGCAGGATCTCTGATACTTTGCATGATGCGAGTGCTACAGACACCTCTCCTGAACTCGAGTTCAGCAAGCCGGACCCAGGGGAGCATGCCGACTCCTTGTACAGACAACTTATGTCCAGAGTTGTTGAATATTTGGGCTGGTCTAGACCTCCTGTGCATTATGATGAGGATGATCTAACAGACATTTTGGACAAGGGTCCAACTACGGATCCCATGTTACCTTTCCATGTGGCTCTACAAAAAAGTGGTGGCCAGGAATTGGGAAACCCCGGAAACTAATCTGGCGGTTAACCAATCTCTCACAACAAAATACTGCCCCTCCAGTAGCGACCCTGGCTACCTGTCAACACACCCCAATCCCGAGAGTCTGGTGGACCAGGCACCTATGGCGAACTCGAAACAGGCAGCGTACCCTACCATTCCTCCTGATAGGGACGATAAGCGGGTAATTGGGTGGGCGTGAAAGGTATTTTCAGCTGGGAGAATGTCATTGAAATCTGCCAACTCCACTTGTGCCCTGACAAATGTTTCGTACACTCTGTGGGAATGCATCTCTATGACGGCGGAGCATATTCCTGAGGGGGAAGAAAGTGACGGCTTCCTGGCTGTTGTTAAGGACGGCAAGGAAGCCATGTGTGAGTCTCTTTAGTCTGGGTTGGATTCTGCAGATAGGATCAGCAGGTGCATGGCTACGAGCACCGTGATATGCAGGTTTGCATGGTTGCAGAAGTCTGGTTTTGCACCTGATGTGCAGGCTCGACTTCTCAACATGCTATTTGATGGGTCTCATCATTTTGGCAACAAGGCTATCGAGAGCCTTGAGAAGTTGCAGACCTCTAAAGCGGCAGCCAAGATTTTAGGTGCCACTGTTAGGCAACCTCAGCCTTTTCGTCCTAGCGGACGACCTTGGAGGTGTAGATCTTTTCGCTACTACTCCTCATTTGGAAGGGCGAGAGGTATGGCGAGTCAAAGAGGACCTCTGCTACAGCTGGTTCAAAACCGCTCTGAGGGCTTGAGTCACAGCTCACTAGTGGGGGCAGACTGTCTCAGCATCTAGAAGAATGGCGAGACATTACTTCAGTTGCTTGGGCTCTGGAAACAATAGCCCACGGTTACTGCCTTCCTTTTATAAAAAAGCCTCAGACCAATCCACCGGGGAGGCACTCTTTGAGGATTCCAGATCCGCTCCTTGTGCAGGAAATTTTGACCCTGCTAGAGAAAGGCTCAAGACATTCTCCAGATGGTAACCAAATTACAGAGTGCCCAGAGTCTTCCGGCCTTCGGATTCTTGAGGTTGCTCGGCCTCATGGCGACCTGCATTTTTCTGGTGCCAGAGGCCCGTCTGAGAATGAGATCCCTTCAGTGGGATCTCAGGACACAATGGTCCCAGTTCTCCGGCAAGATGTTGGACCGGCTTCAAATTCCAACCAGAGTCTCCCATGATCTTCTGTGGTGGGCCTGTGAGGCCAATATTCTGAAGGGAGAACCTTTTTGGCAACCATGGCCGGAGGTCAGGGTAGTGACAGACGCCTCCGTCACGGTGTGGGGAGCTCAAGCCAACAATCTGACAATCGGTGGTCTCTATCGGTGTCCAGGCTACACATCAATCTTTTGGAGCTGAGAGCAATCAAACTAGCGCTGAAGGCTTTTCTGCTGTCTGTACGGGGAAAGAATGTCCTGATAATGACAGACAACCCAGTGGCCATGCACTACCTCAACAAGAGAGGAGGCGTAGGGTCACTACCACTGTGCAGAGAGGCAATACAGCTCTGGTACTGGGCACTACAAGAAGGAATCTCCCTATAGGCAGTTCACCTTGCCTGGGAGGAGAACACAGCGGCAGACGCCCTGAACAGGCTGGGTACAGTCTCCCATGAGTGGGAGCTAGCTCAGGAAGTCCTTGAAGAGATCTTCGACCCTTTGGGGGAACCCCTCCAATGGATCTGTTCACAACGGGTGTAAACCGGAAGTGCGAGCTGTACTGCTAAAGGGAATTTCCTCTGAGAGGAGCTCTAGGAGATGCATTTGTGGTGGATTGGGAATTTCCACTAGTGTACACGTTTCCTCCAGTCCCCATCATTCCTCAAGTACTCAGGAGGTTGAGCCGATTCTGGACCCACATGATGCTCATGTCCCCGGATTGTGCCAGGAGAACGTGGATCCCGGACCTTCTGGACATGTCTATCTTTCCTCCGATACGTCTTCCACAAAGAGAGGATCTTCTCTCGCGAGAGGGGGTTGGGTTCTACATCCCGAGGTCAAGACTCTCAACCTTCACGCTTGGTTCCTGAAAGGTTGAGGTATAAGGATTGGGACCTCCCGGATGATGTGATGGAGGTGTTGCTTTCGGCCCGACGGCCACCAACAAAGTCTCTGTACCGTTGTTGCTGGAATAAGTTTTGCGACTGGTGCAGGGAAAAGAATGTTGATTCTTTTCAGTGTACAACTCCGGATGTTCTTTCCTTTTTGCTTTCATTAGTACACAAAGGTCGTCAAGTTGGAAAGATTAAGGGGTACCTGGCAGCACTTTCAATCTTTAAACACTCATCCGAGGAATGCTCCTATTTCGAGATCCCACTGGTCACTCAGTTTCTTAAAGGGCTCATGAATGTGTTGCCGCCTTATATTTTTCAGGTTCCGGTTTGGGACCTCAACCTGGTTTTGAAATTTCTGATGTGATTTGAACCCTTGCACACATGTCCGTTGAGGTTGTTAACCTTTAAGACAATTCTGTTGGTTGCTATTACATCTGCACGTAGAGTGAGAGAGTTGCAGGCACTTTCTTCCAAGCCACCCTTTACTATATTCCACTTGAACAGAGTTGTGCCGAGGGTGAAACCCTCTGTTCTACCTAAGGTAGTTTCGTACTTTCACTTAAGTCAGACAATTGTGCTGCCAGCCTTCTATCCTCCTCCACATACTAGTAAAAAAGAGGAAATGCTCCATAGGTTGGAACCTAGGAGGGTGTAAAGCTTTTATATTTCCAGAATATCCAAAGTGCAGTGGACAACCAGCTCTTTGTGCGGTATACAGGACACAAACTGGGCCAGGCTGTTTCGAAACAGACCTTGTATAGGTGGATCATCCTCACTATTTCTGAATGCTATAGATTGGCTGGCAAGGACCCTCCTGAAGGCGTGCATGCTCATTCCACGAGAGGCATGGCCTCATCGACTGCCCTGCAGAGGGGCGTCCCTATTAAAAACATCTGTGATGCTGCAACGTGGTCATCAATACACACGTTTTCTAAGCATTATTCTCTTGATACCGCCCATGCTCAGGATGTTGCTTTTGGTAAGGCAGTCCTTTACTCTGCCCTTTACAAAAAAAAATAATAATAATTCTGCTTGTCTAAATTCTTCACCCGCCTCCTATCTTGGATACTGCTTTGGGAGTCTATCGAAGATGAGGAATACGTTGGAGGACACAATCCATTCAAAGAACAAGTTACTTACCCCTGGTAACGTTCTTTCGATTGATGTTCCTCTGACGTATTCCTCATTGCCTTCCCATCCCCTCTGTAGAATTTCCCATGCTATTACAGGTTTCGTTCCAACAAGGCTGAGTGCTGTCAGGCCCGTGTTATGGGCATATCTGCTGCACGAGGAGGGGAGAAAGAGAACTGAGCCAAACGGGCACCGTGCATGCTACTTAAAACATCCAATGACGTCACCCTCAACGAAGGTCTCCGAGGGACATTGACTCCACGGCATTGACGCAGGGCGCCCTCTGCCGAAAGATTTCCGAAGCAGCTGAAGCTGGACCTTACATGTCAAAGATGATGAATACGTTGGAGGAACATCCGGGGGTAAGTAACTTGTTCTTCTTCCTCGTCCAAGTACTTTCTAAGGGAATCATAGGCTGACTACAACTTATGAGCCTATTAGGGAAGGGGTTGTTCTTGGGGTTGTAGGAAAGGCGTATAGGGTCAGGTGAGTTATGGGGAATACCATGTTCTCTGCAAATGGTCGTCCCCAACATCCAAAGAAGGGACACCCACCCCTTTTGGAGAGTGACAATGCCTTACGCTTTGTCACAGTCTGCAGTCGGCATCTCTCACGAACAGCTCCACCACAGTGATCTGGTGTCCGTGGCGCTGGAGCTTCGTTTGTGCAGGTAACTGTTTGTGTGATTTCCGGCCAATGTTTTGCAGGATATTTTCATTGGTTGACATCTATTTCAGTGGAATTTTGCACCCACCTCCAAATCAGATGCGTACAATTTATATTTATTTAATAATGCTTTTTTTCATTAACCTGGGACCCCAAATGTAACAGTATTGATTCACAACAGCCTCCCCCACAGACACCCTTTTTGGGAAAAGAAACACATAGGATTGCACAGAAGTCCCATTTATTAATACAATAGAAATAATTGAAACAATTTCAATATATATACAAATTATGCATCTATGAGATTTTAACAGTGCTCTAAACAGAATTATTATGAACCTGAATTTTTAAAACGCACTCATCACCATGTGAACATTTGGATTATCCTGGGTTCGCATCCCCCGCGCATTGAACAGTGAATGAGGGCTCGGAATAAAATTGTAATTTCATACAAAATCAAAACATTTATCTATGTAAATCTCTCTACTTGTTAATCATTTTCGAATGCTCAGTACCCTCCCGCCAATGAACCTGTCAGAAATTCAAACCGTGTCCAAGGAAACTCAATTGAAACTAGCAACTTAACACTCCCACATGTAAATTGATGTTAAAATGAAAGCATATGCTTGCTAAACTCCCTTTAGTGGTTTATCTCAATGCATTAATGTGTGAAAGTGTTCATTTGTCATCTTCAATGGGCAAGTGAAAGACAGGAAAATAGCAGGCAGTTAATAAATCTTTCCCCACTTTCTTGAATGAACCAGCATCAGTATACTTACATCTGAGTTTCTTTTGGGTGTCTCACAGACCGGTGGGCACCCTCTTGAGGACAGGTTCAAATTGGCTCATCTAGGAACAGGCATCATCAGTCAGCAAGGTGGGGTCTGCTTCCCTCAACTGCCTGGTCTCCCTCTTTCTTTACTGAAACCTGTCTGCTGTCTCTTGCACTGAAGAAGGCCTTGGTCTTTAAATCTTGATAGGGCCTCTCTTACAGTGCTCTGCTAGTAATCCATAATAATTGGTCCAAAAAGGAAGGCAAACTATACCATTCTCCTTTTGGTTATCAATTCTCCTTTCTCTCCTTCCTCTTCATCAATCAGTGAGTGAGTATCCCAGAATAGATGGGTTTGGACTTTTATATAACAGATACCACACCCCTTAAATTTGTGTATATAATTTCTCTAATCTAATTGTCAAAGTATGTGACATCACATTAAAGCAACTCTGTGGTCATTTGGCATATTAATGAGGAAGGCAGTCAAAGTTCCAAACCCAGTTTCCCTCCCATTTGATGTGATCTCGTCTTCGGGATTTCCTCATTAAACATTTGTAACTTCTTAAAAAGAATATTATACACATGTCATCATGTCACTAATTGGGACATGACATTGCTCTCACTTCGGCAAATTAAATAATTCAGTTGTCATCACGTCATAGAATGGAATGTGTGTTCTCCAAATTCTTTTTTTTTCTCACTGTGATACTTTCAGAAAAAAATATATTTTCCTATCACGAAAACCAGCTCATGGACACTAGGGTATATAAATCACATCTCACTGGCACATCTCGTTTGTGCAGAACGATATCCACCCTAATTCACATAATCAAGATAACAGGCCTCATTACGACCCTGCCGGTCCGGAAAGAATGGTGGTGGTAAAAAAAGCTTCCACCGTTCTTTCCGGACCGGCTGATTCAGGGTCCTGCAGGCAGGAGGTGTCACTCCCGCCAGGTCTGACCTAACGGGAGTAACGCCACCCGCCTGCAGGCACAAATGCAAACACCGGCTCCGTCATAGACGGAACCAGTGTTTCCATTGTCCCCAACCCCATGGAGTCCTAACAGACTCCATGGGAATGGGGACTTATAGAATTCCGCCTCCGGAATTCCCGGGTCACCGGGGTCGTAATGCCCCGGTGATTTCAGGAATCAAGGAGCTGGAATGGTAATACAGGTCCGACGGTAGCCTGCCGGTTTTTCCGCCACAGTTACCACCGGACTCGTAATGAGGCCCAACGTCACAATAAATTGCTTTCCATCTAATAAAGCCTTTCAAGCTGAACATTTTTAAAAACGTATTAAATCTCTACAACCTTTCATTCAATATTTACTAGCGTAATAAGATCCCCAATATAAATTTGACGATGCATTGTTTTTCTTATTTACAAAATACTACATGGCATGTCTAGTTAATCAGCCCAGTAACAAAACATCTATTGTCCCATATTGTTCTTTCAGGGGTGGGGAATGGGGCAAATGTCTTTTGAATTTAGGGAGTAAGCAGTCCCACCTCCTTAAGTGATTCCAGTCACTTCCTCTTGCTTAAGGCAGATTTTCTGCCTTGACATCTGTAAAGAATGTCCTTCAGGAGAATATCAATATCAGATTAGTTGAGAGGAGACTGTAGCAGAGAGCATATTTCTTTGTATATTTAGGGTATTTTGCATAGGCCCTGTGGCAGAGGCAAGCTGTAAATGGATACCATTTGTTTTTATTGCAGGACCTGTCTTCTCGAGAGTTAGTTCCAGGCACAGGCATACATTTGTATGGTGGGCTTCAAAAGCAAGTCATGTTTCATTTCCTTCACGTGAAAGCAAGCCCCATGTCCTGTGGCTTGTTGGGGTGAGGTCAGGAAGATGTCACTTTGCTTTCTATTCCCAAAAGCGGATATTTCTCGACTAGAGTATTGAAAAAGTCCTTTTATTCTCAATCCTGCAATTGTCATTGCAACAGAGCAACATTATAACATTCTCAAAGTCCTATCAAAGACTTTATAAGCATCTATAGTTTTTACAATGATGATTCTTGATCCTGTAAAGGAAATAAGCAGACCGCAAGGCAGACATTTGTTTTTGACTTTCCTGGGGCAAGCAGTGCTTTTCATCTTAGATTAGACTGCTTCTCATTTGAATAAAATTTGCTGGATACTTTCTGTTAACTGGAAGGACTTATTTTCTTGGCTTTATTAGTTGCTTTGCACATACATGCTGATTGTAGATGTGCTGAAAACATTGTACAGTTCCTCACACGTGTGTTTTTCGGAATGCTGAGCGCAGGCCGCAGGTCACAATTTTCCCTGTATCTTTTTCTTCAGGATCAATTTCCCTACATTTTCCTTGATGCTCTGGGATTCTTCTGAGGTTTGCAGGTTTCTTTTCTTCGCTCTGTTTAGTGTCAGCCTCTATGAACACAGGCCAGTATACGTATTCAGTTCTGAGACTAGACTGTAGACATGGTTCTGCACATAAGCATGCTGGTATAGGAGGAAAAGACGTTGATTGCGGCCTTTTGTGTTGGTTTTACCCCTAGGGTTAGGGATGAGTTTGGAATACACCTTTTACCTCCAATGGGCCTAGAGAGTGCTGCTTTATCATCGTTGACAACGCCGAGTACTTGACCATGTCACACATGTTATTGGCATATACAAATATTTTGGGATTGGAATAGAACATCTTAACCATGTCAAAGAAGCTAGCTACACAAGGTGCTTAAACATATAATAAGAGAATTATGTTAATATCAGATTTTTCTATAGCGCTTCATGCTGGATTCCACCCACATCTAAGTGCTGCAATATTAGCTGTTATTGCTCAGTTGAACGGTACTCTATTTGTTGACCTCAGTAGGGTGAAGGGCTGAGTCGGCGCACACACACATTTGTCAAGTTTGTGCTGGTCCCATGTAAGATGCTAGAACCTGCTACACCCTACTTCCCTGGGGCTCTCATTCCGCTGCCTTTTTTCCTGATTTCACCCATATACCTATTCTCCTCTTCTGAGCTGCTGGCTTTATGTATATAATGCTTGCTCTGTTTTTTTGCTTGTTCCTCTTGTAAAGCACTTTGGATTAAAGCGCTAATACAAATATAGCCCTCCCTTTCCGGGTTGAGTTCCCCTCGAGTCCCATTGGTCCAGTTGAACAGCTGACACAGGGGAACCAATCTCTCGCTGGACCTACACCCGTGGGGGACAGACCTTCTCCTGCAAGGCCTCAAAAAGCCCTCTAACCCTGCCCCATTTTCAGTCTCAGTTTTCATATAGCCAAACTTGCGCTCAGCAGGGTCACATTTTATGGTTTGCTTTACAGTTCTTAGAAACCTCCCTTTAGCTACTGGTCTCAAAATGGGATTTTATACTAAATACACATTTCTAAATTGGTCACTTTTACACAAATCGCACACAAAGATGCCATATTTTATGTAGCATCTGTTCCTCAAAATCCTGCAGCTGTGGGGTCTTGTTTCAACTTTCTACAGAATTATGTCCTTTTTGCTATGAACACACTTTCCAAACTTCCACAAGTGTGTGTTTAACATAGGAACATGTGTGTAAATGTTGACAATTCTAGGATTCATACATTTCACATAAAACCACATATATTGCCATTCCTGTTCTGAACATGTTACACGGTTCTGCCGCCTCTTAAAACGTGCAGCCAAAAATTAGACTAACAGATATGTCCTTGGTATATTCTTCACCGTTTTGAATAATAAGTTATGAGTCTTTAAAAATGTTTCTTTTTTCATGCTTAACAGCAAATGGTACGGCCCTTTTTCTCTCCCTAGAGTCTAGGAGCATCCCCCCCTCCCTGTTTGTTCCTTCCAGGAGCCATTTACGACCCTCTCACACCTCCGTTTCCTGGGCTGAAGGGCCTGCTATTGTTCATTCTCTCTCTGTAGACAGAGTACCCCACAATTAGCACCTCCCCGTGGGTTTCAGCTGAGGATAATCCTCCCCCTGGGAGAAACTTGTTTGTCCACTTCCAAAGGGTTGCAGCTCAGCCAAGCTAATTTATTCTTAATTAAAAATCCAGGAAAAACCAAACATGTTGCATCAAATATAAATAAATTACTTTCTCAGCTTTAACTGTGGGATAAAAAGCAGCTGAGATCTGTATTCTTTTTTGCCACAATCCTTTTTATGTTTGCTGATCAGGCAGACTTTTTTTAGTTTAGATCACTTGAAAGTTTCATCAGTAACTCATCTGACAGCTGTCATTCAGGTAGCCCAGGGTACTGCACCCAGATTCTGACAGGGGCTGTCCGTTTGCAGACAATCCAGTTTGTCTGATGAATGTTTTGCTCTTCACATTAGGACTTTGTACGCAGGGCTTCCTTACATTACATGAATTTTAGCGCCAAGCAAGATTTTGAATGTTGAAAAGTGTTGTGTTATAGGCATTTTGGAGTTTTTAGCAACAAAGCAAATGTCATTTATAGGCACATTTTGCAATTTCATTTGCAAAGCGCTGCTTCTCTTTCTGCACTCTGTTTGCTGGTCATGGAGCCCACTGGCACATTCTTTGCAGTGTGTGCTTTATTCCACCACCCATGCACCATGGGTGTCCGGTTATGCTTCCATCTTTTTGTGTGTTTGAGAACGCGGCTTTTGTAGGTTTCTGGTGTGCACAAGAGTTTTGCCGCCATTGTTGCAGTTCCTTGCACCATACTATCAGGATGATTGCCGCATAGCATAGTGGATTGGGTCAATACATCCCACAGTACTCATTGAAAAAGAAGAAAAAGAGACCTGCCCAGGACAGAGGCTGATAGATATAGGGACAATGGTACCAGTAGACCTGCCTGTATTGATGACATTTCTGGGAGCTAGACACTGAGGTCCCGCACAACTTCCCCACACCACCCCTGGGTTAGGACCAGCTCTGGCTGTACCCTGATATGACAACTACCCCAGGATGATAGGGGTCCATTCGGCCACCTGATAGTTTGTTTGTTTATTAATTTGTAGGGTGAACCAAACCCTTAGGTAACTGGGTGCAACAGAGTGCAAAGGATACTTAAAGCTTAGTTACATAATAGGGAGGGGGGGTAGGTTAAGGTACATGCATACATTGCAAAGTTACATAATAGAGGGGTAAGATAAGGTACATACATACATTGCATAGTTGGAAGATCAGATAAGGTTAATATATACAAGAGTACAAGAATTGGGATACAATAAAGTAGAGAGCCGGGTACAGAGGTACAGGCGAATGCAGAAGAAGGTTCAGAAGCTTGTGCATATTGGTTAGTCGTACTGGTCGTTGGATCATAGCCAGTTATAGCTGTAGTAGGACTGGTCTATTCTAAGTTCAAGTGGGAGTGCATTCCAGTACTGGGCAGATTTTACCGGGAAACAGTTTCCGCCTGTTTTTGTTAACCTAAATCTAGGTATCTGTAGGCAGTGGGAGTTAGCCGCTCTAGTGGGGCGAGTTGATGTTCTTCTGACTATTCTCTCTGTAAGGTAAGGTGGTGCTGCATTATTAAGGCACTTGAACGTTAGTGAGACTGTTTTAAGTAGGATCCTATCGCTTATTTTTAGCCAGTGGTGATCCCTTCTCAATCTTTGATACATGTTCTCTGGTGGGTAAATTCAGGGCTGTCTGAGGGCGTTATTTTGCAGTGTCTGGATTTCGTTACTGATGTATTTGTTGTTTACCAAATTCAGGGTGTTGCAATCATCTAGTTTTGATAATATTAGAGCATTGGCTAGGAAAATGCAGCTGGTTTGTGTTAGAAATGGTCTGCATGATCTAATAAGTTTACAGGTATAGGCGGTAGATGATGCCAGAGAGTTTACCTGTTTTCTCAAAGTATACAGTATGACAGGGTTATATCCATGACCCTGTCACATATATGTACATATTTTCGGGCCTTCCTGCACTACTTCTGCACATTTCTGATAAATGATACGACCCAGACCTCTTTAAGTTATGATCTTAAGTTGTATAGAAAGGAGTTTCTACAGATCATAGCAAAGATTTGTAATACTGGAAATTTTTTGTATCGTCTGGTCCCATTAAACCAATTGTCAAGTAGTGCCCCATTCAGGGTGTTGTCCGTCACAAGGTTTTAACAATTTGATCTAAACAATATGAGATTTTACAAATGAAAAAAACAAATTTTGTGAAGCATTCTGCTCAATTTATGTCCTGAGATGTGATTATAAATGAGTACAATAAATAAAATAATGTGCTTAATACCAGTGTTAAGATGGATTTCTAAGCTCTGATGTGGTGGGCAGAGGTTTAGCAAGCCAGACAAGTTAGCTTGGCAGTTGGTCAAGACTAAGTCTCAGGAGGGGTGAGAGTGATCGGAAGCCCACAATGAGCACACAAAGTAAAGAACCACAAATTACTCTTAGACAAGTGTATATAAAAAAATCTATACATTTATTGTCGGTCCCACCAATAGACACAAGTAAACTTTCATTATACGAAAACAGTTATCACCCAAAATCCTAGATACATATATACATTACATTTCCTAATGCGATGCAGCAGTAAAACAGATCCACTTGTAAAGAGAGGGTTGTGTAAACACACCAGGAGCATTAGACAATTCTTCAGATTCGTTCCCTAACTTTCAAGTCCAGCCCTTAGAAAAGGGGAGCCTTGTGCTCAACAGTACGATCGTGCAGACAAAGAAAAAAGCAGGTCTTCTTGGGAGGGATGTAGCAAGTAAGGAAGGGGGTTGAGACGATGAAGAATTGGTTCCCACTATTCGAGTAGGATCTGCCCTTGACGGCAGAGCAGTTTTCAAAAGGCGAGAATAGCTAGAGAGCGCAGGCTAACCCTGCCAAGAGCGAATACCTTTTAAGGGATATTCGTGCATTAAAGTGATCGGTTGTGCCAGGGGGCCACCGGTAAGTGATGCAAGTACTCACTGATCCTCGACACAGTCCGGACCAAACTTTGCCAGTTTAGTCGAGGTCGCTAGTAAGTTTGAGTCCTGCAGGTTTGTGGTGCTCCGGCTCTCAGCGGCTGCAGGATAGAACCATTGTCTGCGATGGGGCAGTTGCTTTTTCTCAGCTTCTGAAAGAGGTATGAAGAAAATTCTGGTGCAGCAGGCTTCAGGGCACAGGCGAGCAGAACAGCAAGGCATCTATAGCGACCAACCAACAGGTAGTGACGTGGGAATCAGATGCAAGCCACGTTATGTACTCTCCTAATTCGGGACCTGGAGGAGCTAGGCCTGCGTAATTTGGTGGAAGAGGACACGGGACCACAAGCAAGCAATGTCCCAAGTCTCAGACTTCCATTTGAGACTGCAGCGATTCTCATGGGTACCCTGAGGTAGAGCTGGACAGTTCACTGGATGGCCCAGGAACACTTCAGAAGGGGCTTGTTCACTGCGTAAGCAGGGGGCGCAGAGAGTAGTTGTTCCCACTACTCCAAAAGGACGAAGCGCCTTGGCAGGCCTTCTTGATTGATGAAGAAAACAGGGGTCTGACGGGACAGCAGAGGGCGAAGGGTGCCAAAGCCTTCCAAAACGTCTGAGGCGGGTTCACAAGTTAAAGGATAGTTCCGGGACTTTTTTTTTATTGTTCCTATGGTTCGGCCATGTGTTTTTAAGCATAAATCGGTAGATCGTAGAAAACTTTCCTATGGACCTTACCCGACTTTTCGTCCATTAACGCACTCGAAATCAGCCGCCATTTTCTGATAATCCTATCATTTCCCCCCATCGCCTTGGCTCACCTGATTTTGCGGCACTAAATCAAATCCCCCGCCCCTGAGCCTGACATCAGCAGACGCGTACCACCCATTTCCCAACGCCAAAGCACGTTTCGTGTCAACAATCGCTGCGCCTCAGCTAATGAAGTGGGAATCCATTTCATTGCGAAAACTAGGTTCTACAAATACCAAACCGATTACCTATTTCCAGCCATTAGTGAAGCTTGGAGAATGGAAAGAATGTCTATTGATAGTACATTCGCGGGCAAACGGTTCAGGCTAGCCGGTGATGGACAGTGCGAGAGCCCAGGATTTTCAGCCAAGTACTGCACCTACCACTTTCAGGACATGGAAAGTAAGAAAATTGTGAGTTTGGTGGTCGTGCAGGTGTCACAAAGTACATCCTCAGTGGCCATGGAGAAAGTTGGCTTTGTAGCATCATTGCAAGAACTACAATCGCGGGGAATGGTGATCGACCTGATAGCCACGGACAGACACGTTTCAATTGCCAAGACAATGAGAGAAGAGTACAAAAATATAAATCACCAATTTGACGTTTGGCATCTTGCAAAAACAATCAATAAAAAAATGTCGGCTGCGGGTAAAAAGAAAGATATGCAAGGTATTTCACAGTGGTCCAAGTCAATCAGCAACCATCTTTGGTGGAGCTCAAAAACATGTGGAGGGTCGTTGGAAATTCTACTGGAAAAATGGCGGTCAGTAATGTTACACTGTAGCAACGTTCACCGCTGGACCACAAACCAACATTTCCACAATTGTGAACATGGCCATTTGTCCACAGAGGAGGCACGGAAGAAGAAGTGGTTGATTCCTTCATCACCCACTCACAAAGCCATTGAAAAGATTGTATTTGATAAAACTATAACAAGAGATTTGAGGGGACTCACAGAATTCTGCCACACAGGAGATTTGGAGGTGTTCCACAATATGTGCCTAAAGTACAGGCCAAAACGATTGCATTTCGGCATGGAGGGCATGATAAATCGGACTCTTCTAGCGGTCTTGGCACATAACCATAATGTTGGCCGTCAACAAAGTAGGACGACCGGAACTTTAGGGACGCTTCGCTACAATAAGGCCTTCACTAAAAGAAGTAAACAATGGGTGATCAAACCAGTGTTTGAGGATATGGAATATGAGTTTATTGAGAGACTTATTGTTGACGTCCTAGATAGGCACATAAATGGAGTTGTGAACGAACCTGTGCAGGGGACAACTGCATTGCCACCCAACATTGCCTCTGTTCCATGTCCACCTAAAGAAGAGCTCATTGAGAAATACACATCACGGTTTAAATGATTGTAATTTGATTGTCTGTTCTCTCGAGTCTCCTCATGTCGCAGGCCCATTGAATATGTGTATCTATGTAATGTGTAAATAAAAGTGATTGCTCAGTGTACATGCAATGTGTCTATCCAACCTTGTTCATTTGCGCATTAAATTAAACCAAACAGTATTATAAATAATTTTTAAAAAAATATAGAATGTCTCCGTATTTATGGTTCTCTGGGGCTGCAAAGCACGCAGACAAAATGCAAAGATGGAGTGTAAATTTCAAGTCCTGTGAAATGGCCTTACACTGAATGTAGCTAACTAGGAATGTGTGCTCGTTCAAAGTGAAGGTCAGCTGCTTTGATTTTTTGCTCGGGTGCCGGAATGGCCCACGACTCAGTATAAGGTTCTATTGTTATTTGACCTTGACAGGCCGGGACCATCCCGAAAGACTTCTTTTTGGGGGTGTGGGGCAATAACGTAAGAAACGATAATGAATATAATTTCAGAAACGAAAGCCATTTCATGTTCGTTCATTAGAAGAAATAACGTCGGCATAGAAGGAGTGGTATTTCGGGGCTGCCCTACGCACAGACACAATGGAAAATGCAAATATAATGTAAGTAACTCTTTAGATGAGTTTATACCGCAATTTAATTACTATACAGTAGCTTTAAAGACGGGTTAAGTTGTACTTGTTCGTTCTATGTGGCATATTGTTTTGTACCGCGCACTATCTTGAGGAGAACCATCTCCTTTTACGGAAGCACCTCAAAACCTTCCTCTTTGCTTCTGCTTTCTCTCTCCCTCTCCCCTGCTACAACTGGTCCACTGTCTGCGACCTCGGTCCTGGGCCCTTCCACTCTCCACCTGCACTGCCTCCCTGTCAACCCCTGCACTGGGGGACTGTCTCAGTATCCTACAGCCCCCCCTTGATGTATAATACCCAGTTGCACTGTCCTAGCTATGAAATAATTTCCCGACCTAATATATAAAATGAATAATTTTAATAAAGATCTGATGGTGAGACTAATTTCATTTTTTATGTTTTTCAAACAGGTACATCATCCATTATTGCATGTGTCACGAGTACCAGACACCGGCGGATGGGTTTTTCAACCGGCAGTTGCTTCTCCGCGTGAACAACGTTACCACCCTGACCATTTTATGGGACGATCGCCAAGTACAAGTATGCCCTTGCGCGGTACTAACGGCTAGATGCAACATACAGACCGTTGTGGTGGCCTAGTGCCTCGTTGTTGGAACAGCCATGCGATTATCAGTGCGACCGAAGAGCTTATTTTATCGTAAACCAACACCCTGTGTACTGCACACGAACATCGTTTGCCTCAAGACGAACTATTTTGGATCGAGAGCAAATAAAAATGCAAATCGCTGAATATTCTCAAAACATTTGATGTCAAATAAATGTACTTTGCCAAATGTACAATCTTGCCGTTTGCTTTTAAACCACAGTTTCATATTCCGAATTGTGGCGCTGTATTGTGAGATGATCCAAGACCCTGTGTACAGCAAAGGAACATCGCGTGCCTCAAAAGGAACTTTTTGGAACGTGAGCAAATAAAAATGCAAATCGCTGAATATTCTCAAAACATTTGATGTCAAATAAATGTACTTTGCAAAATGTACAATCTTGCCGTTTGCTTTTAAACCACAGTTTCATATTCCGAATTGTGGCCCTGTATTGTGAGATGATTTAAGACCCTGTGTACAGCAAAGGAACATCGCGTGCCTCAAAACGAACTTTTTGGAACGTGAGCAAATAAAAATGCAAATCGCTGAATATTCTCAAAACATTTGATGTCAAATAAATGTACTTTACCAAATTTACAATCTTGCGGTTTAATTTAAAAGTACAGTTTCATATTCCCAATTGTGGCGCGCTGTGTTGTGTGAGCTCATCTGTGTTGATTTCCTGGTTCTGTGTGGAGTCGCGTAGAAGACGCCTGGGCGCGTTTGCCTACGCAGCTCAGTCACGTCACGGATAGAGGCGGGGAATATGAATGTTTTGATCAAGTCTGTTTCAGGGGCGGGGGATTTGATTTAGTGCCGCAAAAACAGGTGAGCCAGGGCGATGGGGGGAAATGATAGGATTATCAGAAAATGGCGGCTGATTTCGAGTGCGTTAATGGACGAAAAGTCGGGTAAGGTCCATAGGAAAGTTTTCTACGATCTACCGATTTATGCTTAAAAACACATGGCCGAACCATAGGAACAATAAAAAAAAAGTCCCGGAACTATCCTTTAATTTCTTCATGCAGGATACTTGGCTCCTTCTGTAGTTTGGAGAGATCTCCGGTGATCGACCTGGAATGGATACAGAGCCCCTTCTCTTATTCAAGATTTGTTTTGCGCCGAAGTCGAGGACTTCCAATCGAAGATCTGCTCTCATGCAGGCATCCCAGTCGTGGTCCAATCGCGGTCCACGGCGGTCTGTCATTCAGGCACTCCAGACATCCTGGCACCAGTAGTGTGGATTGGGACCAGACAGTCCCAACCCGCTTCCTGGGCACACACACATGACAGGCATAAGCCTGCGAAAAAGATCGGGAGGCTGCATGCTCAAATAAGGAAAACCCAGGTTACTTGACCTGGGTGAAGGCAAGGGACAAAACGGCCATTTTCGGACCTGGCCACAGTCTTGAACCAAACCCGGTAAACATGATGTGATTCACAAAACACACATAAAAAGTAACTGCTGCCACCAGATCGTCCCAGGCATACTCGTACAATCATCAAAAAATCTTTTGAGGTTATCTAGGGCCATAAAACAAAAAGGACCTCAGCGCATGTTACTGGAAGCTACATTGTACACTGTTAAAAAGTTACCAAGAAGTGGCAACATAGTTTCCCAGGTTTGACAGTCTGAAGGACGTGTCAGTTTCCCCATAACCAGTGAGCAAAAGCCCCGGGGAGTTCAGCTGAAGGCTGGGCTCAACTGGAAAAACTCAGGATAGTAAAGCCAAACAAAAGCAAAAAGGTATGTGGGATGTGGGGGGTCCACAAATGGAGGGAAAATTACACCTAAATGAAATCTTTCCTAACAACCAGTGAGTGGTTTCTAAGCGTGGGATCGGGATTTGAACCTGTGTGGCACAGCGTTGTCTTGCTTCCAAACCAAACGCGTTGTCCCTGAGCTATCCTTCCTTCCCCAAGATGCAGTTGTGTTGAAGCATCCTTCTTCCTAACCCAAGTCTAATCAGTAAACGCATGACACTATAGTTAGGATGTGAGTTTAGGGCTAGAAATGGGAGGTGATTGGGCGTGGAGTTGTGCATAACAATACCATGTTTTTGCACCAGCGCCAAAGTTTCAGAAGTACAAACAGCAGTCATGCTGCTTGCTGTTTATGCTCCAAGAGTGACACCATTCCATAAAAACTCACTGCATTTCTATACCTCATTTGTAGACCAGTCACCTGTTCACCTTATTTCTGTCTGCTTAAATCAAATGCATTTTCTAAAAGAATGGCACAAGATGGAACCTAAATAATCACATTGTTGATCAAAATAAAAACTAGTGACATGACGGTATTCTTTTTCAGGAGTGAAAATGACAAAATGTAGGGTTTTGTCACCGTATTGTTTCTTATCAAACAACAATACACAACACCGTATTGTCCTTACCAAACAACAGTAAACTGAATTACGTTCTGGATGCTGCCAGGGTAAAGACCAATGCACAAAAAAGGGTGTCTCGATAAGGGTGCTGCGCAGTAGAAACGTGGCTTTGCAGGGGCCGGGGGCGAAGGGGGTTGTTGGGGCTGGCAGAGAGTGACCTTGCAGGGAAGCAGCCTACTGATGGCAGTCTTCTGCAACGTCACTCTTGTTGCAGCTCCATTTAGACATCGGTCCGAATTATTAATATCTATGCACTGGATAAGTTTAGTTTTCTACACTAGGAGCACTCCATCTGGGTTAAACTTCGAAAACCCCAGACTGTCAGAGCAAATATGACTGTAGCCCAGGCTGATATTGAAGGCGAAGTGGAGGCATGTTTGAGAGATGGGGCCTTTGATCTATCCAAAAGTGATTGTTCTATAGCCAGGTGGCACTTTTGAGTTATGCATCGCCTTGTTTGATTCTCACCCTATGCCACGGGTGGATGCGCTGAAAGGACAGTTGGGCGCTGATTCGAACATGGGTACATTTAACTTCAGCGGTAGTTGTAAATAGCCATAAATACACGTTATGAGTAGGGAAAAAATGGGGAAACTTGCTTGTTGAAAGAGCATAGAGGACATGCAGCAACCTCCCTCAACATCATTATTATTAATTATTAATTCGCGCCACATCGTCAGGGCGCACATAATAAAAAACAGACATTACAAACAAAGAAACCAAAGTCATGATGGTCAGCCCAGATATGAGAATTTCTCTATCAACTTAAAATAGTACTCATGGTACTGTGGCATGCAGGCCTAAATGTCAACCCTAAAAAACGCACAGTGGCTTCAACCGAAGTAGAATATTTGGTATACCCTTTAAACAAAAGTCTCAATAAACCACACATTCTGAAATCAAGAATCAAGTTGTTTGGTAGAAAGCCTGCCTTTACCAAATGATGTAGCCGCATGTACTTTTTGCTGGCTTCGCTAGGTTTTGGACTTTTTTTCTCTCACCCAGGCTTAATCCAAAGTTTGACTGAGTGTGGCTGTGTGTTTTCTGTGCTCTGCTTTAAGGGTCCTTATGATTCAAAAGGTAGGGTTACCCCAAAAATACCCCTTAGTCTCCCAGTGAGCGTCCCCTCTAGCTGTTAGTTATACGGCTAAAATGCTGGTGGCTTTTTCTCGTATGTAAAATGGTTGTACATGATGGACTCCATTTTACCGTTATGGGTCCTTTTTCACCCCCTCCACTAGTCATTTAAATGGTACCTGTCTTTCTTTGCCTCAAAGACCTGATGGGTCGCATGAATATCCCTTCTCCCTTTTTGTGTGTGTAAGAGGAAGCTGCCATCTTTGGCCACTGATTGTGTCTCCCCCACGACTTGGGCTTTAGTCAGCCTGAAACTAGTTTCCACTATCATATGCAGATGCCCGTCTGTGATTGTGTGGATTCAGTACTTCCTGGGGGAATGGGCATGCTTTGAGGGACAGCTGGCCATTTGCTGACGACCCCTCTGTTTGAATGGTGCTTGGGATGTGATGGATGCTGTGTTCACTCACTACCTCACACGGAATAAATCCAGACGCCCTTACCCACTCAGCTTATCAACATCTGGAACTCTGAAAATACACACTGGATATTCTGCTGCTTCAGGTAAAACTGAAGGACTACACCAGCATTATTTTATGCTCCGAAGAATCCGAGCCTTTAAACAAGATACAGTTTGACGCATTGTAGAACTTCTAGCGTGGAGGAGTTTAAAAAAAGTTTTTTTTACAGTAGCATAACATGTATATTTGAACCAATGGCCTTGCTATTAAAACATGTATTTCAAGGCACTATTAAGCAAGTCCCACTTCTGGGCCCGAGCCGTAGAAGGATTCGAATTTACATTGAACATTTCGGTTTGCTGTAAATGAGACCTTTTTTGAACCACTTCTTAGCCTATATTGTGATTGCCTGTCTATTTTAAAATTGTAATATTGTATGGGCTATAATTTACTCACTTTTATTAATTGTCCTAAATTGTGTCAGACTAACTTTACGCAGAGCACTTTATTTACGACTGCATTTGCGTTACCTTTATATTTACTAAAAGTGGTTGTGGACTTCATTCCGGATCATTACCGCAAGGGGCTCATAGCCTGAATCACAAGCCCCAAGATCCTTTGTGTTGCGCACCCATTCTACGGAAGTGGGGTGCGACACAGGCTATAACTGCCCATTGTCAGCGCAAAGCGCTAACGCAAAGTCTGTTTTTGCCTGTTTCTTCCTGGGTCACCAGTCGGCAGGAGATGCTACCGGTTGTGATACCCGTTCAGTAGGACCTTCCATCGAAAGCATTATTACTGTGGTAAGACAGGTGAGAATGATGGGTGGTTTTAGTTATATTGCTACCTTTTTGAAGGAATTGGATAACTCCCGTGGTAACCTCTCTTTGAGAACTTTAAACAAAATTAGGGACCTGGATATTATTAAACACATAACAGGATCCCACATAGTGTTTGAGGGCAATACTGTGAGCTGTAAAGCTGCACTTGTTAATGCTAGGTCAGCAGGGGCTCATGCTACTAAAATAGCAGTTCTCATTAAATCACATGATTTGGATTTACTGTTGATTACTGAAACTTGGTTCACTGAGGCTTCTCAGAGCTCATTCCATGAGCTGGTTCCAGGGGATTACTTGATTAAATACATTAATTGGGTAGGTAAAAAAGGTGGAGGTATTTCAGTTATTCATAAGGCTGTGCTGCATATCTCACACTTTCATGCTCTTGAGCGGGGTAATGATGCTTAGGTCGGGCAATTTATTCTTCACATCTCTGCAAAAACCTCTATTCATATAATTCTGGGCTACGGACCACCGGGCCCTTGTAAACATTTTCTGGAGAACCTTGACTCCTTCCTTAGTAGTGGAGGGAGTAAATATAAGGAAGTACTCCTGGTGGGCAGTTGGAACATCTGGTTGGATGATCAGACAAAACCAGACTCTAAAGATCTATGGGATCTCCTGAATATTCATGGCCTTTATCCCCTGGGGGCTTAATCTTCGCATATAAAGGGGCACTGTTTGGATGTTATCATAGCTAGAGGCACTTATGCCCTTTTGAAGGATATTGTGCCTATCCATTGGTCCGACCATTTTGTGCAGTTTTTCTCTTTGAACTTATCCAAGGGGGATAAGGTCAACTTCAAGGATAGACCGATCATCTGTGAAAGTCAAAGATTTGGATAGAATGAATGGTCATGGCGTTAATGATGCTCTTGCCTCCATTGACTCTCTGTGGCCCTGTGAAGAATTTTTTGCAGCTGGGGCTTTGACTTTGGACGCTATTTGCGCCAAGACCACCCCTTTAAAGTGCAAAAATGAGAGAATCTTTAATCCTTGGTTCTCCCAGGATTAATTTGCTCTGTGCAATTTAGTCAGTAGAACTAATCGAAAATGGCAACAGAAGCAGACTTTGGAGAACACAGTTAGAGCTAAGAGTGCATTAACAGACTATAAACTGGCTATTTTTCAAGCTAAGACAGCTTTCTTGGGTAAAAAGTTAAAAGCTGCCAGTAATTTTCGGAGGCAATTGTTTTCCATTGTCTCTAAATTCTGCAATCCTAGCTGTAAAGCTACTTCGATTGATCCTTCTGTTGTGCAGGACAATCTATTCAATTCTTTTTTTATTGAAAAGATTGAACGTATCAAGGCTGATATTGTTTGGGCTGCTGACATAAGTTTACCTGCACCATTAGACAATCTATTTGTGGTTAACTTGACTGACCTACAGAGTCAGACTCCGACTCCATTGCCGACTTTTGACTTTCAAATAGAGGCAGAATTATGATATTTATCAATTACTGGAGACCCTTAAGCCTACTATTAACTCTCTGTCTCCCTTTCCTGCTTATGCAGCAAAGCGCTTGGCCTAAACCCGACTCCTTTTGTGGCTACGTTTGTCAACAAATCACTGACATGTAGGACTGTACCCGATAGCTTAAAGCATTCTTTGGTCACCCCCTTATTGAAAAATCCAACGTTGGACTCTGAGATTCTCCAGAATTATCGTCCCATTGCAGGGCTACCTTGGCCGGCTACATTTTTTGAAAAGGTGGTCACAGGTCAATTGCAGGAATTTGTAGAACAGGAACTGCTATTGGATAAGTTCCAATCAGGTTTTCGACCAAGATTTTGAACTGAGACTGCTCTCCTATCTGTACTGGATGATTTGTTAAGGACCGCGGACCAAGGAGAACTTTCACTTTTGGTAATGTTGGATCTGTCCACTGCCTTTGACACAGTGAATCATCACATCCTCCTTGAGCGACTGCAGGAGGTAGGAAAAGTTTCCGATCTTGCTATAGGGTGGTTTAGGTCTTTCCTGACAGACCGTTAACAACAGGTGAGACTAGGTGAGTTTCTCTCAGATTCCATCTGGCTGAATTGTGGCGTCCCGCAGGGATCATCCCTCTCACCTTTGTTGTTTAACCTGTATGTTCGTCATCTTTTGGAGATCTTGAGACGCCATGGTTTGAACTTCCAGTCATACGCGGACGATACCCAGATCTTTATTAACTTTGCGGAAGCATTTAGCAGATTGGGGCAATGTCTGGATGAAGTAAGCAGGTGGATGTCCAAAATTTAATTACAAGTAAATGCAGCTAAGACTGAACTTATTTTGTTTGAACCAATACATCTGTTGACCGCAGCTAAGAAACTTCCCATTCCAACCCTTCTAGTAAAAAGTTTAAAATTTGTATCCAGGGTAAAGAACTTGGCCTGTGTTTGGCAAGATAACCTTGGCAGTGAAGGCCAGGTGGGAGCAAAGGTTTAGGCGGTGCATTTTATCCTGAGACTCCTATGCCAGGCACTTCCCTACATCCCCAAAGAAGATCATGCGTCTGTGGTTGGCACTTTGACCAGCGCTCATTTGGACTACTGTAATAGTCAGCTGCTTGGTATTCCATCTAAACAAATCCAAAGACTCCAAAAACCACAAAATGCGGCATTGAGGATGATCTTTAAGTTGGGCAGAACTACTCATGTGTCTTCGTTTTGCTGTGACTTGCATCATTGGCTGTTGATAGAAGATCACATAAGGGTTATGGTAGCCTGCCTTATTTTTTTAAATGTGTAAATGGTATTGCCCCTCTATATTTGAGGGACATGATTCATTCATACCAGCCTGAAAGACAGTTGCACTCTAGTGACTGTCATCTTCTATCCATACCTCACTCAGTGTACAAATCACGGGGACACAGAAGATTTTCTGTCTTTGTGGTACAGATCACTCTACCAGTTCCGTAGAGCACTGAAAACATTTTTGTTTAGATGGGGTTCTTTCATATTCATCTGTGATCTTTTATATGAACTTGGCTGTGTTCTTTGTGTATCATGTTTCCACCTGCGCTGCTATAGGGTTTGGTCCGTTCTGTGCGCATTACAAATTCAAAAATACAAATACATTCTAGTAAAGTTGCAACTATACTGTGAACACATCTGTGCAATTAAAGCTAGCTGTTGGCTATAGTTTTATGATGGGGCTCATGCAAAAGGGAGTGTAAGGCCATTGTATTGCTAATTAAGCATCACATGCTGTTCATATCAGCAAACTGTAACTAGCAAAATCCTAATTATTGTTGTGCCTTCTTGCTGTAACATTTTTCTGTAACCAGCGCCTTGTTGCCAACAGGTTTAGTGCACTATACAAATGACAAAATAAATAAATAAAATATTGGTATAATAGTAAATGACTTAACATGCAGGGAATATCTGGGTATTCCTTGTACATTAATTACATCACTCCAGGTCCATGAATTACACACCTGACACCATTCTTTAGTCTTTTTCTCTCCACAAGTGTCTATGAATACTTGATCTTTTTACATTGTCAGTTTTACTTATCCATAATAGTAGCTGTATAAAAGGTTTAATAATGTACGCCCTCATTTTAGGATTGCATTGTGCCCAATTTAAACGTAAAATATATTGCTACTGTAAAATGTATTGCTACTGTTTCTAGATCCAGCAGAACTTTGTTGTTCTTTACATATAGTTATGTTTATATGTGAATAGAGACTGTTAGTTAAAATGGGGAGTAAACTATACCAAAACCGCACTGTTCTCTCTTCCCCCATTCTGTGTAGACAGACCTATGGAGATATTAAATGCATACCAGGAAGTTAACATATATATTGTGTATCTTTCATGGTGTAACTTAACAAAGGCGCCTAATTTGATTAATACATTTTTGACCTGAAAGCTTTCTATTGAGAATTTATTTGATTTGTTTAGAGTTTAGCCTGAATGTGGTGCAACCCCACATCATTATAAACCGCCTGTTGTTTGCACCTGTTTCCTGCCACCAACTTCAATGTGTTCACCATTTCTTTACAGGGAGAGTGGCGAGAATGATGCACCAAGCTCCGGATCCAGTTTGGAGACCTGCCCTGAGAGCAACGGCCCGGTTGCCATGCCTCCCAAGTGGGAGGAGCAGCAAAAGGTTCTGGCGCTTGAGCAATTGTGTGGGGTGTTCAGGGTGGACTTGGGCCAGATGAGGTCTCTGCGGCTTTTCTTCAGGTGAGTAAACTCCTATTGGGCAGCACAGTATGGCAACTCAATGGGTTAATACAGCTGCTGACTAGAAAATCTGTGCAACTTCCCAAGTCACAGGTTTAATTTCCTAAGAACACATTTTTATTCTTTTGTGGTTGATGTGTTATTAATAATACTACTCATTGAATATGGACATAATACATGTTATTTGACACTGTTGCAGGTGTTCTATAAAGAAACATTGTTACTGTGTTCAAAAACAGTCTAAAAAGGGTCTACGTGATTATCTCAGAAAAGAAATACTGTAGCCAAAAATGGCGATTACATCTCCCCATCCCCACACACACTGCCGTGCAATTATATGCGGGGCACCCCCACTCCCCGCTATCCTCACCATACTCCCCATACATTATTTATTACCATAATCCGCCGTGCCCCCACATATACTAGTGTGGAAATGGCCAGTAAAAGATTCCGCATTTTCGACCTCAGTATTTTTTGCCGCAATATTATGAGGCAATAACGTCTGAAAGGGGATTTGCTTAGATTAGTTCAGTTCACAGATCAGAGCTTTTCCTTAAGAATTGCCAAACTGCTCACCTGCAACAGTTTCCTGGAGGTTGTACGCGCTCAACCTTTGCGATTAACAGGACATGTTTTATTATCTTTATACAACTCGTTTCAAATTGTGTGTTGCTATATGACTTGGCTGTATAAGTTGGCAGCGCTATGTATCTAAAGTCCGGCAATACCAGGAAATAAATTGGAGTATTGATTTGGATGTCTTAAAAGGGGCAACGGTGGACTCACAGATGCATGAAACACCTTGAGATTTCAACTAAAGATTGCCAGCACTACTGCCTTCGCACTGGCTAACAGGGAGTTTGGTTTGAGTGACCTAATTTTACTTTCACCTGGAAACAGCTTGAGTGTCTGTAAGACTCCCCACCCCATCAGCACTCGTGCCATATTCCTTTCAGTCTCCTCCCATTTTGCTTCATCCATCAAATAAATCAATTTTAATGAAAAGATAATTTAAATATAAAGCTTACTATATTTTCTCATAAACAAGCATCTTATAAATATTAAAATAATGAACATTAAGGAAAAATCAGGCATGAAAAAGAGGACACCATGAAGCGATTAAAAATAGTGTAGTGAGGGGGAGGGTTCCTTGGGAGTAGAAGGGTGTGTGACAGGTAATCCTTCAGTTTGCAATCAAGAAGGATGGAATATAACTTTAACAAATGGATGAAAAAATGAATGCAAGCAGGGATATTCTGTGAGATTACTTCGACTGTAATGGCCCAAAAGGCCAATGGACCTACCTTGCTGTGAAATGGCTGCATTGAATTAAGCTATATAGATCGCGCCCGAGGGCCATACAGGGATTATGGGCGCTTAAAAGCAAGTTAAAGGCCCAAGCGCATCACGCTAGTTTTACGAGGTCTTCAGGACCCATAACTCCCAGTACGGCCTGAAAATAAAGGAGAATAAAATGGCAATCTGCCCGTAGTTGGTGGTGGGAACTGGCTGGTTCCCTTCAACCACATTAGAGGAGGGAGAGGCAAAGCTTAGAAAACGCCAGGCTGCATCTTCTAGATGTGACCTAGTGAATACTGAATTCTTTAAAACGGGTTGGCTGGTGTATGGCTGCCCCCCACACTAACATGGTAAGGAGTGAAAGGAAGGGGCAGGGGATTTCACATGACCAGGCCTCATCTGGCAGGTGCAGGCGAAGGAGGTGAGTGGTGCTGGCAGAGGGCCTAACTCCACCCACCCTAAACAGGTGAGCTTGGGGCAGGAGGTGGGTCATATAGGTGCCCAGGCCACATTTGTCAGGTGGAGCATGGTCATGGAGGAGAGCCGTGCTCCTGTGAAGAGTGGGAATGCTGCGCTGATAGCCATGGCTGAATGGCATGGCTGTCAGTGTGGTGCTCCTCTCATCACGAGAGCATTGCGCTGCGAGCCATGGCTTCTTGCAGCACGGCGTTCCATGAAGAGAGGGTGCCTGCGCTGACAGCCATTCAGCACTGTCAGCAGGTTGCAGGGTTTAATCACAGCCCAAACAAATATAACTGGAAGGCCCACTTGAAAAATGACCTGCCAGCCTTCAAAAAGAACCACACTGAAAATGGGTGTTTCTGCAAGTAACACAAAGAAGAGCTGTGATGGAACGGAAATGAAGTGGGAATGGCCAAGCATTGGAAATCCAAAGGCCTATCTTGCATTCCAAAGGAAAAGGTTCGAAATAAAAAAGCTTTTACTTTGCATTTGCAGGACAAAATTAAAGGCCCCTTCGACATGAAAATCAGGGTTTTCAAATACTGAAACTAAAATGGTCTTGCATGTGTGTTTTGCAGCTTTAAATCAAGACATGAGAAAAATGTTCCTCTGCTAAAATAAAGATATCAGGAATAAGACTGTCTGTGTGGGGGCAAGATGCTAGGTATTCAAATATATAGGGGCTGATTCATGGAATTATTTGTGCCGAGAAACGGGGATTGTGCGCCATTCTGCCCGCAAATCCCCATTTGTTAAATAGGGATTTGCGGGCAGAATGGCGCACAAATCCCTGTTTTTCGGCGCAAATAATTCCATGAATCAGCCCCATAATATGCTTCACATGCAAAATACCCTCAACAATTGAAAAGGCTACTTTGTTTACATGGGTCTCATGTAAATCCCATTTAGGCCCGAGACAGACCTTGTTTCTTGTTTTTTGGCAGATTTCCAAGGTCTTGCTGGCTGCTTATCTGGAAGGGAAATCTCTGTGAAGCTGATGTACACCAAGTATTTACAACAGAGCCGGTTCAATGCAGACCCAGCCTCGATGGGGCAAAATACTTAGGAATATAAGGTTTTGAGATAAAAAAATGAGGTCGTTTCAGATAACAGAACAAAGTGCCAGATGTCAGCATGGCCTCATGGCATCATAGGACAGAGGTGAACTGTCTGCTGCATGATCAGGATCTCCTCAGCCCATCAAATTTCAAAGAAAAAAGAGGCTAATGGCTTTTAGCCTGGACTTGAACTAACATTCAGCCCAAGAGGCTCTGGTCACATGCTGGCAAAGAAATGAATGTTATATGGAGAAATGAGAGTTAAGATTTGCATACTTGTTGAAGATTTCCCATTGGTTTAAATGGACTGCCATAACTCAGCAACGATAAATTGCACTGCGTTCATTCATATGTTACTTGAAAGCTAACAATGAGCTTGTTATTCTGATGTAAATTTGATCCAGATGCGATTTTTGAAAATCATTTCATCACCTGAATTCTGTTTCTGGCTTCCCTGAAGATTTCGAGAGTTTACTAATTGGCAGGCTTATGGGTTATAAAATCAGGCATCAGGAGATTAAATTGTATGTTCATAACTATTATACTCCTTGTGAAACGGGCAAATAATTATAGCGCGCCTGTGCATTAAGTTGCTGAAATGAAAGTAAGCTTCAATGATCCGTCTTGAGGAGAGGAATATTCATATATATCATGGCAATTATTGGTAAATTACAAAATATGCCATGTAGGTACATTTTGGATAAAATTGTACATGGAAAATAATTTTGAACCTCAAAGGGGAGTTGCAATATTTCTGTTCTAGACTCCTGAACCAATCCTTAGAGAGGGGCTGGACTTAAGAGTGGAAGAAATGTAAATGTCCAATCCTGGGTGCGAGATCATAGGTAAGCTCTGCCTAATGTTCAGTTTCCCTGGGAGGGGTTTAGAGGGTAAAATGTATTGCACTATGGAAGAAGGGAATGCTGCTAAAAACTACCATAGGGGACAGCTACCAAAAATCACCATATGAGATATGCTGAAATTGCATCTGGGTGGAAATATTGGAAGGGAGCTGGAGATTTCTGTTGCTGGGGAGACTAGAAACAGAGGATGTGATACATGCATGGAACCATAGAGGGAGAATTGCTGTGGATCCCACTGACTGAAGAGCTGGCCAGAATCCTGTTTTTCGCTACAAGCGAAGCCCTGCTCAGTGTCCATGAGTGCCAAGCCCAGAGATTTCCAAAAGTAAGTAGATTGTCCAACAAAATGTCAATGTGGAGACCTATTTAATTAACCCATTCCCTTTCATTAGTGGGTTCCCTTTCATTTCTGGGTAGGAGGAAAATTGTGTAGACCCTTAGCATATTTGACTGTATATTAATGTAATTAATTCCCAGATAGATTGACGTAGGGGGGAGTTTGGAAGACTTCAAAACATTCACTCTCTCTCCTAGCGGGAAGATGCAAGTCATTTAAAGTAATTGGGGTGCCTTGATTTTTCCTGTCCACCGCAGACTTCTCTAATGAGAAGGGTAGTCCTTTTCTAAACCGAAATGCCTAACTTATACCCCGTACCAAAACTTGTTTTAAACAAAAGATATACTTGCCATCGAAATGAAAATGATAATTGTCACCATTCCCAAACCTTGCCTTTCATCTTAAAAGATACTTGTCCCCAAAAAAAGATTTTTTAAATTAAAGGTATTAATATTTTAAAACGAAATTCCCTATTGTCACATTTCTTTCAACATTGTATTCATAAAGGGTTGACCTTGGCCCCACAAACGAAAATTCTAATCTATCCAACTTCCCAACACAGGCCTTTAATTGAAAGGTGGGGGGGGGTCTGAAAAAACAAAACTTTAAACTGTCCCCACTCCATAGACCAGGCCTTTGAACAGAAGGGTGATGCATGTCATTGATGCTTGCGTTTTTTGGGCTGGGATGAGAAGTGTTTTGCAAAAACGAGACCTCTTGTATCGAACACTGAATGTGTGATGTATGTCTTGTTTTAAAATCAACCAAATCAATCCTGTGTTTATTTCTAAGCTGGGTTTTGGTGAAGTAATATTTGCCACAGGCATTTTTTTGCAAATCTGTAATTTCAACTGCTAGCATTATAAGTGCGCAGCGAACTCCATGTATCAAGCCTTAACGGTGAACTAGTTTTCATAAAACGAAAATGTGATTAAATAAACCTGCTATTCATTGAGCTTATAATTGAAATAAATATATATTCTTTCTATGCCCCGGCCTGGTATTTGGCTCACTGTGGGCACAGGGGGTGGGGAGGGGGTTGATATATTTGGCTCTATATGAATCTTTAATAGGGCCAGCCCTAAATAAAACATGCACAAAGTGTTGCATGGCTCCTTGATGGGGGGACTCCCCAGGTTAAGGGTGGTCTCTCAATATAACGCTACTACAGAACTCCCTAATCACAGGAGGGCCTCAGTGAGTGCCATGTCGCAATGACAGCATGGCTGTCCGCATCATGCTCTTGTAATAAGAGGGGGCGCAGCGCTGACATCCATGCCAACAGTGAGCCCGGGGGATTGGCAAGGCCTTCCTTCATTAGCTAATCTCCATGCTATATAGATTTATAGAGCCCACAAATTGGCCAGTGAGGGAGTGCCACGTCACTCCCCAGTGCCATAATTGGGCTTAAGCTGTCATTGATTCCGCCTCGCTCGCTGCAAGTGTGGGTAGGTAAGCCCAGTCTCACACTCTCACCTAGGCAGCCTGTCAGTGAGACTTGCTCATCATCTTTTTAGTCATCGTCTTCGCTTAATTAGTTAAGGAAGACCACTCCTGCTCTTACTTGGGCAGCATTGGAGTGAGATTTCATCAAGCTCTGTCATAGTAGTTTGGTTCAGCAGGCCCGTAGCTTTCCTGGACAGCATGTGTGTGGGTCTCTCACCAGCACTCCGCTCACCATCCTTGCTCACTGGAAGTTCAGCCAAGAAGACATTCTCATTCACCCTGGTAACCTCTGTTGAGATTTCCTGATCTGTCCATCAACCTCATTCTCTGGAAAAAAATGTAAATGGGCATTGTCTCACACAATGCAATAAAGTGTTCTTAAATGGCATGACACCATAGACAAATATTGGCAAAGTAAATCCGTAGGGTACATAAAATGTTGCATTCTGTTCCGCGGTGATCATTTTCTTTTCAACCTTTTTTCCTAAAAGTCCATATTGCTTGATGTACTTTGTTTTCTCCTGCGACATGCAAAGACATATTTTGCTACTTGCTATTTCTGGTGGTACTCCTAGGATGATGCAGTGCTGTTCTTGTCCTGCTTTACTTGCAGAGACTTCCTTATTCTCACAAAAGGTAGGGAAATAAGTGCCCTGAACGTTTTTGTAAGCAGGTGATAGTTTCTCTCTGTCTCTGCTTCTCCAAACTCACATTGTTGGCAGATTTGGTCTTTCCTGAGCCTCTTGCTTGAGCTATGCCAGAATGTCTCTCATTCCAGCTTGTGGTCACTCAGTGTGTATTTGGCAAGTGTTTGCCTGTTCTTTTTAAAACATGTATTTCCCAGTTAGGTATTCTACAAGTTTAAAGTTTTGCCCCAGTGATGTGTAGCATTCTAGCTGTTTGTGGTCTCCTGCTTTCTAGTACACTGTGTATTGCTTTTTAGTGCCTGTTCGCCGGCCCTAGGTAATTTCTCCTCCTGTCTTTGGCTTTCAAGTTCAAGGGCTTACTTGGAGGGTTTTACTGTTTGAGTTCACAGCACCTCTAAGTGGAGGGAGTTGGGGATACTGTTCTTGATTTCTTGATATGGCATCATAATTTAAAAGTTATCATTTTTTATGTTGAGCAGTAGGGGGTATCGCCCTAGTCCTGCTTTGCACCCATGATTTGAGCACTAAGAACCTGTTAAATGTACTTAATTCCGTAACCTCCAACACATATCTGCAATGTCACTGCAGACTCCTAGAGCAAAGCAGTGTCTGCCTCCGATGAATGGGAGCTGAATCGGTACCAACTGGACTGAAATTTGGTCACCTGTGTGTATCTGGATCAAAGACATCTGCATAGGAAAGGGAACTGAAAGCCACCCATTCCTGTCCCTCACGAACACAGTATTGATGTAATGCCTAGGTCACAAACGTGTCGATCTGTTAGCCACCAGTATGCAGGCGGGGAGCAAGAATCGGAGCCTACAGGAAAAGAACTCTCAATGGAGTGGGGAAAAAGTAGTCATTGTTTCAGAACGGGTGGGCCAACTCGGTCGTGCACACACGATTTAAAAATTGTTAAGGACAGAAGTAAAGAAGCACAGATCAGGCAAGGGGTTGGGTTGCTCACTGTTCTTAGAGATGCACAGCTTCATCGCACGGATGAGGCCCGACTAGGCCGAAACACGTGACTGGGTTTGCTGTTGGTACTCATGTTCAGATGAGAATTGCCTAGCATTTCGGTGTTGGACTGCCCCTGGAAAGTGTGTACATGTTTTGACACCATGCTGGATAAGGCTAAATATATCTCTTACTTTCTTTACAAAATATTCTAGTTTCTAAAAGTATTTCACTTCTCGATCTTGCATCTCTGGTTATTTGGAAGAGTGAGATTGTGTTTTGGAGGAATTCTGCTCCTTGAGCTTTGTGCTCTCTCGGCGACACAGAGGCTTCAAACTGGATCTTTGTTTTGTTTGGTAGTATAGGAGAGTTTGTCTTATTGGGATAAATTCGGGATTTGGCGGCATTGTCTTACCGTAAAAATTTTGGCGGTAAATTAGTCTTTACGTTTAGAGTGGGTCTGGTATCATCACACTATTGACCATACCTTGTTAGTTTGTATTGGTGGTAATTTTAGTGGTATCTTGTTTTGCGGTATTTTATTCCTGTGGTATAGTGGTGAGCATGGTTTCTTTTTTATACTATAACCCCATCATACAACAAACCTTTCCTTTCTATTAGAATAATTTCTAGTTGTCTGTAGAGAGCCCCAGAACTATGCACTTCAGTGAACCCAATGAGTTTATTCAATGTGCCACCTATAGTTTGTGGCTGGCATTACTGGTTTATGTTCATCCAGTAATCTATGTGCCATTAGGCATTACTGGTTTATGTACATCCAGTAATTATGTATCAGATTAGACACCTTCCCATCAGCATGCAAGGCAGGGCTCACTTATTACATAGCACACACATCCTTTACCTTGTAGATATTTAGTACTGACTTTCTCTTATTTGCTATTTCAATTACAGTGGTAAATTAGTAAATGCACTACTGCACTGATACAAACCTCCCCTTTGTACTTCACTTATGTAAATAATTTACAGATGCATGAATGACGCAAAAATCCCAATTGTTTTTATATATGCGTTTTGTATTGCATCTCATTTACAAGTCACCAAATCTTACCATGTTATTTACAGCATTATCTGAAATATAAAAGAACAAACAGAACAAGCAGGTATTTTGTAAACATGGATTAATGTTCCCACATTTTGAAAATACAGAAAAATAAATGTGCAATGATTTCCTAACTTCCCTGCACTGCAATAAATCTTAGTCACACATACGGCATTTTATCTGGTCCTCACTTAGCACTTATCTTACCAAGGCCGGTAATTCTTTCAAGTCCTTGCACAACCTTGCTGTGTTCGGAGATGCAATGTCAGCGCAAAACTCCTCCGTAAACTTGTGTGGGGGAGCACCAACTGATTATATTGAGTCAGCGCTGTACCCCCTGGAAACTCTGTCTATCTGTCTCCTCAGCCCAGCATGAACTAACTGCTCTCTTCATTTCTATTTCTCAAGAAAACATTTGCCCGTCCCTTTATTGACGTGGCTTGTCTGCCAATAACAAGGGGACTCCTGGGAGACTCTCTGCCTGACATGAGTCCTGGTTACAAGAGCCTTACCCAGAGTCTTTAGCTCACTATCTTTCACAGAGGAGAAATATCCTAAACATATCAGTTTTTGTCCTGCCCTGGGGCAGTCCAGCACCGAAAAGCTAGGCAATTCTCCTCTGAACAAGAGTACCAACAGCAACCCCAGACACGTGTTTCGGTCTGGTTGAACCTCATCAGTAGGGTGTAGCTGTGCCTCTCTAAGTCTGCCTACATTTTCTACCAATCAGGGTAAAAAGAAATGTGCCCTGCTCCAGCCTTCGTTTTCAAAACAATGAAAGCTTCATGATTATAGTAACTGTTTCATTTTGCTTCCTGCATCTGCTCTCCACAAGCTGAAGAAAACGCCAGTGTGCATTTCTTCATGAAGAAAAAAAAATGTTGACTTTTAAACAGTGCCCAAAACATTCATTGTATTTCATTGTGCATAGAATACTGCATTTTAATGTTAGAGAAGTTAGAATTAGTATTTTAGTAATGTTAGTACAAGGTTAATCAGATGTATTCTAATGCAGTTTTCACACATGAAACATAGCCTCTTTACTTTAACTGGCAGTACACTGTTTTCTTTAATGTGTTGTCTGAATGCCTGCAGTTTCAAACTGGTCCTGGCTGTGTATTGTGTATGCTAGCAAAAATGCTATATGCTGGCAATAAAATGCTACCTACTTTATGCTGGCAATAAAAATGCTATATATATCCTTACATATACCCTCATTTTTCCGACAATTCTGGCCAACAAACCCATAATTGGAGGAAACCTTTTAAATGTACATCTGTTTTTCCATCATATGAATCACAATTGAAATAATAGCAACTTAATACAATGAACATTTTAATATTTCATAACTAACCATTGCATAATCATAATAAAAGTAAAATATCCCAAATGGGTCCTCATACACATGTGCATGTATAACGAAATATCCACACGTCTTTCTTTCCAACCGAAGTGTCAGCGTAGGTTTGAATGTCCTTTTACTCATAGTCTTTATATATGTGACATCAACATTTCATATATGATAACAAAAATTATAAAATAGATGAAATAAATGACTAATATAACTAACTAAACCAAATAATTAAAACAACAAACATGTGATTCTCCACTACACTTATTTTCAGTCCCATAGAATAATACTATGCTTCATTAGGAACGCTGTAGAAACAAATTGAACTCCCTACTTTTCCCTTGATGGCATTCATCATCTTCATTACCACACCTCTGAGATGTCTTGATCATCAAATGTCTATTACATTTTTTGATGGAATTCTTTCATCCTGGTGTTCTTGGGTGTTTTTCCACAGAAATCATCTCTTTTGGCATGCCAGTCTCTTTGTTTTCACCTCCATGCTTAGGTCCAGAGGCTTTACTTGGGCTTCATCCCGTGGACTCCCAAGACTCCATCTCTCGCGTCCTCCGGCCGTGTGACCTCCGACCCCAACCAAAGTTAGTTAGCTTTCTAAATTAAATAGAAAAGGGACAGATTAAGTACATAGCACAATACCAATTTTACCCTTTCTACTACTTTGTTAAAAGCAAAAGTGTGGCTCAAAATATGATTTGAATACCTGCAACCAAGCACATGTTAAAGAGAAAACAACAATATTTACATTTCACATAATCATACTTCAAAATAATTGTCATGCAGAATATTTTAGCACATGATACCGTAGTAAGTTAACCTGATTCAGCACTTTATATCAATTTTGATTACCACACCTTTCTCAAATGTGGTGTTTTCATCTGCATTTATCTCCACAATAAACATTCCATCTATTTTTATTTCTATGGAGTAGGACACTATGAAAACAGTCACTGCGTCTTTCTCTCAATGTACTTGGGGCACTTAAGCTGTCTCTACTTGCTCAAGTCTCCTGATTTCATGTTTGGGGTGACAGAGCTTAATTTGGTTAACATGAACAAATTGTTCTGTCACCATTTCACCCTCTGTCTTTAATATCTTATAAACTACTAGGGACACCTTATCCACAATCTGAAATGGCCCTTGCCAAGCCGCAAGAAATTTTGAATTTTTAGGTTTACCTTTTCCAAAATGAAATTTATATACCTGATTCCCTAGACTATATTCTTTCACAGACTTTTTTTTAATCATGATATGAATTTGCACTGTCAGTAGCTGTTTCCAAAATTTTGCTGCACAAATGCAAATGCTTCCTCAGTTCTTCCACATATTCGTGAACTGTAGATGCACTCACAAGTGTCTGCTCATGTGTCCTGTATAATAAAAGTTGTGGCAGTACTATCTTCCTTCCTGTTAACACCTAATGAGGACTGATAGCTGTCACTTTGGCAGGAGTAGATCTGATTGCCATCAATACCAGAGGTAATCGTAAATCCGAACTGGAACCTGCCTCCGCTACAAACTTATTTAATATCTCCACAACAGACCTGTTGCAACGTTCAACATTTCCAGAAGAGGTGGGCCGGTACACAATATGCAGTTTCCTTTTCACCCCCAATATCTGCCACACCTTACTCATCAAGGTGCTTGTGAAATGACTTCCTCTGTCTGACTCTATTCTTTGTGGTAATCCAAATCTTGAAAATATATGATTTACCAGTAATGTAGCTGCTGTTGCACACTACAATCTGGTGCAAGGATACACTCTACCCATTTCGACATCAAACAAACCACGGTCAAAAGATAACGGTTTTCCCTACTCAACCTTTTTACAGGCCCTACATAGTTAATTTGCAAATCTGACCATGGAAGAGTTAAACCTCTTCATCAGTGGAGCTCTATGCATTGGTGAAGTGGGTTTAAATTGGGCACATACCAGGCACCCCTAGTGTATAATTCCACATCTTTGGACATATGTGGTCAGTTAGCATAATCTTTCAGTATCTCTAAAGTCTTTTGTGAACCTCTGTGTCCTGCAGTTATTGCATCACTTGCATGGTGTAACAGCCTTCTGAATGAAAGGGTTACCACCCACTGTATCTGTCCTGTTATGGATTCCCTGATCATAAGTCCGTCCTGAAGTCTAATCTGTTTTTTGTTCTTTAATAACACCCTCAATTCTTCTTTTCCTGTACAATCATTTTCAAAGAATTTTGTTCGGGATCCATCAAATGATTATAATAGATCCCCAATATTGGATCATCTTTTTGTACCTTAATCAGATCTTGATCTGGTGTATCATAACTCCATTGCACTACTGGTTGTTCTACCTCTTTTGGAGCCTTCGAGCGTGTAACTGCATCTACTTGTAATTCACCAATTAAGTGTTCAATGGGTCCCATAACAGCCCCAACCTTAGCCAATTGGTCTGCTTTGTTATTTCCCTCCTTATCTTCTCCTGGAGTTTTTAAATGTCCACGAATTTTCCTCCAGTATACTGTTAAATCATTCTCTGACACTAATTTGTGTATAGCTTGTATCATTTTCCCATGCTTGAGGGGCTTTTTATTATATGTGATCATGCCTCTGGTTTTACAGCCAGGCAAATATTCTACAAAGCTATTTCGTGCATAATCAGTATCAGTCACCAGGACAATTTCACTGAATTTGTTATCAACTGCAGTAGCAATTGCTTTATAAATGGCGGCCAACTCTGCTACCTGGCTACACCTAGCCCCAATTCTGATCCCTATACTAGGAATGTCCTCACATTTCAACCAGACATTTCCTATCCCTGATACCAACTGTTTACTGCTGTCATTTTCAATGTGAAAAACACATCCATCAACATACAGTTGGTACATTTTTGCATGTCATTTCAACAAAAGCTTTGTGTGGTGATTGTTCAAACTCCTTCCTCTACATCATCTGATACACATTCAGCTGCACAGTCATGTAAATCTGCTAATCCTTGAACAACCAGGCTCTTTTTATTCTGGCCATACCTCACTTCTACAGGAAAGCCTTGCAATGCCAATGTCCATGAAGTAATTCTGGACTGTGCTAGATTGCCTGACCTAATCCTTTTACTCTGTAAAAACTGCAATGGTTGATGATTTGTCTCAATGATTACCTTTTCCCCTTGAACAATGGGGCGAAAATGCTGCAACGCCCACAGAGTGGTCAGAAGAGGCTTTTCACATTCACTGAATTTAATCTCAACCTTGGAAAATGCCTTACTTGCATAAGCAATAGTTTTGTGGTTCAAATCATTTTTTTGAGATAACACTGCTGACATACAATGTTCAGTGAAACCTATTTCTATAAAGAAATCTCTGTTTTTTATGGGATACCCTAAGCATGGTGCCTTTATGAGACATTCCTTCAATTTAGGAACTGCCTCGGATTGCTCCTTTTCCCATTTCCAGGGTGTATTCAGCTTCAATAGTTTAGTCAATGGTTGAGTAATTTCAGCATCATTTTCAATACATTTTCTGTTATATCCCGTCGTTCCTAATAAACTTTTTAAACCTTTCACATTTCTAGGATCTTTCAATTTCTGTATGGCCTCCACCTTTTCCTTTTGTGGATTTAGCCCATGTTCAGTTACCTCATGGCCTAGGAAGTTCACCTTTTTCTTACACCATTGGGCTTTCTGTAAAGATACTTTGGCACCCACCTTTTGCAATTGGTCAAGTACATGTCTAATTTCATCAAAATGACTTTTCAAGTTTTAATTTTTTTATCAGGACATCATCTACGTAAACTATAGTTCCTCTTTCCGCTGCATCTGGCCTCGCCTATCTCAAAAATATGCCAAATTCGCTCCCACTATTGACATACCCGAATGGTGTTCTAGCCCACACATATTGCTTTTTATCAAATGAAAATGAAAATAAATTCTGAATGTCCTCTGCCAGTGGCACACACCAATATCCAGATGGAAGATCTAATGTGGTAAATACCTTTGACCCATGCACTTGAGCAAGGCCTTGATCAATAAATGGCAGTGGCCATCCAGACACTGGCACTCTTTTATTTAATTCCCTCAGGTCTGCACACAGATGCCATTGACAATTTGGCTTTAACATACCCAAAATAGGAGTGTTTGAGGTACTATGAATGGGTCTGATAATTCCCCTAGATTCCAAGTTCTTAATTATCTCTGCCACTGACTCTAAGCAAGCCAATGGCAATTGGTATTGGCGCATGAATACTGGATTTCTACCACACCCCTCCGGTAATGTGGCAACATGTAAATTAGTTAGGCCGCAATCATATGCATCTTTGGCAAATACTTCTTTAAATTCCATAACATTTTTCTCAACTCATTTTGTTCCTCTTCGCTATCACATGCATCTGCTAACATAATCTGGTCCTGTACCATTTTTGAAAATTCTGGGAACTCCTCCAGTGGAGGAACTTCTGTGCTCTCTTCTAACTGTGTGGGTGTATCTCTTTGCAAAGCTGCCACTTTTAAATATTTTGGTATATCAGCTTCCATTTCAATGTGCTGATTTTCTGTTTCCTTTTCATTTAAGTCAAATACTATACAATTCTCTTGGTGAGAGCACACTGTCTCATTGCAATCATAAGGGTACGTAGATTCAATGTTAAAGATCCCTTTGGGTTGAGAATCCAGATATTCTGGCAACACACCCTGTGCATCTACATGTCTCTCAGGGATATTTCCAATCACTGTTATTGAAATCGGCAGTATAATGTGATTTTTGTATAGCCATTCCTAATAAAGAATTCTCTTCTAAATGAATATCCTGACATATTTTATTATCCTCCATGATCTTAACAGATTTGTCCCCAACATCTACCAATGGGGGTATATTCATGATCCAGTCCTTGCTGTTTCATGGATTCATTCAAGCACACAAATGCATCAGAATCCTTCATTTGCTGTCCATATTTGCACTTTAGTGTTATAGCAACCTGCTTGGTGAATGCAGGAATAGTAATATCCTTCTTCACCTGTAATTCAATTGCATATGGGACCAATTGTGCACACTGATGAGCCTTTCTCTTATCTACAAATTCGGGCGCAGGCCCACCTAGTCAAGACCATATTTTTTGGTTAAGAAAATCTAATACCATGCACATTCTGTGCATGATATCATTGCCCAGATAAAAATCATTTTGTGGTCCTTACTATCCACACATTGTGGTAGATATTTTTTTTGTCCAATATTAAAATTTAGCATTCACCTTCCTGCAATTCGATTTCCAAAATCTGGATTGTCTAAACCAGAGATATATTGGTTTTTAATTCTAAATTTCGGGATATCCTCCCTTAACATTATTCTCTGCAGTAGTTTCTCATTAATAAAACTCCTTTCCTGTTCAAGCGCCAAAGTGGCTTTTATCATTTTAGAATGGCCATTTATACCAATGTGAATCCATGGCTGCTCATCTTCCATGTGTATTTCAGCAAGGGTGGTGATGTGTTTTTCTGTGTCTGCTTTAGGAATATTGTTCTGTTTGCATTTCTTCTCTTTTAAATAGAAGCGCAATGTGTGTTCATCTATTTCAGTTTGCCATTTCTTCCTAGGATTTTTCGTTTTTACTTTGCATTTTGTCCTGACACATCAAAATGACAGTGACACTAGGCAAACAGCTATTCTGTAGGTACACCTCCACTGCATCATTTGATTTGGCAACAGTATGGCATTCCTTTACACTGCTGTTTTGTGACTTTATTTTCTTAGGTCTTAATGGTTTTTTGGTTAAAGACCACAGTACCCCATTTACCCCATCTATGAGAGGAGACAATCTTTTCAGGCAATCTGTCCCCATCAAGAATGGAATTTCACAAATAGATGTGATCAATACTTCCTGTTTCATTCTGTGTTTTCCTATCTTTGTCAGTCTTGGTGATACCCTTGATAGGCACCTCCTCACTGTTAAAATTTTGTATTGGGCCTTCACTCTGCCTCACTTTGATCTGATTCTGTGGAGATATCCTTCCATTGATACATCTTACCAATTGTTTGGACATAATTGTGGTGTGTGCGCCTGTGTCAATCATTGCAAATGTATAGCACTTCTCTTCCACAGTAATGGGAGCATAATATCTGTCTTCATCTTCCTCTAATACACAAAAAAGTGTGAATTCTTTCTGATTCCAGGATTCATCTTTCCCAGACCCTTCCCACTTTTGGCTAAGCACATTGGTAAATGAAAGGACATTTTTCCCTCCTTTTTGCCCATTTCCATTTGAGAAACCTTACTCATCTCCCCATATTCAGAGGTCCTTTGGAGTGTGGCCACTGTTCGTCCTTCCATCCGGGGATCATCAGAGTTTACACTACAATCCTCCAACTGAATATGCGTATAAACATCTCCTGATAATTGGTCATTTTCTAATTCTGGGCATTTGTGGTTATTTGGCATGTTACTAGTCTTTTTTAACTTCCTCAAAACTCTGTGGCTCAAAGAAATATTCAGGTGACTGATCTGTACCCTCCCTTTGAGTACTTATTCTTCCTGCCTGTATTTTATTAGCTTCTTGATTGTCTAGGGAGGGCGTTCTAACATCCACACTTATTCCCTGATCAATTGTATTACCCATGCATGAGTTGTCTTTCTTAAATCTGTCTTTGTTCTTTTGGAATTTCATGTTTTTCTCGTTTTCCTGTTTCATTTGTGCACATTTCCAACGTTTGATTTAACTCCAGGTTAGACCAAATCTCTTTTTTAGATGTATTTGCAATTTCTGCCTCATGTTCATTTGCAGGTATTTAAATCATTAAACAGCTCAGAGTCATTATTCAAAACCGGATCAGGGGAATCTTTTTTTTTTAATCATTGCAGGTGTCATGAATACTTAGTCACTTATTATCAGAAGCCACCCGGTCACTACTATGGCCTTCTGCCCCCATCTTTGATGACTGTTCTTGAGCCGTACAGAGCTTCGTATTTGTTCAGCCAACATTTTCACTTGGGCCTTGAGACACTGGAATCTTTCCATCTCTCTAGAATCTTCTCTCTGCGGCCTATGCCGATATTGGTTATTTTCCCCCTGGTTAAATCTTTTCTGATATCTCTCAGGAGAGTGGTTCCCATTGGGGTTGTTTCTGAACTCTTGATTCATGTGGGGCGGGGAGCGGGGTGTACCTATCCTTTGGTTGTAATCCCCTGGCGGCAGTGATTGATTGTATTGACGTGGGGCATAATTCATACTCTGCCTCATGTCCTGTCTCTCATTTTGTGAGTATTGTCCCCTATGCTGATTCCATTTTCAGTAAATTGATCCACATACCGAGGTCTATCCTGGTTGCCATATATCACGGTGTTGGGGTCAAATCTGTTCTGTGTCCCCAATGCCTGATAGGGACCATTACTTCTTTGATCATGGCTTTGTCTTTGATTATTGTTCATACCTGACCTATCAGGTCTATATCCTGCGCGTGGGGCCTGTACCCCAAGTACCTAGGTCTAATGTAGCTCTCCCTATTACTAGAATCATGTTAATGGCGCAGAGAGCGGCAACCTCTGTTGATTACCCCTCTGTTCGAGTGTCACGTTATTTTTGCCTGGACTTTGAGCGAACTCAAGTGACATTTTAGCTGACCTGATCTCCATTACTGTTGCCGATGATTCTTTAGATTTTGATCTGGTATCTTTCACATTTTATCACTCTCTCTACCCTGACAGTAGAGCACTTCATATAGTTTTGTACTTTGGTGCACAATCCACTCAAGGGACTTGTCACGATCAAATTCGCGGACTAACTGTGATATAATGGGGGTAATTCATAGAATTTGGCGCACAAGTGGTGCACGCAGCTGACGCACAGTGTGCACGTGCGGCAGTCTGCACCAGCCGCGAGCACCAAAACCCATTTCAGCGCACAGCGTATTCATGGATTTTAACATCCATAACCAGCCGTGGCGCAGAGTGGCGCAGCGACCCTGCAGCATCGATAGTTACGGCCCCAACCCCGCCCTGTGACACCAAAAACATCGCTGATGGAATCCCCCGGCGCCGTCGTTCACGTGCCTTGCCCAATGATGCCGGCACATCCTCCATCTGCTGGGGTCCAGTTGGTGGGGTGGCCTCCCCTGCTGGACCTCCGACTCCCGACTGTGGCAGGGATGGTATCTCCACCAGGCTGGCTGCCTGCTTTGGTTGTGGCAGGTCCACAGGGGCCCTGATGGCATCTGGGCCGGAAGACGGCACAGAGAACGACTGGCGTATAGTCTGCACAGAGGAGGAGAGGGCCGCAAGACTGCCCGACACATGGAGGAAACCCCCGACCAGGGCCCCTCCCAACTGGGCCACGTTGACACGCAGCTCTTCGTGATGACGTGCGTGGTCCCCCCAGGAAGCACGCACGTCATCACGAATGTCATGCGTGCGCAACGCGACCCCAATCAGGACGGACTCCATCCGGTCATGGGTCCCCTTGTCCGCAGGTAGAGGCGTACCAGATAACGTGAACCTCCCCCCTACCTGCGGACTGGCCTGGGATGGGGCATCCTTGCTGGTGCATGGTGATGCAGTCACAGTGTCATGGACAGTGATATGCACAGGCACAGGCCCCTCCGCTGCGACCTGTGCTGCCTCCTGCCCGTGGACTGCACCACTTGCACCAGTGGTACCACCCCCACCAGGTGTCGTGACCCTTCGCCAAAACCCCCTCTGGCAAACCCATTGGCCAGGTGGAGTCAGGACTCTGACCTCTAGAGCCTGGCATCCTCTTCAAAAGCCCTCATGGGGCCAGTCCTGGCGCCTATGGCGCCAGACTCATACACCATGAAAAACAATGTGCTTGGGAACTACTTTATTGTATTGTCAGCCAACATGGAGGCATCCACATAGCTTGGTTCCCAAGAACCAAGCTATGCGGTGTAGTGTTTTGGGTGTGGTAGCCAAGGGACTACTTTACCTGGACTATTTTGTTGGGGCTATTTAAACCACACCCGAGCAAGACAACACGCTTCGCGTTACTTTGCAGCTTGCAACGTGATGCTCACCGTGTCCAGCTATTTCCTCGAACCCCGGAGAAGCAGAACCTGCAAGGAGACAAAAGGAACATCATTAGCAGCAGCATCTTACATGCAGTCTTAATCTTTAAACACTTGCAGCTACTGAGAACAGCTTCCTTGAATCTGCACGCCTCCCGGACAGAACGACCTGAAAGAGGAAGATAGAGGCAATGTTAAAGAAAGCAGTAGAGACATTTACAAATTACGAACTGCTCAGAAGGCTTACCTGGCTGGTCGCCTCTCGGCTGGCACCACTCCGGACATTCCACTCGCGCTGAAGTACACTGCAACCTACAAGGAAGGAAAACACAGGTTAGCAAAGGCAAGACTTCGCAGCGCTGCGCATAGTGCTTACTTACCGCATCATAGCGCTCTTAAAGCGCCATCATTTACCAGCGGGGCTCAACCAAGCCAGTTCACCACGCTGAAGCTCCCCATACCTAAGGGAGAAAAAAGAGACATTTTAAACAAAGAAAGGCATGCAGGATAGCAACAAAACTAAACAACAGCAATCAGATCTATCTGAACAATATCAAACGGGCCGGCGTCAGTGAAGTAACTGGACTGCACTCGCCCATGAAAGACAACGCGCCCCTGCAAAGAAGGCAGGACGGAGAGCACTCCTAATTCTACCACAAGGTGAGGAGAGGGCGCCAGAGGGACTGAAATCATACGGGGGTGGAGGGAGGATACTTACCCCAGTCGGTCAGTCTTGAACACAGTCCTCCTGTATTTTCAGGCAGAACCTTCCCCGTAGACCACATCAGGGTAAAACTGAGAAGCATACCAGTGAATCACCTGGCTCGGTGGCGTCCCTGTGGATACCAGGTGAGCGTAACACCAGGCCCCATGTGCGACTCAGTTGCAGCCTCCTCCTCCTCCTCTGTGCACACCACCAACCTGGATGGCTCCGCACCATCTTCCGCCATCGCAAGCCCCTGTGGGGGCTCACCCGCCCCTTTTGATGCAGCCGTAGTGGCAGACGCGGCACCAGTCCCCTCACTCCTGAATGATGGTAATTCCTGGTAGGGTGACTGGGCCTTGCGTCGCCGGCCAGTGGAGGCCTCCCTGCCGCTTTGCTCCACAGCGCTGTCTCCGCCCTCTTCTTCACTCGCCGCTGTGTAAAGGGAGACTTTGAACACAAGCATCAGGGTGCTGAACTATAGTCCCCTAGACACAAAGCAATAGCACATGAGTGGCACTGTCAAACGCCACTTCCATGACTAGGCTGCATCAGTGAATGTACACATCGTCCTGGACATGTGTCACGCATCCATGACGTTTACAAGTCACACACACGCTACTCAGACACAGACATGTACACCATACATGTCCATGACAGCAGCACCCATCTCTCACACCCCAAACATGTCCAAGAACAGAGATGGGCATGCATTCATATGCGCATTCCGCATGCTGCTCCGCATGTTGCATTGTAACACATACACCATCCATGTGGTCCATGCCTGACTGGACTCACATGCAGCACCATCATGTCCCTGCACACACACATCCATACATGACCCATGTCACACATGCAGCCAAGTAGCTAACTACCAGCACACTGCAACATGCCCTCTTCGAACCGTGAATGCATGGCCACTTACCACTCGACTCCAGACGGGGCTTTATTCCTGAGGAACTGGTGGTGAAGCACTGGGCAAATGTGCTCCAGGACCCTCATCTGCTAGGTGGTAAGCTGTTCCTGGCGCTCCACTGCATCCTCTGCTTCCAAGAGGCGCCAGACCTTCTTGAGGGTACTGGACTTGTAGTCCTCCCAGCGCTTCTGGACATGTTTGATGTCGCGGAGTGCCACCCCCTCCGCGTTGATGGCACCCACTATGTCCGTCCAGATTCTCCTCCATCCTTCCTTGTCAGCCTGCAATGGTGAGAAGAGGGCATCATAATGCCCCAGTACTTGCTCCACCAGGATGCCAACTTCATTGGCAGTGAAGCTGGCAGCCCTCTGCCTCTCTGCTGGGGGGTTGCCACTGGTGCCAGGTGGTGGTGTGTCGGACATGGCAACCCCTGAGGCAGGTGAGGGTGGGCAACTGGGTCCTGGGGCTGGGCTGTGGAGCGATGCAATACCAGTCGGGAGTCTTCTGTTCCAGCAGGGGTGGTCACAGCAACTGGACAACTGCAGATGGCAGATGTCCAGGCAGCAAATGGCAGGGCACGGTGGCAGCAGGCAGGCAGCAGCAGATGGCTCGTGTGAGGCTGGTCAGGGGTCTGGGGGGCAGGAAAATGGCCTTCTGGGCAGGATCGTAGTCTTCCGTGTGTTGTCGCGTGGCCAACTTGATACGGAGTGATTTGGCACGTGAAAAAACTGCACATCAGCATGTAATTCGAGGAAAGGCCCTTAGTGCGTAAGCACGTATGAGATGTGATAGGCGCAGGCGTTTCCCTCAGCACGGGTGCATCTGCACGTGCAAAATAATCACATCCGCGTGTAATTCGAGGAAAGGGCCTAAGCGTGTAAGTGCGTATGTGAGGTTACGCGCGTGGGTGGTGCTCTCTGCACGGGTTAAAGGTGAGCGCGGGCCAGCAAAACGCGTGTGTTTACTCTGCTGGAATCACACACGATTACTTCACAGCGTCTGAAGTCCGTACCTCTTCTTTTGGTGTGGTGTTGCCTACACACACAATCGCGTGTTTCTTTTTTTTTTCACGCAAGGTAGATGGTGAGTCGCATAAGCTTTTTCCCCACTGTGGTTCCCCCTGTGCATGCGTACCGTTTAGAGGTCATAGTAGCCCACGTGTTCCATGCGTATGTTTTTTGTGTTCCTGGGTGCCACACCGTACTGCTGAAGGTAATATTCACGCACGTGGACTACTGGGACTGCGTGCACGTATTTTTCTTTTTTTTCCTATTTCATGTGCTTGAATTTTTTAATTTATTTGGGATTTTTGTGGGGGGATTTTTTTCTTTTCTTTTTGGGAGTGCCTGAGCGTTGCGTGACCCGTCATTTTTCCTCCGTGTTCACAGACAGCCTTGCAGAGGCACTTGGGTACCTATACCATCAAGTACCCTCCCCCCTTCTAGCCAATTGCCAAGGACAATTGTTGAGTGAACCTCCAATAGCCCATTTTCCATCGGTGCCATGGTTGGGAGGCCACCAAAGGCTAAGGGCGGCAAAACTGGGCGTCCTAAAAGGGCTGGACGTGGTCGGGCATGTGGGCGCGGAGACCAGGGTGTCCAGGGTAGCCAGGGTGGCTACAGGGGTGGAAGAGGCAGGGGTACTCCTCTGGGACTGGATGGTCAGCCATGTGCTGGTGTTGACATGGCACCACCCCCTGTGGTTCCTGGTGATGCAGCTGTTGCATCACAACCTGGCGCCCATATCACCCAACTGCAATTTACATCTGCTGTCACAGGCCCACCGGTGGTGGTAGCTGCAGGTGCAGCTGTGGACAATCCATCCAGGCTCTGGGTCAGACAGCGCATGCTTCATTGTGTGAAGAGGACTCCCAGGACGATTTCCATCTTGTCCGGAGGGTGGGCTCATGTGCGTCCACTGTGGCTGTGACTGTGGCACACATATCTGGGGCAGTTCTGACATCTGCTTCCCCAAGCAGCCGGGTGGTGGTAACTGCATGTGCAGATGCAGCCAACACTACCCCGACATTGACTCAGACCCAAGCAAGACCACCTGTTCTCATACCAACACCCACTGCCTTGGTCCAGTCCACCAGCGCCATTGCCCCCACTGATTAGGGCCACATTGCCCCCTCAGGGTCAGTACCACTGTCCAAAAGGAGGAAGCGTGCCCCTGCAAAAGAGGCTGGGACACCAGACACGGCTCCGGCCTCCGGCACGTCAAGGAAGAAGCCTTTCTGCAATCGGGAACTGGACTTCCTTGTGGACCACGTGTCGGAACACCAACGCGATATGCTTGTGGGCCCACAGTGCCATACAACGCATCACCAGGGTTGGGTCCACTGGCAGCATGTTGCGGATGGTGTGACATCCATGGGATTCCAGGTGCGCACAGCTCAGGACTGCTACAAGCGCTGGAATGACCTCAGACGCAGTGCTAAGCAAAAGCTTGACTCCAATTACACCATGTCTCTGGTGACTGGTGGTGGGCCACCACCAGAGGAGGATGAACTCACTCAGCATGAGGAGATTGCTTGAGAGTTCATCCCGGAAGAACAAATCCGTGGAGTGGGAGAGAGGATGGATTATGATGCATCATCTGGTGAGTATTGATGCGTGTAAATCAATGACATGTGTGTTTGGCATGTGTGACCCGCCCAGCTACAAGTAGGCTCTTTCCTATCTTCAATCTCCCTCACCACCTGTGTTGTTCACCAGGGGTCTGACCTCTCGGCCCCAATTCATGGAGAGCAAGTGGCAGCTATTGTCTACTACATTATAATTTTTTTGTTCAAGTTCCGGTGCTATGCTGATGGCAACCAACTCATTTCCTGGCTGACCTTGGCCACCTCTTGTCCCTCCCTTATTTCTGATTTTTGCTTTTGGTGTACTACCAGCGGTCTCTGTCTGAATGCCAGCAAGACTGGCATCCTCCTCATCGTTGCACCTTTGCCATCCTTTGACATCAATCTCTGGCCAGCCCCACTTGTCCCTCCTCCTGCCTCCACCTGCAAGGCAAGAACCTCAGGGTCTCCTTTGACTCAACACATCCCTTTTACACACACACTTGTGACGTATCTTGAATGGATTAACTTCTTGCTCTGCCTCCTCAAGGTTACTGTGCCTTAACTCACATTCTCCTACATGCTCACAGTCTGTCAAGCTCTGGTTCATTCTAGGTTGGGGTACTGTGACCTGCCTTCACCCTCCGCCACTAATCCAGTACAGGACTGCAAGCTTGTCCTTGGCCTCAAGCCCTGGGATCCTATCTTTCCAGCTCTGTGACCCCCTCGTTGGCTACCAGTGGATGCAAGGGTGTTACTGCAGACCCTCTGCATTGTGCACAAGGTTTTTTGGGACTGGGTAGAAAGTACCTTCAACAATCCCTCTACCAATTCCACCCCTCTTGAGTCCCTTGCTCCTCTACCCCACACTCCCTCAAGGTGAGCCTTACTTGAATAAATAAGGTAGGAGCAGATCTGTGTGTACTGCTGGGAGCTCACTTTTGAACAGCCAACTGTCCACGTTTGAATCTTGTGGAGAGAAATATCTGCTTCTGGAAGCACCTCAACACCTTCCTACTTGCTCCTGCATTAGCCCCTCTTCTACCCAGCTGAACAGTTTCCTATGTTGCCACTGTGCTCCTGCACACACTCTGTCCATTGAATCGGGTACCTGCTCACCCTGCCTCCTTGCTGCACTGCCTACAGGCCTCCCACATCAATGGGTCCAGCAGTGCGTGTCCCCATACAGTCCTGCACTCTTCGTCTGCACTCATAAGATTCGCCATGTCCAAAACATCTTGAGCTTACCACTTGCTGGCTGCACTCCCACTTTTTGAATGGACATTCTCTCAATGGACTTCATTTTCCTTCTTTGGTCTCCTCTGTTTGGCACGTTTCTCTTTTCCCCCTTCCTGGGTCTTCAACCCTTTATCCCTTCTCCATGCACTAGCGTGTTCTGTATGTCTCTGTGCCCAGTATTATAGTTGTTTTGAATTCCTTTTCTCCCTTGTTCCCCTCCCTTTGATTTTTTGAGCTCTGAGCCACTTTTGTACGAGTGCAATCTTGATGGTGCTGTGTGATGTTGACCTGACATGTATGTACCCATATCCCTCCCATCACAGTATGGAAATGCACTAGCGTAGGTGCCTCCTATGACACATGTACTCTGCATAGTTGATTGTAGTTGAGTGCTGCACATGAACATGCATGTTACATGTATCATAGTGTTTTCGGTCACATTTCTAGCTGTGTCTATTTGTGTGATAACACATGCTTGTGCTAGGTGCTGACTATCTGTTACCATCTCTCATTTTGGCATTGGATGTATGCCCTCTAGAGGTTGTGTGTGATGCAGGTGATGTGTAGCATGCAATACATGTGTTGCATTCACATTTTGCACAAATCCTTTACTGCTTTTGGGATGGCCCTGCATTGCAATGCTACTGGATGCATGTTGGGGTTTGATTTGCCTGTTTCATTATTTGGCTGTCGATGTTGTGAACTGAATGTGTGTGGTATGTGCTACTGATATCAGTGTTCTTGTTTGTTTTCTTTATGTTGCAGGTGATGACGCACTGACGGCAGAGGATGAAGATGTCATCCCAGACATGGTGGTCAGTTCACATGACCAACCAAGCGCCAGTGGTGGTCGTGGGGTGGCAGCCCACGAGAACCCACAGGTGCTCCAGGCCATCGTGTCCAGAGCTGACTCTGAGTCAGGCTCTGATGTATCCTCTGACCACTATGTTGAGCCGGATCTGCATCATGACGTGTCGTCGCTGGTAGGTGATCCTGTGTTGGATGGTCTTCTGTCTGCAACACCTGCAGTAGGGGGCCAGGCAGGGTTGGAATGTCCGCCTGTGGTGGTTACGGGTGCACGGTCACACTCGATACCAGTTGGCCACGTTACTGGGCATCAGGTCGACGGAGGGATGCAGTCCTACAGCCGCGGGCGGCACCAACCCAGCAAGGACCTCGGCTCCTTGGGCCCAGCAGATGTGGTGTCCGGCAAAGCGGTGGCCGTGTGCCACCCGGGTCATCTGAGTGGGAGCGTTACATGATTGCCATAGCACAGCAACAGGGGGGGGGGGTCAGTTGAGCTGATTGCTCAAGGTATGGAAAGTGTGGCCCATTCCATCCTCCCCTCTGTAAGGCAAATGGTGCTCCAGCAGCGGGCCAAGCAGTCCACGTACCGCTTACTCAGGCTGGGCATGCGGTGGCATGACATGGCGCGCCGGGCTGAAATGGTGGCTCTGCGTGAAACACTTAATGCTCAAGCAGAGGCACACCGTGTTTTTTGGTAAGTATGTTATCGTTTCAATTTTCATTTTATTTATTTTTTCCATTATTTTGTTGTTCTTTTTGAATGATTTCACTTTGCTATTTATTATGTTTTTTTATAGTTTTCTACAATTTTGTTGATTTAGCTTTTCCTTCTTTCATTACTCTTTTAATTTTTTAATTTTAATAGATTATTTTCTTTAAATTGTATTTTCTTCTGAATTTTTATTATTTTTCAATTTTATTTTGTCTACTGTGCATACATGTGACAATGTGGTGCTTTGTGGCATCGAAGGCATCCACTGTGTGTTCCAGCTGGGCCCATTCAGGCTTGTCTTGTGTATGTGTTTTGCTTGGGGTCTTGACACATATGCTTCTACTGCTTCCCTTTTCCATGGGCTCGCAAGGATGGCTCGGTGTAACAGCATATCGCACATGGGCATTGGGCTTCCGTCATATCTGTGGCCAGCCTGCAGTTCTACTTGTGTGTACACCCCTAGTGGGTATTCCAGATGGTTTCTCCAATGCATGTCTGCACTTCACTTTGGTGAGTATTATGCAGACTGTGCATTTCATCATGTTGCTTGAGATGTGTGTTATGTATTGACTGTCTATGTTGATGTACTTCCTGCTGTAGCTGGTACCATGCACCTTTTGGCTGCATACAACACACTGATGGTGGGAGGGGTCCATGTGCTGAGAATGTTGAATTGGGACAGTTTCCCCACAGTGATTTTGATATGCCACATGAAGGCTGCACGCTGTGTTACCCCTGTCACCACGCATTTCAACAACCACCCATTCCTTGCTAGCGGTTGTAGGTCATCTGGTCAAAAACAAAAGGATCAAATGCCTTTTGATCGACAGCCAAATGGTCGAAAAAAAGGGTTGTTTTTTTTTTATGGGGGGGTTCCCCCCCAACCTCCCGTTTCTGTTATTAAAAACATTTTTTTACCAACCCAAACAAAAATATATATATAAATAAATAAAAAAATTTGACCTTTTTTTTCTGACCATTTGACTGTCGATCAAATGGTCATTCGATCAAATGTTTTCGACCATTTGACTGGACAGCCTTGCTAGCACCACTTTGGACATTTCCCAGTCCTGGCTGGTGTTTGGATGTGACATCTGGCTTATGACTACATTGTTCGTGATTTAAATTTCCTGTTTGTGTTCTGGACCTGCTCCCCACCCCTCCCACTGTTTGCACTTGGCCCTTGTGACAATCCGGCCAACCAGGATGCTTGAGCCTGCCACCACTACCAAAAGCCCACAAAGGTGGCCCTGTGTAGACCTGTCCACATGCCTTCTCAGTCACTTGAATGCCCCCTGTCCATCCCCTACTCTCTTGCACCGTCAGGTTTCCCTCTGCCCCCTGTGTGTGCTTTATCTCACCATCTTCCCCATTAGTTTGGAGCTTGGCCCCCTCCTCCCTTCTCTCCTCCCTCGCCCTCTCCACCACCCTTTAGCCTCCTCCTTGTACTCTGGCTGTCATTTTCAACCACTACCCCAATTGCCATCGGCCATGGTGATACATAGGCACTTGTTCTTTGCAGACATTTGCCCTTCTGCCTCCGTCCTTCCACACCCCACCTTCGCCATTTTAAGTATATTTTTACCAGTTCATTTGATCATTAGTCCCTCCACCACTGATTACAGGTCATCTCTTCCCCTTTTGTCTTTCTTCTCCCCCTCCCCAGCACTATCTTGATTCTTTGTACACCTACCACAGTTTGTCACTTGTTTTGTTACTCTCCTCACCTCTTCCCTCCTCTTCCATCACTCACCTCCTTATATGACTCCTGCACTGCGACTATTGCCGTCAGGCATAGGAATGTTGATGCTAGTTATGCCATCCAACATTCCCTCCCTAGACTCTCCCTTATTGGTCTAGCCAATTGTAATATGCACTTTGCTTTTCCAGTTCCTTATCACACTATGGACTGTTTGAAGGACATGTAGGAATGTACTGTTCTTCTCCCTTGTTCCCTCCCTCATTGATGCGCTTTGATGAAGTTTGTGTGTATGTCATATTATGGATTTCTATGATTCAGTAATGGGTTACTGTCTGCCATTGCCGATGTGGGGTACTCTGTACATGATATGTTCTGCTGGTCAATGGCTGATGCAATGTAGTGCTTCCTTTTGAGGTGTCAGGGGATGGGTGTGGTTTGACACAAAGGGGGGGGGGTCCTTGGTGCTATGTTCACATGTGCTGTGTACGGGACACTGGCATTCACTTCATTTCACATGCATGTATTCTAGGCATGTCCCTACGGACAAATACACTTGCCCAACACCCCCCAACTACATTGACACCATACAACAGCGTGCACCCAGATTGCCTTGTCAAGCATGCTGTGTCACGACAATCCATGTTCACTTCCGAGTCATTGATTGTGTACATGCATGACAGGGTAATATTTGGTTGAATGCCATTTTTTTAAATGATGCAGAAGGGTTTTACCCAATGCATTACACACTCACTGTGCTGTGCGGTGTCTGGTGTTTGATATGGCAATTTGCAATTGTCCAATGTGCATGGCAACAGGTATTCTGACTTTTGTTGGTTGCACCGCTGGTGGCATGCATTTGTGCCACCGTTTTCAGGGTGTGAGGTTTTGGTCACTCCTTTCTTCCGATTCCATGTCAGGTATAATTGTCTGGTGCCTATTTACATTTCTCACGTGGCACTTCATGACTATTGTGTCATGTGTTGTGCATATGGTTGGATGTTTTGCCATTGCATACAATGGTATGGTGTGGCAGTCGGAGTTCAGGAGTGTTGGGAGGGTTTTGGTGGCATACCAGTCCTTTCATGCCCTGTTTAGCAAGGGGGGGGAATGCCTTGCATGTGTTCCCTTTGGTCACATGGGATTGGTTGAATTTAATTTGCTAAGGATGCACACAATGTTGCACTTCTGTGAACACATTCGCAGGATGGTAAGGTAGTGACAGTTGACTGTCCCTTTCTCATCATCGATTGTGACCTGGTATGTGCCAGGCCTGTGTGCATTCCGCAGGGGTTGGAGTTTAGATGAAAAATGTGGCCACAAGCTGGGCATGGGCTGCCTCACCACATGCCCTTTCCCCCTCCCATGCGCAGAGGCCGTGCGTGTGGTTGGTGTTGTGGGGGCACCACCATGTCCACCGGTACGCCATGCCATGTTGCAAAGTTGTGCAGGACACATGCTGCCACAATGATCCTGCAAACTACTGGGGGTGCATATAGTAGCTGTCCACCGGAGCGGTCAAGGGAGCGGAAGCGTGACTTGCGCACTCCGAATGTGTGCTCCACTATGGCCCTGGTTGCAATATGGGCTGCGTTGTATCTTGCCTGGGGTGGTGTGCTGGGGTTCCATATGGGCGTCGTCATGTAGGTGCTCAGAAGGTAGGCACTGTCCCCTGGTCAGGTGATAATAGTTGTCATTAGTTGGGCTTGTGTATTTGTCTGTGTGTGACATGTATGCATGTGCACAGGCATTTGTACTCACCTAGGAGCCATGTGTCGCCATGCTTCCCAGCTTCCAGGGCCCGGCTCAGGGCGGACATTCTGAATATGAAACTATCATGGGTGGACCCGGGATAGTTTGCATAGAACGAGGTGATTATTCCCTTGGCATCGCATACCACCTGCACGTTGATGGAATGCCAGTGCTTGCAGTTTCGATAGATGTGCTCAGTGGCCCTAGGTGGACGTAGGGCCACATGAATGCAATCTATGGCACCGAGCACTTTGGGGAAGTGTGCCACCCTGTAGAAGTCCAGGACCACGGCCTGCCTTTCTGCTGGTGTTCTGGGCATGTATATGTGCCTGCGGACTGAGGGGCGCGCAGTGATGATTGCCAACACCTGGTGTAGGCAGCGTGACTGTGTGGCCTGTGAGACACCCCCCACTATGGCAGTTGTCCGCTGAAATGACCCAGTGACCAAAAAATGCAGTACTTTGAGCACCTTTGACGAAATCAAAGATAAGGGCAAGGCTGCCATCCTACTCCTCTTAGATCTCTCAGCAGCCTTCGACCTGGTCGATCATAAAATACTCTGCAACCACCTCTCCTCTGCCGCCCACTTTTCCCCCTCTGCTGTCACGTGGATACAGTCCTTCTTGGCCAATCGAACTATGAGTCTCTTCTCTCCAGTGGCAGCAGCAGACCCTATCCCTTTCACTTGTGGTGTCCCACAAGGCTCATGTGTTTCACCTACCCTATACAATATCTTCACAAAGCCTCTCTTTGATAAACTGGATCGTCTGGGTGTCACCTACACAAACTACGCGGATGACACCCAGATACTCCTCACCATCTCGGGCAATTACAATACTGATGTAGCTAGGATCAGTGAAATCTTCTCTGTCATTCAGGCATGGATGGCCACACACAGTCTTTGCCTGAATGACGAGAAGACTGAACTGCTCATTGTTTGTTCACTGAACAACTTACAAAAACTAAGTCCCAACTACTCCAACATCATAATTGATGGCAATACCATCCCGGTCGCCAAAAACGTGAAAACACTTGGCTTCTATCTTGATGCCAATACTAACCTCACTAAGCAAGTTAACTCGACCGCGTTTGCCACTGCCTATACTGGAAAACTACTCCGAGCCTGTAGGCCATTTCTTTCCCCTAACAGTTGCCTCAGGCTAGCCAGAGCTCTTATACAATCTAAGTTAGACTACGGCAACAGCCTCAATTTAGGTGCCAACCAAGCGATAATTGGTAAACTCCAAGTCCTTCAAAACTATGCGCTACGGGCAGCGCTAAACATTCCCAGGCGTGAGCACATCTCTGCCAAGAGAACCACTTGCAAATGGCTCACCATCCAACACAAAATCGATCTAAAAACACTCAGCCTCACTTACAAAGATCTTAACCTTCTAGCCCCCCCTACCTGACTAACAAATTCACCATGAAACCCTCCATCAGAACCACGAAATCTTCCAATACCCTATGTGTCACAGTACCTAGATTTAACTCTAAAAGAGCCGGAGGCTCGAGCTTCACTGTCCTCGCCTCCCAACTCTGGAACGCCCTGCCACTGAATATTAATTCATCCAAATCCTTCCAGTCGTTCAGGAAACTTGCCATCGGGTGGCTTCTGACAAAACGTCAACCTTGAAGTTAGACTTAGCAATAAACTGTACTTATTGCACATGCCTCATTTATGTCATTATTGCTTGCTATCACATCCACTGTCTGTATATTCTGTATATAACTGTTGTTCAAGTTGTCCTATTATCACTGCTTATTACCATGTACTGTGCCTTGTAACTTTTACTAAGTGCCCTTTTACTCCCAGGTCTGGAGCGCTATAGAAATAAAAGAAACAAACAAACCTTCTCCAAGGGGCTCAATGCTTGGGAGCACAGGGTGGGTAATGTGAGTCCATCCTCCCACTCCCTGACCAGCTCTACGATGATATGAGGTGGAAACCTATACATACCATAGACCTGTCATCAGGCATCCCAAAAAGGCGGGTCCTGGGCAAAACAATGTGGGGCCTGGCTATTCTCCTCCTCCTGCTGCGGTGTCCCACGATCACTGCTGCGAGGAACAGGACATTCATCGTAGCTGTCTATGCTTGTTTGTTGTTTGCGCACACTTTTCTGCTGCGCAGGGGCGCTTCCGCCTGTTTTCGTGTGGCGGACGTAATTGTGCGTGTGTTTTGATGTGCGCGGGTTTTCCCTATTCTATTCCATGAATACGTGTAGTTCGCGTGCGTGTGGGTGTTCCGTGTACTTCACAGCGGTACTTCCCCAGTTATGCCCTTATTTTCACGCGTTGTTCTCCATTCCGTGTGTTCCGCCCCCTTTTTGATGTGTGCGCTGACATTAAGCGCTTTGATGTGCGCCTTGCGCACGGCTTTCGGGATGTGGAAATGACGCATGCGCCGGTATGCGCCTCGCATGGATTTGGCACACATCCCAGAAAATACATGTGCAGGGCCTTCCATGAATCGCACGTGTGCGATTTGCACAAGTGCGCTGGCTTTTTCACGCTTGCGCCACTGATTACGGCGCACATTTATTCCATGAATTACCCCCAATGTCTTTCTGCAACCCATAGAAATAGGCAGTCTTAAACTCATTGGAATTGGGATCAAAAGGAACATCAAAACGAGAAAAAGCTCTCTTTAAGTCTTGCAAAAATTGGCGAGGGGATGTATTTGGCCCCGCTGTAATCATGTATGCAACTTTCTTTTCCTCCTGCAATGACTGGAATGGAGAAAAATTATGTCTAATCTCTTTTTCAAACTCTGCCCATGTCATGTTTTGCTGTTCATTTAATCCTCTGATACTGGCTGTGGGAGCATCCAGTGTTAAGTGGAAGTATTGTCTGTACTGTTCATTAGGTACATGGAGAGCTTCAAATATATCGTGCACAGCTTCTAAGTGGTCCTCTATACATCACTCCCCTCCTTTTTTGAACGGTTTGATCAGAGCCTTGATTGATTTCATTATCTTGATAGGACTACTTGGTGCCATGTTTGGGATTGCCCTACTTTGTGATTCAACCCTTGTTTCAGGTGAATGGGATTGGTGGCAGCCCCCAATGGGTGTGTCAAACCCTGTCCTACCTGGCACAGCCACTGGGGCACTATCTCTCTGTGTAGAAATAGAATTAATCTCAATTCCATTGAATGTGGTGCCCTGTCGTTTGTGCTGGGACCTGGAAGTGCATATTTGCTGTTCCAAATCCTTGCACTTTTTTAAGGAGCCGATCTGCTTCCTTATGCAAGTAATTGTTTTCATCACCCATCTTAATAATCACATTTTGCATATCGCTCATTTGCATTTGGCATTCATTGAACTCTTTGTCTCGTCTGTCTCTTTCTAGAAACATTTTTACTATCTCTTGTTCAGCATTTTGAAGATCACTATCTTTCTCGAAATTTTCTTTTTGTTAAATTTGCATCCCCAGAATAACCTCATCTTTATCTTGTCTAATATGATCTACCAATCCTTTCAAGTGTTTTAATTCTTGCTCACTATCCTCAAACTGTTTCTTTCTTTGGGACAATTGAGTGTCGAGATCGTTACACTTTGAATGCATGTCCTTTTGACATACCTCCAGTTCTGCTCTTAACTTTTCCTCCTGCTCACTAGCTCCATCTAGTTCAATTTTTAATCTGCTAATCAGTTTGGCATCCTATTTAAAATGAACAATGTCTTGGCAGATAGCCGTATCAGACAATCTTTCTCTACATCTTTATCAGCAGCATTTAATAATCTCAGAAGACAGACCTGAATTATGCTACCTTCTGCAAAAATGTTGTCCAATGGTTCTTACTGTACTTCCCCATAGATACGGTCATGCCACTCTGTGGCGTTATTTGAGGACCATGTCCCATGTGCATATAATTTTGCCTCCAGATATTGTACCAACTCTGGGAATGTGGCCTCCATTTTAGACATTCTGAGATTCACTTCCAGTGTCACATTGCTCTCATAAAATGGGTTCCCTTTAATGCACGTATGGTAGTGTGGAACACACTTGCCATGCCCAGTAGATGCTCCACAGTCACTTTCCTGGCCAACGCACCATTATTTGTAGGAAATTATGTCTTATCGGGGTAAATTCGGGATTTGACAGTATTTTCTTACCATAAAAGTATTGGCGGTAAATTAGTGTTACATTTAGAGTGGGTCTGGTATCACACTATTTTAGTGACCATACCTTGTTAGCTTGTATTGGTGGTAATTTTAGTGGTATCCTGTTTTGCGGTATTTTGTTCCTGTGGTAAAGTGCTAAGCATGGTTTCTTTTTTATACTATAACCCCATCATAAAACAAACCTTTCCTTTCTATTAGAATACTTTCTAGTTGTCTGTAGAGCCCCAGACTGATGCACTTCAGTGGACCCAATGAGTTTATTCAATGCGCCACCTATAGTTTGTCGCTGGCATTACTGGCTTATGTATATCCAGTAATCTATGTGCCATTAGGCATTACTGGTTTATGCACATCCAGTAATCTATGTATCAGATTAGACATCTTCCCATCAGCATGCAAGGAAGGGCTCACTCATTACATAGCACACACATCCTTTACCTTGTAGATATTAAGTACTGACTTTCTCTTATTTGCTATTTCAATTGCAGTGGTAAATTAGTAAATGCACTACTGCACTGATATAAACCTCCCCTTTGTACTTCACTTATGTAAATAATTCACAGATGCATGAATGAGACAAAAATCCCAATTGTTTTTATATATGCGTTTTGTATTGCATCTCATTTACAAGTCACCAAATCTTACCATGTTATTTACAGCATCATCTGCAATATAAAAGAACAAATGGAACAAGCAGGTATTTTGTAAACGTGGATTAATGTTCCCACATTTTGAAAATAGAGAAAAATAAACATGCAATGATTTTCTATCTTCCCTGCACTGCAATAAATCTTAGTCACACATATGGCATTTTATCTGGTCCTCACTTAGCACTTATCTTACCAAAGCTGGTAATTCTTTGAAGTCCCTGCACAACCTCGCTGTGTTCGCAGATGCAATGTCAGCGCAAAACTCCTCCATAAACTTGTGTGGGGAGCACCAACTGATTATATTCAGTCAGCGCTCTACCCCCTGGAAACGCCCTCTGTGTCTGTCTCCTCAGCCCAGCATGAACTAACTGCTCTCTTCATTTCTATTTCTCAAGAAAACTTTTGCCCGTCCCTTTATTGACGTGACTTGTCTGCCTACATTTTCTACCAATCAGGGTAAAAAAAAATGTGCCCTGTGCCAACCTTCCTTTTCAAAACAATGAAAGCTTCATGATTATAGTAACTGTTTAGTTTTGCTTCCTGCATCTGCTCTCCACAAGCTGAAGAAAACGTATTTCTTCAGGAAGAAATTTTTTTTTTTTTACTTGTAAACAGTGCCCAAAACATATATTGTATTTAATTGTGCATAGAATACTGCATTTTAATGTTAGAGAAGTTAGAATTAGTATTTTAGTAATGTTAGTACAAGGTTAATCAGATGTATCCTAATGCAGTTTTCACACATGAAACATAGCCTCTTTACTTTAACTGGCAGTACACTGTTTTCTTTAATGTGTTCTCTGAATGCCTGCAGTTTCAAACTGGTCCTGGTTGTGTACTTTGTATGCTAGCAAAAATGCTATACGCTGGCAATAAAATAGTACCTACTATATGCTGGCAATAAAAATGCTATATATCCTTGCAGTAGACAGTAAAGTTTTCTGAGAGCAAGTGTTATGCGTTCTTTCCCATTGAGCCTGAGGAGGAGCCTGGCTGCTGTGTTTTGGATCTGTTGAAGCTAGTCCGGTATACCTAAGTAAATGCTGTTTTTTGCCGAATCGGGGAGACGATGGCCAGCCCTCTTTGTTTGAAGGCGAGATATGGAATAATGCATCGGATAGAGCAGAGATGGTAGAAGCAGTTGTTGACTGTTGTGTTGACTTGAGGTTTCAGCGTGAGTCCTATCAATATGCCTAGGCTCTTAATCACTTTAGATATTTTAGGACAAGTCCAAAGTCCGAAGGTGCAGCGTGAGGTAAGATCATCATTATTTGTTTTGTTTGCATTGAAGTTTAGTTAGTTGTCTGTCTTCCATTCATTTATTCGCATGAGGCAGTTGCTTAGGGTTGTGAACTTTCCGGTGTCTGTCATGTATGATTTGTGTCTCATCAGCATAGTTGTACGATTTTATGTTCTTCATCAAAGGGGTCATACAGATTTGAAAGAGGAGCGGCGAGAGGCTTGATCTCTCCGGAACTCTACAGGTAATGTGCTGTGGGTTTAAAGTGAAAGGGGGAGCCAGATGATTTATATCTATCCATCAGAAACACATTCATCCATTGTAGGGTTGTGTTATGGAGTCCGATTTCTTCAAGCCTTCTAATTAGTGTACTGTGGTTAACTGGGCGAAGGCCGCTGAGATGTCAAGGAGTCAAGTGCTGATTTGATGTCGTCATCGTGGAATTTCGAGGTTGTCACAAATGGAAGTTTGTGTTAATTTGGTGCCTGTCATAGGTCTGAAATCAACTTGGAGCACATAGAGTCTAAAAACTTACTAGATTGCTCACAAGATTTGGCTGCATACATGGTTCTCCAGAATTTTGGCTGGTATGGTATATTTGAGATAAGACAAAAGTTAGAAGGGCATTTGGGTTTCCAGCAATATTTTTTTTAGAAGTGGTTTGATGTTGGCAGTATTAAATCTTTTGTTACAATTCCTGTTTCAAGTGAGTGGTTCATTCATTTGGAATAGTAGAACTCTGGTGTTCCCTTGTTAATGATCTTCCTGTAGATGTTCTGTGTCTCAGTGGACTATGCATTCTCACTTCAGGTCCCTGTGTTTACCACATGGTCATAGGTTCAAATCCCTGCAGGTCCACTCAGCCCGTCATCCCTCCAAAGTGGATAAAATGAGTACCACTTGGGTAGGGGTCAATCAAAGAGCCAGCTTCGTTGTTATACTTCACACATTTTATGAAGTCTGGTTTAGATGTTGGCTTAAAGCTATTCATCAGTGTGGTTGTAGACTGAATGTCATTGAGCGGGGTTTCAATGTTGCTTCCAATTCTAATTCTGGTCCTTATTCCTGCTTTGATGGATTGCTGTAGTACTTGGATTGTGAAATGGTTGATGATGATAGCACATAGTTATTGGGTAGGTGAATAACTTGCATGCTTACCCAATCTGTGTACGGCCGATACTCCTGACTGGCAACAAGCGAATAATCTGAAGCAGCACAGCAACACGATCCGTGACTGCAACGGCAAAGACCGTAGTGCCTGGAGCCAAACGGGAAAGGCAGAGGCGAGGAGTGGACGGTGGTTGTGTAACAAGGGTGGACACATCAGTACTGTCCCCTGTAGACCTTGGGTGCAGGTCGGAGTCGGCATGGGCACTGATGCCAAGAATATCCAAGGCACCATCCCTATGTGTGTGTCATGATGCCTACCCCCGGACATCCAGACCAAGTCCATCAGTCCAGGGAGCAGGCATCCAGACACCTATTGAAAACCCAGCCACCCCGGCTAGGGGCTATCTGGGTTCAGTCCTGGCGCCATAGGCGCCAGGCTCATATGAAGAAACTTACCTCATGCAGACCATGCTGCAAAGAATCCAAGCCAACGTGAGGCCTGGAAGGAACTACTTTGTTTCAGGGACTATTTTTTACTCAGGTGTGGTCTTGGGGAACTTCTTACCTGGGACTACTTTGGAGGCTATTTAAACCACGCCCGATGAGCAGCACACGCTTCGCGTTATTCTGCATCCTGCAGCGTAACACTAACCGTGCCTGTCAGTCCAGCATCCAGTCTTCTGCCACGCCCGCCTCGAATCCGGAGCTCCTAGAAAGAAGGGAAATAAGAAGAAAAGGTTAGAGCAAGAACATTATCTTCATTCTTCATCTGATCCTGGATCCTTTGCGCATCCGAACAAGGAAAAAGACTTTATTTTGTGCGTGTCGCACCGCCAGCTGCGTCGCCAGGCTATACTTGCCAGTCTTCACAGCACCTCCTCGACCCGGCGCTGCTCCATCATTCATCGCCGAACTCCCGGCACCTAAGGGGACGAAGAAAGACAATAAGGTGAGCCGAGAAAACCAACAAAGACAATTTCTATTATCACTATAGACTTACCGAGTTACCGCCAGAGATATTATTCTTCTACACGCCACATCGTCGTACGCTGCACCTGTAAGGAGAGAGAAGGCAACAGGTTAAGCACTGGCATTTTCTACCGGACAGTGTTGGGTAACACAGACTCTTACCTAAAAGCAATCAGCTGCTACGGGACAACCTCCTCTCGAATCAAGCTGCAAGACAAAGGAAGGAATCGGACAAGAGTGAATAACAGACATTTTGAACTCTTAAAAACCAAATACTTAAGGCTCCTCGCCACTTACCTCACAGTCAATATTCGTCTGGAACTCACCCAATTCCTTCGGACCAGTGACGTAACTGGTTATCTACGTGCCCCTGCACTCCACGCAGGATGGAGAGCTCATCATTCAAAACCATAAGGTGAGACTGGTGAAAGGGAATATCGGAGGTGATTAGTGGGAAAACGGTGGGGGTGTGCTCGCTCAATCCACGGGTGGCTCATTCCTTTTCTCCGCATTCAGGAGAATACTCCTACGGGTCAAGCAGACGAAATTGAGCAGGCCAGTCCAGTCAGTCATCTCTGCACTACAATTCACGTTGGTGGAGGCCGCAGCTATCCAGTTCCGACCGTCGCCCCTGTGGGAGCCAGGTGAGCGTAACAGTGTGCTAGAGGAAAGCACCTGGCAAAGCAACAAGCATTGTGCACGCTGTCATCAACAAGCCAGGGTTGTTTGGCAATGAACTCCGAATAAAGCTGGGATACGGCGGTGAGCTGGCAACGTGCAAAACGGGGGGGATGGTGGGGTAAATAATAATAATAATTATTATAATAACAAAACTGCTTGGAACGGTTCACTGTACAAAAGGATAATGAGGTGGAGCTGAGAACTGTGAATGAATTAGAAATGGATTAGTACACTGGAAATTATAGATGAGTGTTGCTGAAAACATTTTTTCTTTTTTATAAATCTGTTTATTACATTTTTAATATAACACAGTCAACAATAATGTTTCAAACTAGTAAACAGTAAAACAACAAGAACAAAATATATTATCAATTGTAAGCGTTTTCCTAGATACAATGGGAACAGTGAAAAAAAGGGGGGCCTTAAGCATAAAACTCATTAAAAGCATCCCAAATGTCAGAGTCCTTGTCTACTTTTTTCTTAATCTGATAAGTTACCCTCTCTCTACACGAAAGAATAAACAAGTCATACAGCCAGTCGTCCACAGATGAAAGAAACCCATTTGGAAACAAACCCAGCACACATAGTAAAGGGCTACGGGGAACCAAAAGACCTAACACAAGATACATGCGCTGGAGGACATCATCCCAGAAGGATTGCATTTTAGGACATGGTCAAAACATATACAAAATGGTCCCCACATCTGACTTGCAATTCCAGAATATATCATCCTGAATAAGTTTATACTGTTTCATTTTCCTGGGGGACTAAAAATTACAATGCAAAATCCACTGTTTGGTATAGCGCAGATCAAGGTCAAACTTAAACCTACATGGTCCTGTACAAATACGGTTCCAAACACCATCAGATATCTCAAATCCCAAATCTGAGCACCATGTAGCCCTACCATGTTCAGAAGCAGTGTTGAGACCTGTTGGAGCAAGACGCTTGTACAAAAAAGAAGCAGTAAGAGGCACGCTCTTGACCAAATGTAAACCAGGGGGAACACTATGTCAAGAAGCATTCAGGGGTGAAAACAAAATCTCATAAAGATCACAGAACTCGCAATAACGGTGCAACTTGGAAGCTTGCAACTTATATTTAAATCGAAGGAATTGAAAGGTGAGCATCGAAACACGATTGTGTACTTGTCCCAGTTTCCAAATACCTGCTGATTGCCACGAGGACCAGGAGTGGATACGATTATCAATTTGCATAGCCGAATGTTTCCACATAGAAGAATTGAAGCTCAAAAGATACTTCACGCCACAACTTTATCTTCCATTCCTTCAAAACTTGATTAATAAATGGCGGGTCTGGTCAACGGCCATCGTCTTACCCATACTAAGTAGTGTAAGGAAGGCATGGTATCAACAGTAAGACTGTCAAGTGACTACAGTTCAATGGTGTTTTATTGAACTTCTTAAAGGGTTTGAAAAACGCCTATCTAATCCGAAATGAAAAGATGGGAGCAAGCTACGACCATAGTCCTAGTGGTGTTTTGTCAAAACAAAAGGGCCTATACTAAAAAAAAATATTGCCAATCCTTACTTCTAAATACAAATAGTGTGGGAAACAAGATTATCTAAAAGAAAGAAGTGTTCAAGAAATTATATGTCAGGATATTTAGGCCGTTGGCCTCCCTTGGCCACGTTTTCATCACGGGACAAGGCGCCACACTCGAGCTTAGCACAGTCTCTGGCTTCTCTAGCACGAGGGTGCAGTTCAAACATTAGCATCAGGGCCTTCCGTGCCCAAGTCTCTTTGCCTTTCAAAGTCGCGGACCTAATGAGACAAACAAACAATACGTTCTTTTCCTCTAGGGAATTCACACATACTCAATTTCTCAGGTGATTCATCATCCCCTTTAACACAATGCTCGTAGGATTTTCATTTATCCAATTTCTCGGGTGATTCACAGTTCACCTCGGATCCCCTCAGCCAGGCTCAGCTGTCCTTTAACAAAATATTCAATCAGTCTCCCTCTGCCGGACTCAGACCACTTTAATTCACTCTAACACAAACTTGCCTTAATCCAAAGCTTTCATTTGGTCACCCCCGATCGGGCTTGGACCAACTTTATCTACTTTGTCATCAACTTTCTTGGCAGTATAAACATCAGTCTTTCAATTGTGCACAGGATTTTGCTTGAACCGTCGCAGGACCACTTCAATGCACAGTTCTTTGCCACTCTTTCACCTTTGTCAACTCTCAGTTGGATACCTTACAGAGACCTTCGTATGAGCACGCACGCAGTGCTGGACCACTCTGTCAAAGGTATCGTATCTTGTTTTCAAAGTTCATTCACTCATCTGTTGTTCAATTTTACTCATGTTGGTTATCACATGTGTTTCATACACTGTTTGTTTCAGCGCTCACCATACAGAGTTGCCGCTTGCAGCCTTGGCTTCAACACAGACCGTTCTGGTATCGGCCTTCACCAACTCACCAGTTGTGTTTATTTCACTGGTGCTGCTTTGTTGTTGGAGCCAAGGACAGTACCACGGCAAAAGGCCATTCTCCCCACCTTGATTATAGACACGGGAGGGCCCCGGTTACCTCTGACACACAATGCAGGATTCTTCAGCCTGGCTTCCTGGTCTTACGCTTTCTATTCTCAAGGTTTCGTGAAAGTAACAGTTCCTTGTCGAAAAGGTCAAGGGCACCTCCCTCCTTGCAATCCCCTTCTGTTTCACATTCTTTCTCCTCGTGTTAAACTGCCATATTGGAACTACTGTTTCCTTGTGTGCTTTGCCTTGCTCTGAGTGTGCTCTCATGCTCTTCCTTTTATGCGTGTGGTGAAGTGTAATGGATGTCAGGTGTGTGTCATGGTCAGTAATTGCCTGACCCTGCCTGACCATTGTATTGGGAAATGTCAGGTATACGTCTCAGGTGTGAGTCCGTTTTCTCTCATAGCAAGCTGTCCGTGAGAAAGTGTTTGTTGTGAAGGGGGGGGGGGGGTTTGAGTTCCTAAGTATCCTACCTGGTAGAATGGGGTAAAGGTGTTACAGGGAAGGGGATACCGCGTCTCGCCATCTGGTGTCCCACTCCCTCTCCCCGAAGACCCCTCAACTAGGTGATCCTCCTGCACTGGTCCACCCCCAGGAACTGGATCCATAAGCTATAGCCATGTCCTGGCTACCTGGATGACAGATCCCATGGAAGTAGCGGGTGAGACACCTTCAGGTTTCTCACAGTAGGCAGTCCAAGGGGACAGGACGGACAGAAACACTCTCAATGGTAACCTAGTTAGGGCAGACAGTGACATCACCCCATTACCAGAAATGTAAGGTATGTAATGAGAAGACTCTATGATATAGACTAATATTAGGGAAACCAAAGTCTCCCAAGTGTACAGGCCTCATGAGAAGATCTTTAGGGATCCTTAATCTCCCACCATCACCCCATTAGAAATTGCGGAAAACCCTATCTATATCCTGAAGGAGATCGTTTGACGGAGGAAGAGGGCGCATACTAAACATATACAACAGTTTATGAAGTATGGACATCTTGGCTACATTAACTTTTCCCCATGACGTCAGATTCAAACTCTCCCAGCAAGTTTAGACTGAATATTTGAATCCAGTAAGGCGCTAACTTGCCTGCCTAAATATCTGAACCTACCTTATGCCCGCACTTCCATTCTACACCAAGAAGTCCTCTGAGGCACAAGGTTGAAATTTAGTCAGATACTTGACCAAACGATTGCAGAGTGAAAAGCAATTCTTTCAACCGAAGGCCCATGATCTCAGAGTAAAACTAGGAGGTAATCTGCATATACGAGCACCTTGGCGACACAATCTCCCATCAAAATATCCTTAATACGTGCGTTCTCTAATTATAATGGCCAAGGTTTCTATAACGAGATCAAACAGAGGCGATGGAGGACAACCCTGACGTGTACCTCTACAGATTGAAAAACATCCTGATATGCAACCATTAACTGCAACCATAGCCTCAGCATCCTTATAGAGTGCATTAAAAAGTTGTAAAAACCGCAATCCACAATTTACCTGAATCAATACCTGCTGAACGAATGTCCAGCTGACCATGTCAAATGCCTTCTCAGTGTCAATACTAAACACAGCATAGGCATCAGGGGAATTTCCCTTAAGATGTACCACATCTAGGTGTTCATGTAAATTATCATAGCTGTGTCTGCCAAAGACGCAACCTGTCTGGTTCCCGGTAAACCAGTTTGGGTAACAAAAGGTTAAGCCGCCCAGAATGGTTCTTCGCCAGGAGCTTGACATAGGCATTCAGTAGGGAAATAGGTCTATAGTTTCCACAAATAGTGATCCTTCCCTGGTTTGAGAATCACAGTGGTCCTCATACAGTCAGCGTCCACCCCGCAACTGATAATCTCTGTAAATAGTCTTACCATGAAGGGTGCAAGTGAGCAGTTAAACGCAGCATAGAATTCAATAGGAAACCCATCTGGCCCCTGGACCTTTACCAGGTGAGATCAGTCCCATCTCCTGGACCGTAATAATCCATCCAGTCCCATCTCCTGGACCGTAATATTCCATCCAGAAAATGTCTATCACAGTCATCCAACAGGGGGATATTAATTTGATCTAATTAAACACACCATCAAAAATATGCCTGTCATCACAGTATAACAACTCCTAAAACTTGGTAAAAGCACCACAAATGTCTTCATTTCTCCTCAATATGATCCCATTGTAATCCACGATGAAAAGCACTTGCCTCCTTTTCTCCCTCCACTTCAGTCTGTTAGCCAACAATGCACCAGACTTTTCACCCGATCACAGAACGCCTGCCTGGTATATAACAAATCCTTCTCTGCTTTAAAGTGCAGTACATTATCAAGCAAACGCTTGGAGTCAAGCATTGCCGACATGTTAAAAGCAGACAGAGAGGAAGTATACTGTTACACAGAACGTTTATAAATGAAGTCCAACTGCAAAATCTCAGCCTCACACTTTTTCTTTTTATAAGAGGCAAAGCTAATAGTTTTGCTTTGCAAAAAGGCTTTCTGCACATCCCAGATGGTGGACAACCTGACAACAGGGTCAACATTCTCAGTGAGAAATAACAAGATCTCCACTGCCTACCATTCCTCTCACCTACTGTTGATCTATCTACAGCCAAATGCACACAAGCATGATCAGAAATCATGACATTACCAATTTCTACTTCATTCACATTGCCACAAAAGTCCCTACTTATCAAGAAAAGATCAATACGAGCAAAAGTTCCATGCAGTGCAGTGAAAACTGTATTGCTTTTTCATTGGATTCAGATCCCGCCAAACATCCTGCAAGACCCAAATCTGCATAAGTCGCAACAGACCCCTTCTGGCTCTGGCCTCTGCATAAGGCACCTCCACTTTATCCATAACATCATCTAAGATAGTGTTGAAGTCACAACCAATTAAGACCACTTCATCTCTCATATATTTAACAACTCTGCAAATATTTTCCGCCTCTTTATTGGGTTATTCACCACCTTCACATTCCAACTTAAGAAGCGCAAGTAGTCAGACATCGAGACAAATACAAACTTAACTTTCCGTAGCGAGACAAATTCAAAATGGTCAGCACAGGACAAACCAATGTAATAAAAATCATCATCTTGAATCCAACCTTTAACAGACTTCATACCAAAGTCTTTTGGGACAAGGACATAAGTTAAAATTCCACTCAAAGGAAAAAGACAAAACGAATAAAGAAGTTATGCTAAAACAAGGAAAAACAAAATCAAATATAAAAGAACATTTTTTAAAACAATAATATGATACTAATAAGCAAAGAGAAGAAAGAATAACAAAAAAAGTACAAAACATGCAGAACATTACAATTAATCCCCCAGCATGCTTTCTTCCCAGCCCGGCAGAAACGACAATGCCATGGCAAGACTGGAAAGAATACTGGGTAATTACCTAGGGGCAATAGAACATGAAGGAATGACGGCGGAAAAGAAAATTACTGCTGCAGGCACTGGGCCCAGAAGGACAAAGAACATTCAGAGAACTCCCACAAGTGCCGGTGACAGAAGCTGGAGACTCAAATGTTTATGAAATGGCCCTCAAACAACTGGATATGTACTATGCCCAATGTCATGCAAATTTGGAGCCAGGATCACGGCGAAGGATCTCATTCGTGATCAAATCATTATATACACAAATAATGGCGTTATTCAAGAGCGATTGTGGATGTGCTGGGACCCCACCCTGGAGGAAACCATGCCATTTGAAAGTAGAGCACACAGAGCTTTGTTCGGAAGTAATTAAAGAAAAGAAAGAGGAAATAAAAGGAGTTGCGGATTCAGGCACAATTAGGCCCAAAGAAATGACAAAGCAAGCAAATCTTATGGGGAATAAATTGAAAAACAAGGTTGCAAAGAGACTCATTCGGTGTGGCAGGGCGTGGCAGCAGACAGGCCAGATCTACTGGGCGTGGCCAGGAACAAGATTATTTAAACCCACCAATCCCTCAAGCAAACGCTTTGCGTTATTTTGCACCTCCGTGCAACGTGCCGCTTACTGCCGCCTGGACCAGCTACTTACCTCGTGATCCTGCAACAGCATCCTTCCCTGCACCCTGGCTCGCATCTCACGGCAACGCTCCATCTTCTTGGCAGATCCCGAATCGACGCCGCAGCACCTGTGCTCTCTGACCCACGAAGCCGAAGTCCTGAAACGAGAAAACAAGACAAGATTAGAACTCCCGAAAACACCCAACCCAGGGTCGCGCCGCATTTAAAACCCAATGCGCACCCTAAGTCATAATTAAAGGCTACTTACCAGCTGTCGGACCATCTCAGCCCCGATCTTCCGTACCGCCGGCACTGCTTCTTCTACCGCAGTTACCGCCGGCACCGCTACACCACCTGCAGGGGGAGAGAGCAGAGAAAAGAGACATTACATACAAAGGACAGAGAACAAACTTTACAAATACAATTACAACAGTTGGAAGACAAGCGGGCAAGTGGAAACAAGGGAAACACTTATCTACAAGAGAAGTGGACTAGTCGCAGCTGGCCTGGACTTCCACAACAAGGGACCAGTGAAGGAACTCGGTTCCCTTTAACAAGCGGACAGAGAGCTCATCATCAGAGCTCATCATCATCAGCATTCAGCAGGTGAGCCTCAAGAGTAGTGCAACCCCTGGGAAGCCACATCCAGGGAGAAAAGAGGTCTGGAGAAGGGGTCAGGGATCACAGGCTTCATACTCATACGACCCCCCCCCTTATATTCACGCAGGAACCACACTGCTCATCACCGCAGTTCCCCACACAGACGCAGAGGGAGGAACAGACGAGAGGAGTTTCATCCCTGGGTGGGCTGCGTCCGTGTCCCAACGCCTCCGCAGAGACCAGGTGAGCATGTAATGCAAGTGTAACAACAGCATGTAATGCAAGTGAATTCTTGAAGATAAGGGCAGCTCCTCCACCTTTTTTATATGATCTGTCACTATGTAGCATAGAGTAACCAGTGGGATAGCTATGGATAAAGGCGGATGCAAGGCAGGGGTGAGCCATGTTTCAGTGAGGGCCAAGAGGTTGAGTTTTCCATCTGTGATGAGGTCGAAGATCTCCTGAGTATGGGCTGGTAAAAATCAGGTGTTCATGAGTGTGCACTGGAGGGAGGTGGTGTAGGGAAGTGTGGAGGAGACCACAGGGCTTTTGGGGACGAGGATGGTGTGAAGGGGAGGGCAGGAATCTGATGGTGGGATGTATCCATGGTAAGTACGAAGTTTCAGATGGCAGTTACACGAAGTGCTGTGCTAGGTGGGACGGTCATGGGGTTGGGGGTGGAGCAGGATGCCAAGTGTGCCGTCCTTTCTGTCAAGGAGTGTGGCTGTGTTCTGCTGTGATGTGGACAAGTCCTCCAGCTTTGGGTGGCCTTGTAAGCTGGTGCAGGTATGGCTGGGCATGATGCTGTCAAGTGCAGCCAGGAGTGGTCTGTAGTGTGGTAGAAAGGCATATGTTTGGTAGGTTGATTGTGCACGGTAGGTTTTGAAGGCCCTCTAGGTGTAGGCTGTATCAGTAGGGACTGTTGGGTATGTTTCGGCAGTTGGGTATGTTTTGGCAGTTTTCCCACGTTGGTGGAACTTGTTTTAAGTCTGCAGATGGGAAAAGTAAATTAACAGACTCATTGTTGGAAGAATAATAAAAAACATAGAGTCCACTGAATGTTCAAGAAGACAGGGAAAATGTGCATTTGTGCGGACTTGCGAGGATTAAATAAGAATATTCTCATAGACAAGTAAACATTGCCTCACATTTCAGAAATGTTGAATTGTGTTAATAGAGGGAATGTGTTCACGACAAATGATCTGTCAGCAGCCTATCATTAGATCTCGTTGACCGAGGATTGCAAGAAACTAACCTAATTTCTTAAGCCATTCTGGATGCGTAGGTACTGTAATTGTAATTGGTTATTTATAACGTGCTTAATACCCAGAGGCTTCGAAGTGCGGACACTGAGATCGAAGCTGTGTTCCTCCACGTCGTCTTGCTTCCAAGATGAGCGTGTTTCCCCTGAGCTATCCTCCCGATACTGAAGAGTGCCTTTCGGATTAATGTCTGCTGCAGCGTTTTTTCAGAGAACAATGATGCATCTGCCGAAGGGGATTGATGGGGCAATGGCTTACCAAGATGACATTCTGATTTATAGGACGTGGGAGGGTGTAGGAGTAAGAATCAGACACATGGAAAGGTACGTTGATTGGCAAAGACATGTATTAATACCAAAACAAGGAGGGTTGGAGGAAATCTTTACTAGCATTACATCTAAGGGGTTCCCCTCCTTCAAGAAAACAAGCTAATAAAACTGTGTTTATCAGAATGTCCAAATTAAAGTTCGCCATCCTGTGTCCAAATCCTAACCTATCCCTCATAAGTTAAACTAAACATAAGGTGAAAAGGGAAATGTCTTTTTGACTGCAGACCCGCAGTCTGACCTTGTAGTTCAAAACAAAAGTTCCAAAAAGATGTAAAAAAGAAAACAAAAGTTCTACAAGACTCAGTGGGTTGATTCGTTTTCCCCTGAGTCTTTCCACTTTATCCAAGATTGTATCTTTGTCTTTAATAGTCAGGATGAGTCTTTAACTTTAGTTAGTAAGCCTGACTCCCAGGCTCTGCAACAAGGAGGAATGGCCTGAACACCTTTTCCAAGCCATCTGTGTGCTGCAATGGTCCTAGCACCTTGGTGGGCCGACCCAACTCATAGATACTTTTTTTTAAAGCATTTTATTTTATTGTATATGGTTATAAGAAAACCTTTACAAACAGAGAATAAAAACAAATATATACAAAATATTATTCATTTGAATTGACAAAATATATGGCAAAATATAAAATAACCTCCTAATATAGGAACAAAGATTAAGAGTTCAAAAGTAAAAGAAGAAAACTTCAACAATTCCCATGCAAACCTATAAATTCCATTAATATGATTGAGAGCAGAATCATATATAAGCCCACTGAAGCCCAGGAGAGCTACAAGTGCAGGCTAGAAAGAAGAGAGAGGGGGGCTACATTCCTGAAATAATGTTACTTCTTTCTAGTACCTGTACCATCTTTATTGTCAGCACTGTTTTATACCCTGAAATCAGTCTATCGCGGAACATATCTGAAAGTATGCCATCAATTCTGTCCACAAATCTGGGGAACTTATCCGCTTTTAGCAGCCAGGTCCCCTCACAATCCATCAGAAGATGTTTTAGGGTTTGTTTTGCTGGATTCTTACATAGTCTCCTCCTTGCTCCGGAGTGCAAGGCCCTGCAGCCTCTCACCTTCGAAATCTTAGTTTTCCTGGTCTCCTTGTCTGCACAGGGCTGTTGCAGCCACTTGGTTGAGGTAGGTGCAATTGTCCATTGCCCTCTGCACCTCGTGGGAATTGTGGGTGCATTTATTTGGGGGAAAAAAGTGAACATTTTAAAAACTAAGAAAATCGCTTCTAAATTGCCATTATTTGAAGTGCTTCCACATAGCGCCATTTGGCAATGTTTATAACATCCTGCTGCACAGAGACGTTTTAATGGGAGAGCAAAGGGGGAACTTGCCCAGGGCCCCCACCTTGGAGGGAGGCCCCACAAGGCTGCCTGATCTGAAGAAGTAAGATTCAATTGTTCACCAGTCTTAAATAGCACACGTCAGGATATTTTATGGGTTGCTGCTGAGGCTCTAAACCCATTGCCTTTCTGACTAGTACATTCTGCCTTGATCAATTCATCATGTATTTCTTTCTGGGTTCACTGTGGTATACATAGTTTGTGTGTTCCTTACGGCACAACTCTGTAGTATTCTTTCCTTCCTGTGGGAATTATGTTGATCATGTGCAATAGGCAACGGTGAAATGCATATTGATAAATTGAGCACCACAATGGTTCAGAAGTTAGCTCAGTGTGTAGAGCACCCATTGCAGAGATATGTGTTCACATGCAAAATTAGAATATCACATTCCAGCAAGGCTGGCTGAGCCTTTCCTATGTTTGAAATTTATAAACCTGCCTGCATATGTACTTGGTTTTGCAGAACAACATCTGCTATTATCAGCAATGTACCTGCACCAGATATGGGTTGCTATAAAAACTAACATCATCCGTATGGTGAAGGTCTAGAAATTGTTCAGATGGGGTGTTGTAAAACCTAGGCAATCGCCTCCAACAATGGCATAAACTGCTAGTCCAAGAGGTGAATAAGTATCCAAATTCGAGACTATGGAACCAAAGCGTTCATGCTTGTATCCTGGATTTGCCAGCAGACGATATAGTGATCCTGGTCAAATCATCGAATATATCTTACATTACTGTGCTGTCCTCTGTGAGGTTTGCCTTCTTGCATGCTGCGGGTATCGTTTAGCCCATTACTTGATCTTTCTTCTTATGTAGGCCATTTGGGTGAAAGGGTTGGTAGACAGTAGAGAGCGGGCCAGATGTTGCAGGCCTCAGGTAAGCATATTTTAAGGTCTGCTTGTTTGACACAAAAACGGTTTGCTTTTTGGTAAAAGTCAAAGGTTTTTATGCACGCTTATAAATGAAAATGTCACAAACCATTGTTTTGGAAGTATTTAAAGCTTTAAAATGCAAAAGACAAACCCAGATTAAATTTGTTAAATTACATCGATTGGTATGCTGGTACTTATACACCCCTTGATGATGGAGAGAATGGAGCTAGAACCATTCCCATTTTGCATAAACACCCTTCCATAATATTTTGTTTAGAAATGGTCATGTTTGGTAATGTGATTTGTGTACTTTCCAAGTCTGTTTTTATAAAATGAGATTGTTTTAGTTCATGGTAAGAACTGGAAAAGAAAGTGTTCAAATGCACAAATTACAAAATTGGCACAACTCCCAGCTTCACCCCTTAACGTATGTGTGATCCTGGGGATCTCATTTATTCTTGCATTGCCTAATCTCTCAATATTGCCAGTCCCTAAACCTTTCAACATTGTTAGCCCTTCAGAGTGATTTCCTTCTCATGGTATGATCTTTATAAAATACTTATTCATGGTTTCACTTGCTATATATAGGGTTGCTTCCACTTTAATAGTGAGCATATTTATATCGCACACCACAGGCATTTGTTCCTTTGATAGCTATTGGCAACACTATTTGAAAACCATATCCCACTTGTAATCTCTGTCTGGATAAAGACACATTCATGGTGGCTTCTAATCTGCATCCACTATCCATGCTATGGTATGTGGATCTTTCTCCTTCCTTCCAATTGATCTCCTCTATCCATGCTTGAGCACTTTTGCATTGTGTGAGGCAGCTAATGTGAGTTCTCTGTTTTATATGTGTTACATGTACCTTTTACCTGCATCCTGCATTAATACTACAGGCTGCATACCTTCCTGGATGTTATTGATACAAATTACCCTGTATGTACTAGAACAGTAACCTCTTCGTAGACTGCTAATATTAGTCTTCAAATGCTATTTATTTATCATTCTGATTAGAATAAGAATGAAGAGGGTAAGGAGACTTGAAGGGAGTAAACATGCTTATTATGCTGCGAAACAGCTGTGTGCGCCTTCCTGGCTGCCTATATGCTGCTCTGCCATTGGCTGGGGACTCTCTCTTCACCGAGACATGGTTCACAGCCAGCTCTATCACGAGTTTTGACACTCTCCTCCCCGACGGCTAAAAGATCCTCTCAGCTCCCAGATCCAATCGGCCTGGAGGGGGTGTAGCCCTTATCTTCCCTGAGTGGATCCCAGCCTCTCTCATTCCCACTCAAGCTTACTCCTCGTTTGAATGCCTAGTCTGCAGGCTTTCTCTCTCTCCTAGCCACTCTCTTATTGTTGCTACTCTCTACCGGCCCCCTGGTCAAATCACCACTTTTCTCTCTGAGTGGGCTGACCTCTCCTCTTCCCTCTTGGCCTCCACCACTCAACTTCTCCTCCTTGGTGACCTCAAGATTCATCTTGATTCTACCTGTCCCTCATCTTCACTCTTTCGCGACCTCTGCGATTCACTCTCCCTCTCCATCCTTCCTTCCGGCCGACTCACTTGGCTGGCCACACACTTAATGTCTTGATCTCATCCGGCCTCCCCCTCCCTACCCCCCTTACCACTCCTCTCTCCTGGAGTGATCACTGCCTCCTCTCCTCTCTCCATCTCCTCCCCCCAAGCCAAGTCCACTCCTAGATTGCCACCCACCTTCTCTGATATCCGGCCCATGAAGCGTGTGTCAGTCGAGGCCTTTGCTGCAACCTTCTCCCTGCCTCCTCCACCCCAGGCTAACTCACACACTGACGCAGCCCTCTCTCTTCTCTATTTCTGCTACTCTTGATACTCTTGCCCCCGAATTGAGGATCCGTTTGAAGTCCAAAGCCAAGTGCAATTCTTGGTATGACTCTGACCTAGCTACACTTAAACGGAAGTGTACGGCGGCGGAAAGGAAATGGAGGGCTTCTTGCTCATCCTCTGACAAACTGGCCTGCCACCTGCTCCAAAGGCAATACCGACTTGCTGTCCACACTAAGAAGAGAGTCCACATACAAGCCTGCGTCTCTGCGGCATCTAACAACTCGGCCGAACTTTTCGAAATCTGCAAGGAGCTGGCCAACCCTGCTGCAGTCTCCACCCCTCCTCTCTCCTCCCAGGATCTTTGTAATGCCCTTGCCTCTCACTTTCTCTAAAACCCAGGACATCCTGTCCACCCTCTCCTCTGCTCCCCCTCCTCATCCCTCTCATTCTCAGCCTGCTGACCCTCCCTCAGCTACCCCTCATCCCCCTGTCTCCTCCTTTGCTCTTTTCTCTCCTGATGAGATATCTAGACGAGTCCGATCTCTGAAAACCTCATCAATACAGGTTGTTGTATCCTGCATAAGTATGAATGAGGTCTGAGTCAGTGTAAGAGCTGTGTTGGAATGCTAGGCGAGCCTGGAGTGTTGGGGCACCTGGGGATTGCAAGGGAGACGGTTAGGGAATTGGAGCTGGGCAGGGAACTGTAATAATTCACCGCCACTCCAATGTATATGATGATGCTTATCTTTATTTGTGAGACCCCGCAGCGGATGCCACAGCTCCCTCAGCTCCAACGGCCACTGTGGAATGTTGATTGCCACGCATCAACATTCCACCAGTGTGTCTATGCACGAGCCCGTGCACATTACAACATATCCTCTTCCCTTGGATAAAACTGTTAATACCAATTTGAATAATGGAACATAAACAAAATATTTCATGACTTGTCATCAATACCACTACCACATAAATACAGATAAACATTATAGCAATTAAATGTACTAGTACTTTTAACAAATGTAATCTCTCAATTTTATGGGAGGACCACAGGTCCTAGCCGCACGACCCCTATGTTGTCTCTCATCATGTTGCTGATCCATAGCATTCTGATATTCCACATCTACCTCTGGACCAACCGGAATTGAAATTGGACCAATCCCTTCTTGTTCAATCCTTATTTCTTGTGAATCCACAGGATCGTAATCCAGAACGGTTTCTTGCGATTCCAAATTAGATCCCACACCTGGCCTATCCATACTCTTGCACCCACTCACCACCACCCTTCCTTTACTCCAAACAGAACCATCCTCCAAGTGCACATGCCCCTTTCCTACCTTGATAACTCTCTTTGAGGGCATGAAAGAACTGTAACCTTTGTGAACCATCCTAGGATTCTTAATGTAAACTTCATCCCCAGGCTTAACATTCAACTCCTTCCTGCCTTTTTGTGAAAACATTGTGCTCTGCTGGCGCTCCAAAACACTGCGATGAATGGCTCGCAAATCCATATCACATGGCCCACCACCCCCCATGGCCAAAGTTCTCAATGTTGTACCTGCCTTCCTACCCCTCATGAGTTCAAATGGAGATCTTCCCGTAAGCATGGCAGGCGTTCTCCGATATGCAGCCAAATATTGTTTCAACACCTCCTGCCAATCTAACCCATTGGCCAAAGCCAATTATATTGCTGATTTAATAGTACCATTTGCTCTTTCTACTAATCCATTCGCAGAAGGATTATATAAAGCTGTCCTACAATGCGAAATGGCATGCTGCTCCAAAAAATCTCTCATTGCTCTAGAGGTGAACTGCACCGCATTGTCAGTAACTAACGTTGCAGGTAATCCTTCACGATCAAACACTTTCCTCAAAAAATCAATAACTGAATTGGTTGTAACACTAGAACATGCCGCCACCTCAATCCACCTGGACGTATAGTCCACCAATACCAACATATACCTGGACTCAGGCTCTAAAACAATCAAATGGACCCATGATATCCAAAGCCAATTTCGACCATACTTGCTCTGGAACCTCTACAGGATGTATAGGTTGTGGATGCAGTACCTTGCTCTTATCACTCAGAGAACATGCCATACAATCTTTCACTACTTGCTCAACATCCTTATCCATAGACGGCCACCAGTACTCCTCTCTCAATCTCCTTTTAGTCAAAGATCGTCCCAAATGACCAACATGTGCCAATTCCACTATTCTAGCTCTCAAACTGACAGGAGGTATCAATTTACAACCCCTAGACACACCCAAGGGACCCTCGGCTAATTCATCAATAACCTGAACATAAGGTTTCCCTTCCAACCTGTCTTTAACAGTGTGCCACCCCTTAAGCAAACCTTCCCTAATCCACCTCAACTCAAGATCCCTCTCAGATTCCCGATCCCACAACGACTTCTCCACAGCTGAAGTCACCAAAGCAACCTGACACTCCTGTGAATCATCCTCCTGTACTTCTCCTGCCTCACCGTCACACTGCCCCGCTGGCAACCGGGACAAACAATCCGCAACAACATTCAACCTTCCTGGAAAATACTGTAAAGAGAAATTGTAATCCTGCAATTGTACTGACCACTTTGCAATCCTCGGAGACACTGCCATGACCCCTTTGGTAGAAAATACCTGCACCAATGGTTTGTGGTACGTTCTGACAATATAAGGTATGCCCCACAAAAATGTCCTGAAGTGTTTTGAAGCCCATAAAACTGCCAAAGTCTCTCTCTCAATCACAGAGTACCTCGTTTCCACCTCTCTTAAACTCCTCAAAGCAAACGCCACTGGTACCCATTCACCATTTATCCATTGCTCTAGCACTGCCCCCACACCCACTTCACTTGCATCCACAGTCAAAGCAGTTTTATTTTTTAGGTCAAATGACTTCAATGAAGGAGCATTCTCTACTTCCTTCTTGACCAACTAAAATTCTGCCGCACACTCCGCAGACCATACAAACCTTACACATTTCCTCATGAGAGCTCTCATGGCCACCGTTTTTTCCGCATAATTTGGAACAAATTTAACATAATATTCCGCCAGACCCAGAAAAGCCCTTAGCTGATCCTTATTGCCCGGAGCGGGCGTATCTCTCAACACTTGTACTAACTCCTTTTTTGGGCTCACACCTCGTGAACTCAATGTGTGTCCCAAATATGTGACCTCCTGCACACCCACCTGACACTTGGTCAGCTTTACCGTCAATCCTCTCTCTTTAAGAATGTGCATGACCTTCCTTACCCTAATATCATGTTGTTCTTTGCTACTGCCCCAAACCAAAATGTCATCTTGAAAATAGCTGACACCCTTCACCCCACCAAACAACTGCTGCATCAACCGCTGAAACATAGCCGAAGCCAGGCCAAAAGGCATGCGACAAAACCTGAAAGCTCCAAACGGAGTCACTAATGACGTAAGGGGTCTAGAATCCACATGCAGATCGATTTGATGATACGCGGTTGACAAATCAAAAGTTGAAAAGTATTTAGCTTCCCCCAGCGTCAACAACAACTCATTAATATTTGGCAAAGGATGCCGATCCACCCATATGCTGGAATTTAGTTCCCGGAGATCTACACACATTCTTATGCTGCCATCATTCTTCTTGCCTAAAACCACCGGAAACAACCACTCTGAACACTCAATAGGCTCAATTATTCCTGCTGACTGCAACTTAGTCAATTCTTCTTTGAATGCCTCCCTGGCCGCAACAGGCACACCCCTCACTTTGTGCACTCTCGGAATCGCCCCCTTCTTCAACACAATATGATGTGTAAAGCCCTTAAGCTTGCCCAAAGTATCTGAAAATACCTCAGGAAACTCACTCATGAGGACTGGAAGTGACCGTTATATCATTCTCTTCCCCTCCCTCCATGACACTTAAGACTGGTTCCTTTTCCCCAGGATGTATTTGTATTTTAAGTGCAGCCTGCTCATCCCAGCCTAGTACACTTGTGCCCTTTGAAGCCACATACGATTTACCCACAGTTTGCCTCCCCTTGAAAGCAAAATTCGACCAATTATAACCAAGCAGGTCAATGGAATGTTGCCCATAAGCATATGGTCTTATGTCCGGGGGCAACAAAGTAGACATCTCTTTACCCAATACTTCATGATAGACTTCCGGAGACACCAAGGTATAAGGTGACCCTGAATCCACCAACATATCCAAAGGATGCTGGTCCACCAATACCGACACCCATGGACCCTTTCGCCCACCTCCCTCAACATGTAAAATGACACTCTGATTAGAGCCACCACCCGATGCCCCTTCTAACCCATTGGTAGCATCCTCTGTAGTTACACTAGCAACCACCTGCCCCTTACACATGCGTGCAAAATGGCCCACACGTTTACATTTCCTGCACTCAACATTGTTAGCAGGACATGACTTCGAATCCACATTGTGACTCGACCAGCCACAATTTCTACATCCCTCCTTGACCTTCAGTGCTCTATTGCTTTGTACCACCACTTTATCCCCCGCTTTTTTGTTCCTTGGCACCACAGCATGTACCATCTCCCTATTCCCATCCCTTTCCGTAACCACCTGTACACTCGCCTTCGAAGCTTCAATTGCTCTGGCAATCTCCAAAACCTTATCAAGAGAAGGATTGTTCTCGATCCACAATCTCTCTCTAATCTTTTGGTTTGATGTCTTCATCATGATCTGATCCCTTATATGTTCCTCTCCATTCCCCGGGAACCCGCTATAGCCATGAGTGCACGTAAGGCTGTAACATATGAATCTATGCTTTCCATAGAACCTTGTGCCCTAGAGAAAAACTTATACCGCTCCAAAACCACATTAACTCTTTTACCAAAACGTATTTGCAATTTTTTTAAAGCAGTCTCATAGGCACTTACCACCATTTCCCCTTCACCTCCCCCTTGAACCATCACATTCTCTCCAGGCAAATGACGAAAAACCCTCAACCCCTCAGTACCAATGCAGTTCAATAAAGCAGCCTCCTTTTCATCATCATTGAACTTTGCCCCACCTGCAGCCCTCAAATATACCTTGAACGCATCTACCCACTGCTCCCAAGGAGCAACCGGCTCTCCAGGATTCGACAGAAAAGCAGGTGGAGGCCTAGCCGCTGTATGCAACATAGTTGAATACACTCCCCAGTTCCTCTGTCCCCAATAATAACTTGCTACCTCCGTGCAATGTTAAAAGCTCTTAATTCCCTAGAAGCAGAAATTATCTCACAGACCTTTGTGCGCCTGCCCCCCCAAAGATGCATACAGTCCCCAAAGTAGTTGTCGCTATGGATCACCATACACCCCCCGCTGTTGCCTTGGACACGTGCACCCACACGTAAATGCAGTAGAGCCACGTTCTGGCGCTGGGTGAGTCTCAACTCCTGCCCTGAGCACGTGCACCCACACGTAATTGCAGTACAGCCAAGTTCTGGCACTGGGTGAGTCTCGACAGCTTATCCAAACACTCCTTGGCAGCCAACCCAGCCCAAGCCAATCCCTTAACCTCCTGTAGGCAACCCTCCACACACTTTATATGTCCACCTTGCCGCCAACAGCCTTTAGGACTTACTTGCAGCCCTTTGCACTTGCCTGGTTTGATTTGCCTCAACCGAATTGATAGCAGCACCTCACCACCGCAGCCCCTCCTGCTTCCCCAAGGCGACCCAGTCCACGGAGTCAGCCTTGGCTAAGAACGCTGTCCAGAGCGAGGCAAGCAGCCGGCCACGTTATTGCCAGCACCACCTCAGCCCCCCTCCTTCCCGGAGACACGCAGTCCCCGAAAAACAGCGTTGGATGAAGATGCTGCTGGAAGCGGGGCTGAATACCGGCCTCTGCTATGTGCGCAGGCTCACTGGTGTGCCGGCCTCCGTGCAGCCAGTGCCCCTCCTCCTGCCAGCCCCACCAGGATCCGAGCGGCAGAAACAGCGTTAGGTAACACACTGCTGGGGGCGGAGCTAGCCGCCGGCCTCTGCTATCTGCGTAGACTCTCTCGTGTGCCGGCCTGCGTGCAGCTCAACAGCCCTCTTCCTGCCAGCCCCAACAGGATCCACGGCGGAAGCCTCCTTGAATAATGGAGCTCACAAGCCCCCGTCGCTGCCACAGTGGCCGGGATCCAACTTCCGCACCGCGGACTCCCTGGGCCTTCAGCTGCCCGCCACGAACCGGCAGCAACTGGCCTGCGCAGTGCCCCGACAAGGCGCCCAGACCGCTCCTCCCTGCTTACGTTCCGCCGACGTAGACTGGCCCGCGGCAGTGCCCGACAGGGCGCATGGATGGCTCCTCCGCTCCCCGCCTGGGCACCCGGACAACTCCTCTCAGATCGCCACGATACGGCGCGGGCTGGCCCGCACCGCTGTCCCAGCTGGACACCCAGACTGCTCCGCTTCACCTCCCAATCACCAACAACACCAAAGGTGAGGTCGAAGCCCCAGGCCGCTGCTCCTCGCTCACGTGGGACGGGGTCTCACACGATCCTCGTCGCCAATGTAATAATTCACCGCCACTCCAATGTATATGATGATGCGTATCTTTATTTGTGAGACCCCGCAGCGGATGCCACAGCTCCCTCAGCTCCAACGGCCACTGTGGAATGTTGATTGCCAAACACGCATCAACATTCCACCAGTGTGCCTATGCACGAGCCCGTGCACATTACAACAGGAACCTTGGAAGAAGCTACTAATGATCTCTCTCTCTCTCTCTCCTATACTCTGAACTGAACCTGTAACTAAGAGAATAAAGCGTGTTCCTTTTCTACATACCTGGGTCAGTCTGGTTCCTGCTCCTTGTTGTTACTGGCCCAGGGTAGATCCTGCAGGAGGCAGGATACATCATTTTGGCGACGAGGATTTAAAGAAGCGAACCTTGGAGTGAAGGTTGGAGGGAGAGAAATGCCCAATTACCTGCGCCAAACAGCTCTGAAGTCAGTGAGCTGTTGGAATTAAATGTGGAGTTGGCGCTGTCGATGGAGGTGACTGACTATTTCATTGGAGGCACCAGTCAGGCTAGAGAAAAAGCCTGTGGTCAGTCATAAAGCAGCTGGAGGAGTATTGGGCCTTTCCTGGAAGCAGGCCATGTGACAGGGAGAAGGTGCCACCAGTAAGCAGCTGTCATCTTTTGGAGTCTGAGCGTGTTGCGCTTTTGCTGGAGAAAGGGCTTGTGGAACTTGAAGTCCGGAGCAAAAGAGTTTCTGCTGGAAAAAAAAATGTTGTGGTGTACATTTTCGGAAGTCCTGGAGGGTCGTATGGGGTCCTGGGTGGCGCGCGCCCAGTCGAACCCCTGCGTTCCAGCTCTGCCGTTGAGCTGGAACGCATGCAGGCAGCCCCTCGCCATTATTTCCTCGGAGCTCCGGAGCCTGCAGAGGAAGATAGAGGAAAGGACGTCAGTGCGTGTAGATGTGCGATTACGTGACCTATGAGGACAGTAAACATGAATGTGAGTGTTCAAGAAGAAGCTTCCTACCGACGGCTGCCGATAGTGTTACGGTTCAAGGAAGAAAAGGGAAATGATGTTAAAGCACCGATTTCTGACTGGAGCTTTAGAATGTGAAGTGAATCGGCTGTGGCTAAAACGGAAGAGGTTTGAATTTTGGTAACTTTGATTATTTACAGAATAACATGATGATACTCGATGGACCGCAACCGTGAGGAATTTGTCAGGTACTGATGCATTTTTGTAAAACACGGCAGCGGACGATGGAGATTTATTTGAGACATGATGTTAAGTGCTGATGGAGTTTTAGTGCCGTGGACTGATGACACATTAACGCTGTAGAGCACATTCCATTCCCATTGGGGAGTTTAATTATGTTGGCGAACATTAGCTACTATACTTTTATAGCATGTGAGGAGTGATGTATTCCGGAAATGAAATGGATTAAAAGCAGTAACAGTTGCAGTATATACGGTCTGGAGATATAACAAAAGGGTGTTGTTTTCATGTTATCTTACAGGATATGCTATAAATACTGCAGAATAACAATGCATTTCAAAGTTCAGGTTGAATGACATGAAGTTTGAGCAGAAGCAGTGTGCGTGTATTGAGCGCAAAATTTTGGGGAAGTGCCTTAATCGGTTTTGTTTTAGATTATGGACTGTACACAAATTATGGAGGCACACTGAAGAAAAATGTTTTGCACGATGACATTCTTACTTTTATAGACTTATGGAAGTACATGGTTGTTGTCATGTTTAAAAATGAAGAGGCACAGTAGGACATTTTTCAAAGAGTGCAGTGGAGGCTATTGGAGATGACTTGCACATTTTGTTGTAATGAAGTTCAGTCCACATAATTGTAAAGCCAAGTAAGCATAAATGACCAGATAATGGGAATGCACATTTTGGAAAATGCATATTTTGGGAAATGGAAATGTTGTGAAATGCAAATTTTGTGTGTTGTGTACTTCGCATGTTGGAGTTGTTGTATGACTGAGTTGAATTTTGCGTATTTCTTGGTAATAGAGTTCTGGGTGTGTGACGCAAGGGTGCACACAGGAGGCAGCAGGTCCTGCAAATGTAGTGTACATGTGCGGTAGTTGAGTGTTTGGAGTATATGTGTGCGTGCGTGGAGTTGCACGTTTGTCAGTGGTAATGTCGACATTTGGGAGTGTAGTTAGGAGTTACATGCATGTATTGGGGTTAGGTTCTCACATACTGGCCAGGTGTGTTTACCAGTGTTGATAAAACCTTCAAGGGGAACCCCACATTTTTTTATGGAGGTTGGACATAGTAGAGTGCTCCAGTGGTAATGATCTTAGGGCATGGGGCCCATTTTTGAGGTCTGTAGTCAGTTTGGACACAGTAGAGTGTTCCGTGTTGACCTTAGGGCATGGGGCCCATTTATTTTGTTGAGGTCTGAGGTCAATTTTCATCGCAGATTATGCGCATGAAATCTGGGGACATAGGTCCTCAGAATAGTAGTTAAAATGTCTGCGTTGAAGGTTATTGCTTGACAATTCTTTCAACGATGTAATGGTTGGAGTTTTAGTTAGGAGCAATGTGTGTTCTCCTAGTTTTCTGTAGTGCCAGGCGGTGCATGCGGGAAGAGGTGCTGTTTTATTATTGCACGCCAGTCTATTTTTTATGGTTTCGAATACGAGTGGAGGGCACACAGGTAGGCCAGTGGTTATTTTGTGGAGTTTTAGTGCATATCTGGACCAGGTAGGGTCCATACACTGGCATGGGTTACTGGACTTACGTTCAGTTATATTTAATAAAATGTAATTTCTAGTTTTCAGGTTGCACCATTTATTTTTCCATCCTTGAGGTGTATCTGATTTTGGGTGTGCAAATTTTGAGGTTTGCATAGCGCTACCATTTTCCATCTTGGAAGTGGTTTGTTGTTTTACATGGCCCTTTTTGCTATGTATATTTTGCGCCACACCTCTTTCTATCGTGGTTGCGTTTTGTATTTTTGTGATCTTTGTGTTGTATGTCTCTTTTCTAGATTTTTCTTTCCTTTTTCATGTTTTCTCTAGGGGAGGAGGATGAGGCATGGTTGTTGGGATATTTGTTAGAGTGCATGGGATCATTGTTGGCATGTTTAGGACTATCTGTTTTGGCCATTGTGTAAGTTTTCTAGATTCGTGGCTACATTATTTTGGCAGGTGAGTTAGCCTCTGTAGGGGTTTTGGGTTTGTGCTCAAGTGTGGCAGACTTGAGGCCAGGAGTGGCAAGCCCTAGCGGAAGGTGTTTTAGTTTGGTGGGTTTTGGTTTGTAGTTCTGGTTTTTGTTTGTCCTTTGTGGCAAGGTTGTGCTTGGTGGTGGCGGCGGCACCGAGACCCTGGTGTGGCAGGCCAGGGTGGAAGGAGTAGTAGAAATGTTGTGGTTTGTCCGATCATGGTTGAGAGTGTATGCCTTTTCTTTTGATTGAAAAAGGGGGGGATGTGTTGTATCCTGCATAAGTATGAATGCGGTCTGAGTCAGAGTAAGAGCTGTGTTGGAATGCTGGGGGAGCCTGGAGTGTTGGGGCACCTGGGGATTCCAAGGGAGACGGTTAGGGACTTGGAGCTGGGCAGGGAACCAGGGAAGAAGCTACTAATGATCTCTTTCTCCTATACTCTGAACTGAACCTGTAACTAAGAGAATAAAGCGTGTTCCTTTTCTACATACCTGGGTCAGCCTGGTTCCTGCTCCTTGTTGTTACTGGCCCAGGGTAGATCCTGCAGGAGGCAGGATACATCACAGGTCCATCCCTGTTCCTCTAAAACCATCAAGGACCACATTGACACCCTTGCGCCGGCCCTTGCTGATTTCTGCAACCTCTTCTTTGCATCTGGCTCTTTCCCCACCCCTCTTAAACACTCCCTTGTGCATCCTCTCCTCAAGAAATCCACTGCTGATCCGTCATGTCTGGCAAACTACCGCTCAATTTCCATTACTCCCTTTTTTGGGCAAGCTCCTGGAAAAGCTGGCCATCTCTCAGCTTAATCTCCATTTTGACTCTGTTGGCTCCCTCCATGACCACCAATCTGGCTTCAGAGCTGCTAGAAGTATGGAAACTGCTCTCCTGAACATCCGTGAAAACCTGCTCTCCAACCTCGATTCTAACATTCCCTCTGCCCTCATCCTACTTGACCTCTCCTCTGCGTTTGACACGGTCAACCATACCACCCTGCTCAATCGTGTTCGTGACAACCTCGGTATCAATGATCAGGCTCTGGCCTGGCTGACCTCTTTTCTCTCTGATCGACCCTCCCAGGTACAACTTGGGTCTGTCCTATCTTCTATCTCCCTCTCCACATGTGGTGTTCCTCAGGGGTCTATGCTTTCGCCGTGGCTTTTCAACCAGTACCTCGCATCTCTCACTTACTGCATCTCAATGTTCTGCTCAACTTTCCAGTGCTATGCTGACGACACCCAACTCATTTTCAGGCTTCCTTCAGCCTCCTCCTCTCCTCCCCTCATCTCCGATTGTCTAATCGCCATTCAAAATTGGTGTGCCGCCAACTATCTATGTCTAAATGCCAACAAGACTGAGATCCTCCTTATTGGTACACCATCTCCATCCTTTCTTCTCACTCTCTGGCTGGCCTCTCTTGGACCTCCTCCCACCCCCACTTGCGCGGCTGAGAACCTTGGGGTTATCTTTGACTCTACACTTTCCTTCTCCACACACATCTCTGATGTCTCCAAAAAATCTATCTTTTTACTTCACCTCCTTAAAGGTACTCTGCCTTTCCTCTCCTTCCCTCAAAAGCTCACTGTCTCCCAGTATGTATGGTTCTTTCCAGACTACTTCACCTCCTTAAAGGTACTCTGCCTTTCCTCTCCTTCCCTCAAAAGCTCACTGTCTCCCAGTATGTATGGTTCTTTCCAGACTAGATTACTGTAACAGCCTCTTCCTAAATCTACCTGCCTCCACTCTCTGCCCTCTACAACTAATCCAGAACAGGACTGCAAGACTTGTCCTTGGCCTCAAGCCCTGGGATCATATTTCTCCAGCCTTGAAATCCCTTCATTGGCTTCCAGTGGTCCAAGGATTACATTTAAAACCCTCTGCATTGTCTACAAGGCTTTCTGGGGCCTGGGTCCAAAATACCTTCAACGATCTGTCCGTAAATACCTCCCCTCTCGTGCCCTTTGCTCCTCTACTTCTAACTCCCTCGGGGTTAGTCGTTTTGCAAAAAAACGAGCTGGGGGTAGATCCCCGTCTTCAGCTGGTGCCTCCCTTTGGAACATCCACCTTGAAACTTGAGGAAAAACATCTTCGGTTCCGGAAACTTCTCAAGACCTTCCTCTTTGCCTCTGCCTTTGCCCCCTTCTCCCCTGTTGATCTGTTTCTTCTCATGGCATTGTGCACCTGGCCACTCTCTGTTCTTTCGGGCCCAGGTATCTGCTCACCCTGCCACCCTCCTGCACTGCCTCCAGGCCACCATCTGTACTAGGGTTCTGTATCTGTACCCATACAGTCCCCCTTACACTTATCCTTTCTGACTAACTTTCACCTGCCACTTGCTGGCTGCACTACCGTGGTTTAAAGCCCTTATTTATTATTTATTCTATTTAATATTTATGTTTTCTCTCCTCTGCTTCACACTTTCCACTCCCCCCCCCCCCACCCCGTTCCTTGCACTTTTCTTCCCCCATTTTGCTTTCCCAGGCACTTGCGCTTTCTTAAATGTCAATATGCCTAGAAAGATCGCTGTTTTTTATTTCCTGTTTTTTATCAAAAACCCAGGACATCCTGTCCACACTCTCCTCCACCCCATCTCCTCTCCCTTCTCTGTCGGTACTCACTGACCCTCCTCCAGCCACCCCCCACCCTCCTTTCCTTCCTTTCCTCTCTTCTCCCCTGATGAAGTCGCCAGACAAGTCCGATCTATGAAAGCCTCATCAAAACAGGTTCATCCCTGTTCCTCTAAAACTCTCAAGGACCACGTTGATACCCTCGCTCCAGCCCTTGCTGACTTCTGCAACCACTCCTTTGCCTCAGGATCCTTCCCCTCCCCTCTTAAGCACTCCCTTGTGCATCCTCTCCTCAAGAAACCCACAGCGGATCCCTCTTGTCCGGCCAACTATCGCCCAATTTCCATTACCCCCTTCTTAGGCAAACTCCTTGAAAAGCTGGCCATCTCTCAGCTAAACCTTCATTCTGATTCTGTTGGCTGTCTCCATGACCATCAGTCTGGCTTCAGATCTGGCAGAAGCACAGAAACTGCTCTCCTGAACATCCGTGAAGATCTGCTTTCCAACCTTGACTCTAGCATTCCCTCTGTTCTCATCCTACTTGATCTCTCCTCTGCCTTCGATACAGTCAACCATACCATCCTGCTCAACCGTCTCCGGGATAACTTGGGCATCACCGATCAGGCTCTGGCCTGGCTGACCTCTTTCCTCTCTGATTGACCCTCCCAGGTCCAACTTGGGTCCTTCCTATCATCTGTCTTCCTCTCCACCTGTGGTGATCCCCACGGGTCTAACCTCTCGCCCTGGCTTTTAAACCAATACCTGGCAACTCTCGCCCGCTGTATTGGCATTTTCTGCTCAAACTTCCAGTGCTATGCAGACGACACTCAACTCATTTTCAGTCTGCCCTCGGCCACCTCCTCCACCTCTCTCATCACTGATTGCCTAACTGCCATCCAAGATTGGTGTGCCGCCAACGATCTTTGTCTTAATGCCAGCAAGACAGAGATCCTCCTCATTGGAACACCATCACCTTCCTTTCCCCCTCACTCTCTGGCCAGCCTCCCTTGGCCCTCCTCCTATCCCCACCTGCGAGGCCAAGAACCTTGGTGTCACCTTTGATTCCACACTCTCCTTTTCTGCCCACATCGCTGATGTATCAAAAAAGTCAAACCTCCTACTGCACCTCCTCAGAGGTATTCTTCCTTTCCTCTCATTCCCCCAAAAGCTCACTGTCTCCCAAGCTCTGGTTCTCTCTAAGCTGGACTATTGCAACAGCCTCTTTCTTAATCTACCTGCCTCTACTCTCCGCCCTTTACAACTTATCCAGAACAGGACTGCAAGACTTGTCCTTGGCCTCAAGCCCTGGGATCGTATCTCTCCAGCTCTGAAATCTCTCCATTGGCTCCTTGTGGATGCAAGGATTAAATCCAAAACCCTCTGCATTGTCCACAAGGCTTTCTGGGGCCTTGGTCCAACATACCTTCAGCTATCCCTCCGCAAATACCTCCCATCTCGAGCACTCCGCTCCTCTACCTCTACCTCCCTCCAGGTCAGTCGTTTCTCAAAGAAACGAGCTGGGGGTAGATCTCTGTCTTCGGCTGGGGCCTCCCTCTGGAACAGCCTCCCTGCCACTCTAAAACTTGAGGAGAACCATCTCCGGTTCCAGATGCACCTCAAAACCTTCCTCTTTGCTTCTGCCTTCTCCTCCCCTCTCCTCTGTTGATTCTGCTCTCCCTCGGACCATGCACCTGGCCACGCTCTGTCCTCTGGGCCCAGATACCTGCTCATCTTGCCACCCTCACGCACTGCCTCCGGGCCGCCCCCTGCACTGGGGTCTGTATCTGTACCCATACAGCCCTCCCCTTTTCTTCCTGCACTTTCAGACCTACACGGCCTGCTGCCATAAACCCAGCACTTGCCACTTGCTGGCTGCACTCCCATTGTTTGTTGCCTTTTTATTTATTATTTTATTATTATTTTTGTTTTTTTTCCTTCTCGCTCCGCACTCACCTTTTGTTCCCCCTTCCATGCACTTCTCCCCCTTCTCCCCCTTCTCCCTCTAGCCTGCACTTGCACGTTCTCAATGTCACTGGGCCTAGTAAGATCATTGTTTTTGTTCTCCCCTGTTCCCTTTCCCTGCCTGGTCGCGCTCTGAAACACTTGTGTATGAGCGCGATAGAAATAAAATATCAATCAATCTCCCTTGTTCCCCCTCCCTGGTCGCGCTCTGAAACACTTGCGTACGAGCGCGATATAAATAAAATATCATTTCATTTCATATCTCACACAATATGTGGGCGGACTCCCCCTGCCCCCATCTGGTAAGAACTTCTCCCGTGTGGACCAGGTTCAACCGAATTCTAAGGAAGTTGTTCCTAGCTTTCCAGTCAGGGAATTTCACTAGGTATCTTGGGAGACACCCATATTTCTTGTCGGCCACTAAGAATTGGTTTGAGGGGGCTGAACTACGCATGTTGTTAATTGTTATAAACCAGTCCATCTTTTCTAAAGCCTTTTTGGCTTTAGTGGGGTTTGCAGAAAGTGTCTCGACATCTGTATCTGCCTTCTCCAGGGACTCCGTACCCTACTTTCCAAATCGAATAGAACCATTGACTTGGAGCTATCCAGATGGCCCTTTATATCTGCATACAGTGTTTGGGGCTGTGTGATTATAATCAGCCGATAAAGGGAAACCAGTTTCCAGTCTGCCAAGGAACTTAACGATTTCAAACACAGCTCAAATCTAAGTCAAGAGGTTGGGAGGCCCATTGGTAGTCCAAGGACTTTTTTTCCAAATAAGACCCTCCAATGTTTGCCAGTTGGTCTTCCAAAGTAAGGGCTTGGCCTCCAGCCCATAAAGAATCACGGGGACCACCTTTGCCATGTAATAGTTGATCAGTGGAACTAATGAAAATTTACAGTACTTTAAAGTAGACCATTTTCATTTGGGGTATCAGCTGCGTAATTTTATCATTCACAGCCATTTCCACCCGTGCTATCGATGGAGATGCATACATCACATAGCCCAGGTAGACTACTTCCTCGACTCTTGGTTTCACTTTGCCTTCCAAGACCCATTGAGAGTACTGTACCCGCCTTATGGTGTGTCTGAATACAACTATTTTTGATTTGTCTGGGTTAATGGAAAGACCATTTGATTTGGCATAGTCCCCCAACTTATTCAAAAGATGCTGCAGCCCCACTGCTGTGTTGTCCAACAGGACAATATCATCAGCGTAGGCCAGCCAAAAGATCTTACTACCATTCAAAACCAGACTGGCCAACACTGATGGTTCTAGGGATGTTCCTATGTCTGCTTGGGCATAGATAAAAAAAAGGAGCCCCCAGACACCCCTGTTTTACGCCTATCTCCACCATAATAAGCTCTGACAGATGCCTATGATCGTCGAGTCTCGCTCCTAATGTTGTGTCCCTAAGCAGTTCTACTAGCCAACTCCTAGATACTGCGTTGATGAAGAATAACCTGCTTCTCACTTCCAAGCTGTGCTATTATTTTCATCTAAATGGCTACATGTCCCAGACCATTCTTTCAGTATCCCCATCAGTTACTGCGATGAGGAAGACCTAGCCTGGTTCTCTCTCCCAAGCTGTGCTGAGGGTCCCCGGCCCTTTTTCAGTACGCCTCCTCTAGGCTCACTCTCCTCATTGTTCTTGGGTTCACAGTCGGTCTCTCTCTGTCTTCACATCCACCCACAGCCTCCGTTTACTCTCCTGCCAAGGTCTATGAGTGTCACTTGTATCCACAGGCTTTGTGTTCCCCTTGGGGTGCACTTCTCCAACATGGGTCCCAGACTGCCTTCAGCTGGTTCTTCACCCCTTCCTCTTTGTCTAATCTCTCTCTGACCCACAGCCTTGGTTTACTCTCCTGCCAAGGTCTATATGTGCCACTGATATATGTAAAGTTTGTATTCCTCTTTATTACTCTTTGGGGTGTGCCTCCCCAGCGTTGGTCCCCCTTTAGTTACTTACTCTCATAATTCTCTCTCTCAGATCCCTCTTCACCCTGGTTTACTCTCCTGCCAAGGTCTATGAGTACCACTTGTGCATGTAAAGTTCCTTTTTATTTCTATTTGGGGTGTATTTCCCCAGTGTTGGTCCCAGAACCCGTTCACTTGGTTATAATCCCAGTTCTCTTTGTCTGATCTTTCTTTAAACCACAGCCTTGGTTTACTCGCCTGCCAAGGTCTGTGAATATCATCTGTGTATGCAATGTTCATGTTCCCTGTTATTATTGGTTGGGGTATGCCTTCTTGATATGGGTCCCAGACCCCTTTCACTAAGTCACTCTGCTATGTGAGTATTCCTTCTGTCCTTCACTGTGGTCTTCAAGCACTCTCTGCGTCTCCCCAACTCTGGGACAAGCCACCCTAGTACCTGTAGGGTCTTGGCCATCTCCCTCTGGTTGTTTGCAGGTCTCCCAGGAGCTTATGTGGCTTTCCTGGCTCACTGGGGCCTTCTCAATCTTCTTCAAGCCTTGCCTGCAGCACGCCTCAGTTCTGAGGCACTACAGCAGCTTCGGTCAGCGTTTCCCCCTCCTGCGGTCTTCTGTCTGCATCGCATGACTTCCACGAGCGTGCTTCCCTCCTGGGCACCGCCTGCCTCTCTGCTCTGCGGTCCTGCGCATATCTTGGCACTTTCTTGGCTCCTGTCGAGCCGACAATGAAGACGCCATTGTTACGTTACCTCGCTGACTGTGAATGGCAGCTGACCAATAGGATCAATTGAAAGGCTATAACTTAAGCATTGTTTTCTTGTCAGTGATCTGCATTACTTGAGGCCTCTATCCAGTAGTACTCCTACGTCCCGTCCCCTTTCCTCCATACTTATGGGGACATCTCTCCGTCCTGTGGGACGGGACCGGAGCACTTTTGTAAAAAGCATCCACATTTTTTTCAAAAATGTGTCCCTCCTCTCTTTCCTGCGCGGGGCCCGGCACGCCGCCGTAACCCCGCCCACCTTGGCTCCGCCCCGCGCATCGCCCATCAGTCCTTTTCGCCGCACGATCGGGGCCGGACGCACTTGCATCCTCGAAGATTTTCTTCCCTTTTTCCCCTCTCTGGCTCTCACTAGCGTTCGTTTACTAGTCTGTCTATGTCTTTTAAACTAGATTTTCCAGACTGTTCATCGTGTCACCGTCGCTTCGCGAGGGCGGATCCCCATCCTCTTTGTTTTGAGTGTTTGGGTCCGGAACACCGTTGGGACTCCTGTTTTTACTGTGACTCCCTTTCGGTCCGGGCACTTCAACGTCAGTTGTAGCGGTGGGAGGAGGTGTTCGGACGGACTCCTCCTTCGCATTTTCAGGCGTTCATCGACGAGAAGAAAAAACGCCCGGTAAGTTCTTTAATTTTCAGAGCACCCTCGTCGGGGGATACCTTCCCGGGTTCCTCTTGAGCCGGGAGGGGCGTTGATCGCTCTGTTACCGGGGTTCGCCCTGAGGTGCCTGTCGGGCCTAATAATTCTACCAGAATTTTCTCCGAGGGTCTCCGTAAGGGGCCTGTGAACACCAGAGTACGCTCCGAGGCCCCTCCTGTGGGGGCTGTTTGTAGACCCAGTTCTACTGAGTCGTGGGGTACCGGAGCTTGCTCTGAGGCCGCTCTTTCGGCTTCCCTCAAAAAAAAAACCGGGGTACGCCCCGAGGTCTTGGCTGGGCTTGAGGTTACCGAACTGATGTTCGAGGCCCGTGCTGATAAGGCTTCTACCGGGCCTAGGTCCGAGGTCCCTCGTACAGAGGCTAAGGAAACCAACAATTCTGAGGGGCTGGGCAAGGCCCTGTCGGTGACAGCGCACCGTTCCCGCTCTTGTGGTGACACCAGATCTGTTGAGGGGGCAAAGAAGAAAGTTTCTTCTTTTACCGGCAGTGCCGAGGCTCTTCCTTCGAAGGCTCAGTTGGCGGTTGGTATGTCGCAGAAACATTCCAGGCCTCATAGTACCGGCTCTGCCGAGGTTCCTTACATTAAGGCTAAAATCAAGACCCCTAATCCATCAACGGGGACCCCTGTCTCATTTCCTCACGTGCCGCAGTTCCCCTCAGATGAGGACAAAATGGCAGCCGTTCCCGCCACGACCACGGTGGCCATTTTAGGTACTACCCCTACAACTACGCCATCGGCCCCTGGTGTAGGGTTCGGTCCTTCGGGTGAACCCAAGGTTCCTTGTGCGCATCCTTATCGGCCGGTTTATGATTGGAAAGCCTGAATGCCTCTTCTGCACAATGTTTTGTTGCCCGCAGGGGCGGCGCCCTTGATTTATGTGGATACGTCGGCGGAGGGGCCGGTGTGGCACCCTTCCCGGTTATGTCCCTGGATTTGTCCACCTCATGAGAGGCCTCCTCAGGTTCCGAAACAATCTCCTGAGGACACTTTTTTCGGTAAATTTCAAGCGCTTATGCGCACCGACCTCATGAGGGAGTATTTCAAAGGGCTTTTCAAGGAGATATGTCCACCCACGCCTCCGGCTCTGCCCGTTCCGATGATGGTTCCACCGGCGACTCCCTTGCACGTGGTGCCACCCTTGCGCTTCCGCCTGTGCCACCATTGTCCCCAGTGGACAAGGAAGTGCCTGACACGGTTCAGCAGGATCCTGACCTGTCAGATGACCCTCAAGGCGATCAGGACAACGAGGACCTGCCCCGCTCTACCAGAGCTTTCCATGACTGGGTACTGGACATGATGAGCTTCTTAGATGTTCCGGTGCCCGAGGCACCTGCTCCGCAGGAGGGCATGCTTTCTGGGGCTTTCACCTTGTCTCCTTTGGAGCGTACCGGCCTTTTCTTGCAGAAGGACATTCTGGCCGAGGTCCGAAGAGTTTGGGAAAAGCCACACTCGGGACTTTTTGTCAATAAAAAGATTGACGCGAGGTACAGGCTACATTCCTCGGAAGAAGTGGCCTTGTCATCTTGTCCGCCTCCCTCCTCCACAGTGGTGGCTGCGGCCAAGTTGCAATCCAGACCTGCAGCATCCTCCTCCGCGACGGCTACTCAGGTCTCGGGAAAGGAGGACAAGCTCCTGGACTCCCTAGGGAGGAAAATCTTTGCCAATTCGTCCTTGCAGCTCAGGCAGGCCAATGCAGAATTGATTTTGGCAGGAGCTAACATGCGGATGTGGAGAGGTCTGTCGGAGTTTGAGGAGCAAATTCCGGTCGAGAAGCTGGAGGATTTCAGAGGAGGCCTTTCCGATGCCAGGGTCTTAGCCCAGGATCTCCTGGAGGCTGCGGCTCATCACGTAGACACCTCGGTTCGGGGTCTGATGCTTGGGGTTGATACCTCGCAGCAAGCATGGCTACATGCCACGAAGTTCTTGAAGGAGGTGCAAGACAAGGTTCTGGACCTTCCATTTGATGGTAAGGAGCTTTTTCATTCTTCTACTGATGTAGAACTCACCAAAACCAAAGACAGCACTCAGACGGCCAAATCATTGTCTGTTCTGGTCAAAGCTCCCTTCAAGGCTCAAAGGCCGTTGTCACAAGGTTGACCTTCCTCTGGTTGTAGGGGCTTCCTCAACCGCAAAAATCGCAGAGTGGATACCCTTGCAGGGAATAACCGCCGTAGACAACAGCGTACGCGGTATTTCTCCGCGCTCGCACGAGACCCCGGTGGGAGGACGCATTGCGTCTCATTGGGAGGCATGGCAAGCCATCACAGAAGACAGATGGGTCTTGTCAGTCGCTCGAGCGGGTTTCCGCTTACCTTTACCCCCTACCGCACCCCGCAACCCTCCTATTCAGCTGTCAGGTCACCCTCCCTCAAGGCCGAGGTTCAGAAACTTCTGCTCCTCAGAGCTGTGGAACCCGTTCCCCTTGGGGAGCGAGGGGAGGGCTTCTACTCCAGGCTGTTTACGGTGCCCAAACCCAACCAGGCTGGCCTGCGCACCATCCTAGACCTTTCCCAGTTCAATCTTTCCCTACCCCAAGAGAAATTCAAGATCACGCCCGGCCAGATTCGCTCCTCGTTGCAGGCCGGCGACTGGCTCAGCGTGGTGGATCTTCAGGATGCGTACATGCATATCCTGATTTGGAACTCACACAGGAGATACCTCCGTTTCTCTTTGGGATTGGAGCACTTCCAGTTTCGGTGCTTCCTTTTGGCCTCAGTTCGGCGCAGCTTGTCTTCACGAAGATGATGTCGGTGATCGCGGCCTATCTTCGTCTCCAGGGTATCCATGTGTATCCCTATTTGGACGACTGGCTCCTACGCAGCCCTTGTCCGTTGACAGCAGCGGGCAATCTCCAGTCTCTCCTTCAGCTCCTGTTCCATCTTGGGCTGTCTGTGAACTGGCGGAAATCCTCCATGACGGTCTCACAGGACCTGATTTTTCTGGGTTTTTCGTTGGAACACGAGAGACTGCCGAGTGTATCTGACCGGGGACAGAATGGCAGATCTGTTGGCCACGTGTCAGATGTTTACGCAGTCGGAGAGCATGTCGGCCTGGTGGTTCCAGAGGCTTCTGGGCCTCATGGCCTCGTGTGTACTGGCTCTTCCTCTTGCTCGTCTCAAAATGAGACGGACCCAGATGGCTCTTCGGAGTTCCTGGCGTCAGGCTGTGGACCCGGATTCCAAACGGATAATGATTCTGGATTCCATGGGAGTGGACCTGGACTGGTGGTCATCTCTCAGCAACCTGTCAGTGGGCGTGGGGTTCCAGGACCCAGCCCCCATGGTGACAATCACGACAGACTCCTCCCTTTTCGGGTGGGGCGCGACGTTAGATCTTCTTCAGGTCTCGGACCTCTGGTCACCTCAGGACAAGCTCCTGCACATAAATCAATTGGAGCTTCTGGCGATTTTTCTGGCGCTCAAGGCGTTCAGACCTCTCATTGTCAACAAGGTGGTCCGCATAAGAACAGACAATGCGGTGTCAATGTACTACATAAACAAGCAAGGGGGAACGAAGTCTCCCCCTCTCGTGGATCTGTCCATCCAGATTTGGGAGTGAGCCGTGCTCCATGGGGTCTGGCTGCTTGCACTGCACATCCCGGGCCGGCTGAATGTCACCGCGGATGCCCTCAGCCTGGCGGACAGTGGTCAGCTACGAGTGGGAGTTGAAGGCGGAGATCCCATCATGGATTTCTTCGTGTTGGGGCACACCGGAGGTGGATCTCTTCGCCACGGCGGTAAAAACAAGAAGCTTCCTCAGTACGCCTCCAAAGGGGGGCTGGGAGCCTCCTCTCTGGGGGATGCACTCGAGATCCCATGGCACAACATGAGAGCTTACACCTTCCCGCCTCTTCCTCTGGTTCATCGAGCAATTTGGAAGTTGAAGAGCTCTGTCAACTGTTCTCTTCTACTGATAGCTCTGTGGTGGCCGGCCAGGTTTTGGTTCTCAGAAATGCAACACCTGTCGGTGTGTCCGCCGATCAGGTTACCAGTAACTCCCGATCTTCTTCACCAAGGGGAACAGCAGATGTGGCACCCCTCCCCACAATTGCTCAACTTGGCGGCATGGTGCCTGAGTTCACGGCTCTAGAGCACTTGGGTTTGTCTGCGGATAACATGCGCATTATGAAAGCAGCCAGGAAACCCTCGACCAGATCTCAATACAAGAGTAAATGGCTCAGGTTCTGTCATTGGTGTTTGGAGAAAGAATTGGACCCGAGGGTGGCGACGATTCACAGTGCTGTCCTTTGTCTCCTCCCTAGCAGAGTCAGGGGTTGTCCTGCAGGACTTATCTTTCGGCGATTTCCGCCTACCTCTCTACAGACCGGTGTTCTTATTCGTTAACTAACCCGGTGGTGAAGAGACATTTTTGCTGGTTTGACACGCATCTACCCTCCGGTTTGTAGTCTGCACCCGCCCTGGGACCTAAACGTAGTCCTGACGGCGCTGTGCCATAAACCTTTCGAGCCAATGGCTACGGTTGACCTCAAGTACCTGTCCTGGAAAGTGTCCTTTCTCGTCGCCGTTACGTCAGCGAGGAGAGTGAGTGAGTGAGCTCCAGGCATTGTCGGTGGAGCATCCTTTTTTAGTCTTTCACAAGGACAAGGTAGTCCTTCGGACAAACCCAGCTTTCCTACCAGAGGTAGTGACCGAATTCCATCTGAATCACTCGATTTCCCTTCCGGTCTTTTTTCCGAACCCTGCCTCGGAGGAGGAAAGGGTTTTACACTGCCTGGATGTCCGAAGAGCTCTTAAATTCTACCTGGACAGGACTGCCGAGCTTCAGAGCTCTTCCCAACTGTTTGTGACCTTCGGTAAACCCCAGGGCAGGCCAGCGTCTAAGGCATCCATTTCCAGATGGATTGCTGCCTGTATCACAGAATCTTTCACCATCCAAAAGCTGAAACCTCCTAAGGGTATCCATGCACATCAGGTGCGAGGCAAGGCAGCTGCGGTTGCTTTTCAGAAGTATGTTCCCTGGGAGTCCATCGCTAGAGCGGCTACTTGGGCTTCCCCACCTGCTTTCTGTAAGCATTACTGCCTCGATATGAGCTCTAGGGCTGACGCTCAGTTCGGCCAGGCTGTGCTGAAGAACCTGTTTCAGAAAGGGGTATTTCCATCCACCCATAGTTCCTGTAAGGAGTGCTTGGGAATCTCCCATAATTATGGAGGAAAGAGGACGGGACGTAGGAGTATTAGCAGGTTACTCACCGTAGTGACCACCTTACTCCTAGTCCATAGTCCCCTTTCCTCCATACACCCGCCGTCCCCTCTAATAAGGTTCCTCTGTTATTGCTAATGGGTCTTGGACCCTGCGATAGAAAAGGACTGATGGGTGATGCGCAGGGCGGAGCCAAGGTTGGCGGGGTTACGGCCACGTACCGGGCCCCGCGCAGGAAAGAGAGGAGGGACACATTTTTGAAAAAAATGTGGATGCTTTTTACAAAAGTGCTCCGGTCCCGTCCCACAGGACGGAGAGATGTCCCCATAAGTATGGAGGAAAGGGGACTATGGACTAGGAGTAAGGTGGTCACTACGGTAAGTAACCTGGTAATTCTTGCCTGAGACGTGCTAAAGAAACGCATGGGGACATTGTGAAGTATGAGATTGGAGGATGTATGTTATTTGGCTGTGGCAGAATTCTTTGCAGCAGAATTGACTGTGGTCAATTTCACAGCGAAGACAATTTAGCCACGGACAAATCCGGCAGAACTGTGACCTCCCAACACATTCCCTCACGCCCCCCTCCTTACCTTTTGGCCGTCCGCTTTTCTTTTGACCCTGCAGCGTCAGTTCTGACCCTCGGATACGATGCTGCAGGGTCCACTTTTCTTTCTTTTTTTTCCATCCCCCGCCTCCAATCCTCCGGAAGTGGGGGAAACCCCTGCTGCCCCCAAAGGTCATAACTACCAAACATGGGGAGCGGGGACATGTACCATCGGCCATATGTACCATTCGATCGATTGTAATCGATCAGATTGGGTCATACCAGATTGGAGGGGTTTTGAGGGAAGGTGGAAGGGTCAAAGGGATACTGTGTTCTCCCGAATGGTCACTACTCTCAATGGGGTCCTCCCTCCTCATGAGCTCCTCCCGCTGAGTACCGCCACCATGGGGACTCTTGGGTAGCACCTTCACCTCCCTGGCCTCATGGAAAGGGGCTCTCCCATCTAAAGCAGTGACGATACCTCATAATTCGTCACAGAAGGGAAAGGATGAACATGATGCAAGATTATGAGAATTGATCAAAAGACTGAAGGAGAGTGGAATGATCATTGAGGCAACAAAATTCAAGTTAGGAGTTGAAGAGATTGAATATTTGGGACATGTAATAAATAGCAATGGCTATTAACCCAAGATAGGTTATGTCAGCAATCGGAGCTGCACCGTGCCCGTGCAACAAAGAACAACTGAGGTCCTTTCTCGGCTTAGTGTAATATTATAGCAAATTTGTTAGGAACTTAGCGAGCATTACAATGCTTTTAATACGAATGAGTGTGATGTTTGTTTGTTGGTTTGTTTGTTTATTTGGTAATGCGCGCCAAACCCTTAGGCAACTGGGCGCAACAGATGCAAGTATACTTTAAGCTTGGTTACAACATAAGAAATGAGCGGTACAATGGACAGATTGCAATACAGTAGGATACATGATATACATTATCAGGTACAATAGGTAAAGAATAGCATACATGGTCAAGTGCAGGATTGGTGAGGCAAAGCAGTAGCTCATTAAGTATCATTCAATCGTATATCATTTAGCATGTGATGCCTGAAACTGGGGTATGACTGTTCAGATCTGATGGCTTGAGGAATTGCATTCCAGGATAGAGCCGCTTTAACTGGGAAGCTAGCTTCACCAGATTTGGTAAGTTTAAATCTAGGGATTTCTAAGCAGTGGTTGTAGAGATGTATATGCTATATTCCATAAGTGCTGATATGGTTTGTTTTGATTGTGACCAATTACAGTTGGGTGTTTAGGAGTGCATGGAGGAGTGAGTCTAATAGATGTCACAGTGCCATGTGCTAAGTGTTAACATTTCATAGGATTGTCGGTGACAGTGGAACAGCTGGAAATGTTGGCAAATCTAATGGTTATGTAGAATATAAGGATATTCTTATTACAGCTTCTCAGGACACCTTCACAAGCAGTTACATAGTCCTTAAGTAAGTTACATTAATAGGACAGAAACACTGGCAGCCCATCACCCAGGCTTCAGGCTGACTACCTGCCCAACATAGAACCTTCCCTCAGGCATTCCGACACTCAGACACAAACTCTCCACATGACATAACAATATTCCTTCTGCATTCCCACTACCAAGCTAAGCCAGACACAACACATCTCCCCTTACATTGGCACATTGCACAGAGCAACAATACATAACGCATACACAACACACCTCCTCTCTTGCGACAACAACCCAGACATTACACAACACACCTCCATACACATCAAAATCATTCCCACTGACTCACATCATCAGGGCAAGCACACAACATGTGCTCTGACACTCAAACACTCGCCTCATACCCGATGCGTTGGCCAGGCACACCAAGACCAACAACTAATGTCACTGTCGCACTCTGGACCCTGATGGGGTGAAAAGAGTCATACAAGGACACACAGTACAGCTAAACACAGCCGCACGTGCACAACGAATAGAACAATACATTATTTGTGGTAAATAAACCACAAAGTCGGGGTAATACGTGACCATGCAATGCCTTATACCGCAGGCACGCCCAAACCAACCAAAACCGGGGGCGCTACCCCCGTACACACATACCCCTAACCATGCGTGACTTATACTGCAGTCACAACCCTACACCTACTGGGGGCGCTACCACCCAGATACCAAACCATTTACCTCGGATGACTGACCACAGTCAAGCTCCAACACTTGGTGACGCTACCACCTCACACAGCCATACATGGGATAACCATGCATAACTCATTACAGTCATACCCCGACATATGTGGTGGCGCTACCACCATAAACCCACGTACACCATTTAACCCTGCGCGACTCATCACAATCACGCCCATACTGTACTGGAGGCGCTACCCCTAAACACCACATAACGTGGCACTACCTCCCAAATGCCCTTGTGTATATCATTCCACACACATACTCAAAATATTACTGAAGGCACTACCCCCAGAAATCACATTTGGAAGTCACAAACATGCTGACCTGGCATTTACACCATCAGCAGAACCATACTTGTATATCACATATAAGCTTCACCCAAAACCAAACACATGGGAGGCGCTAACCCCGCATTCACCAAACAATCATATCCACACCTATACAAGAAACAATTGAAGGCGCTACCCCCAATCTCACTAAATTCCCGGAGCCAATACAGATTTTCTATTCTGTACACAATGCATCACATAAGAGATTATACAGTTCACATTGCATTGCTCTATACATTTGAAATGATGCATTTTTCTTTAAAACACCTTATTTCCTGAATTCTGAACCAATCCAATCCTAATAGTCCATGTCGCAACTTAGCGACCTAAACGCTGAAAATCCTCAAGAAGGTTACTTCTAGACTCTAATACAATACCATAAATGTCATGAGCACATTTCCATACCCAAACCTAAAAGTCCATGTCGTTATAAAGCGGCCTAAATGCTGAAAGTCCTCAAAAGGTTAATCCTAGTCTTCAAACATGACCCACACCACTCAAAAATCATGAGAAATCCATGCAGGAAACACACATGCCATTACCTGAAGTAGCTGAACAGAAATGCATTTGCTTAAAACAAGACGTCAATGTTATGTTATGTTATTTTGCATTTATATAGCGCCTTATATACCATTGGTATGGTCTGAAGGCGCTGGTAGGTTGAACGCCCTTGGGAACCGAAGTTCAGGTCAGTAGAGAGGGTAGGGAGAGTTAAGGGCGCGTGTGCGCACCGGATATGTGTGCAGCTGGTGCTGTATTCGTGAAATAGCTGCTTCTTAGCGGTAGGTGTGGTGGTTGAGATCAGGGGTATGTGTTCGTTCTGGCAGGATTTATCCAGACCGACTGTGGCTGCGTTAGGCATGAGAGGAACGCCTGGCTGGGGTGTGTGTAACCAGAAGTGTTTACTTAGAGTGAGCGGGATATGTTTGTATGAGAACAGTTATACCGAATGATGTCATAGTATCTCTGTGTTCTAGTTGAGTGGTGGTGTAAAGAAGAGAGTAAGCGTGGGGTGTGATATGATGGGTTACATTCTCTTTCGAGCGTTCCCTGCATTCCAGACCATACTATGTACGTTGCGCAGTTCTATGCGCTCCAGTCCATTCTATGGACTTCTATTCATTCCATGCAATCCGTCAGCGCTACACACTCCGGTCTGCTCGACGCACTCATGCACTCCAGTCCGCCCCGCACGCTCAAGGCCGCCCCACGCATGCACTCCTGTCTGCCCCTGTATTTCGCAATCACCCACCCTACGCAATCACCCGCTCCCCGCACTCGCCAGCTCCCCGCACTCGCCAGCTCCCCGCACTCACCCGCTCCCCGCACTCATCAGCTCTCCCCATTTCTCCGCTATATGCCCTCATCCGCTCTATGTACTCATCGGTTCTATGCACTCGTGCTTTCCACGCATTCAACTCATCCGCTCCCCGCACTAATTCGCTCGCTTCACTCATCAGTTCCCGGTACTCATCAGTTCCCGGTACTCATCAGTTCCCGGTACTCATCAGTTCCCGGTACTCATCAGTTCCCGGTACTCATCCGCTCCCGGTACTCATCTGCTCCCCATACTCATCCGCTCCCCATACTCATCCGCTCAATGCAATTGTGCTTTCCACGCATTCAACTCATCTGCTCCCCGCACTCATCTGCTCCCCGCACTCATCTGCTCCCCGCACTCATCTGCTCCCCGCACTCATCTGCTCCCCGCACTCATCTGCTCCCCGCACACACCTGCTCCCCGCACACACCTGCTCCCCGCACACACCTGCTCCCCGCACACACCTGCTCCCCGCGCACACCTGCTCCCCGCGCACACCTGCTCCCCGCGCACACCTGCTCCCCGCACACACCTGCTCCCCGCACACACCTGCTCCCCGCACACACCTGCTCCCCGCACACATCTGCTCCCCGCACACATCTGCTCCCCGCACTCATCCGCTCTATGCACTTATCCGCTCTATGCACTCATGCTTTCCCCGCATTCAACATTAATATGCACTCATCAGCCCCTTAGTCATTCGCTAATACGCAGTAATCCTGTTCTATAAATTCATTTGCTTTCTACACTCTACACTCATCTGCTCTACACGCTCCCTCGCTCTACACGCTCCCTCGCTCTACACGCTCCCTCGCTCTACACGCTCCTTCGCTCTACACGCTCCTCCACTCTACACGCTCATACGTTCTGTACATTCATCAGTTCTACATTCGCTTCTCTGTATTTATGCACTCATCCGCCATACACGCGTGTCCGCTCTACACACCCAACCACTCTACACGCTCATCCGCTTAACATGTTCCTCCATTCTATACTTTCATCCGATCTACATACTCATTCGATTTACATAATCATTCAATCTATGTAGTCATCTGTTCTTCCACTCATGCATTCTTCCACTCAGTGCATTCATCTGTTTACCCTCAACCACTCTACACACTCAACCACTTAACATGTTCATCCATTCTATACACTTATCCGATGTACATACTCATTCGATTTACACACTTATTCAATCTATATAGTCATCTGTTCTTCCACTCATGCATTCTTTCACTCGGTGCATTCATCTGTTCAACACGCTTCATCCATTCAAACCATTTCATCGATGCCATTCACTTCGTTCCCTCCTCATCCATTATGTGCATTTCAGCAGTTTACATCTCCTTACTGTTTCCCTATGATTTCTTCTTATTATCCACTTCACTATTTTGATCTACTTTACTCGTTTAATTCTGTTTATCTTTCTAGTTTATATTCGGGGTTATTAGCTGTCAATTTCTCACCTCAGGTAGTTTGTTGGGTTGGTGTCGTTCAGATGCTGTTTGTCTGTTTGGATTCATTTGGTTACCGGTTGGTTTTAGGGGAAGAGCCAGGTTTTCAGCAGTTTGCGGAAAGATGTTAAATCCTCAGTGAAAAAAGTGCTCAGATTTGGGGAATTATCTGGTCTTAAAATCAATTGGAACAAATCTGAAGTCTTTCCTTTAACATCAGGGGTGCTACGAACGGACATAGGTGGTGAATTTCGATGGAGCCCCCATGGGTTGCGTTATCTGGGTATTATGGTCACCACAGATACCAGTACATTGTATAGGGTCAACTATGTGAAAGTGCTTGAAACCCTAGAACAGAGGGTAGAGTCATGGATTCTGCTTCCAATCTCTCAGGCGGCACGTATGGCCCTGGCTAAGATGGTCATTTTGCCCAAGATGTATATATGCTGTATATTTTCAATAACGTTACGATATGGCCTCCTGCCCTGTACTGGCCACGTACTAGGAAAATGATGACAAGGTTGGTATGGGCTGGCAAACAACCCCGTATTGTGTATGATACCCTGACTTCAGCGTATGAACATGGCGGGTTGGAATACCCTGAGATGCATTGGTATTATCTTGCAGCCCAGTTGCAATATATATCGGGCTGGGACCCTCCGAATCCTAACTACCTGCATACCATGGTGGCAAAAGCGATTTCCTTCCCACATAACCTGATGGGGCTGCTATGGGGAGTTAGAGATACTGACCCGAGGGGGGAGGTCCAACCTATAACTATGACATGCAAAGCGTGGGAGCGGGTAAGCCAAATATTGGAGGCTACGCCCCACTATGACCCAGAGTGGCCCATACATAATGTCGTTGGTATAGCACTTACGCAGGAAAAATCATTTAGAGAGCATTTCCAAAAGCTGGGGGTGCAGACATTGGAGGATGTAGTGCAGGACGGGCAGTTCATACAATGAGAGGAACTGGGTGGGGGGTGGGGAGCATAACGCCGTGACTCAGCTTCAGTATTATAGACTCGGAGGAATACTGAAATCTAAATGGCCTGAATTCCCTAAAGCCCCAGTTCCTAAGCTAGCACAGCAGTTTCTCCAGCATGGGGTCTGGCATGGATTCACATGCTCATGAATATTCCCCATCGTCAGGCTGGGAATCCTCGGTAAAGAAAAAAACCAGTATCAGTTTCGTTTCTGATCTGTCTTTCGTAGTAATAACCAATCACTGGTCTCTGCGTCATACTGACCACAGCCAATGACTGCCCTCTACCTAAGCACCGCCTCTGGCAGCCATCTTCAGATTTTTACCGCACGTTCATGTGTTGGGATCCTCGTGCTATTGCTCTCGAGCGTTAGTGCTATTTTTTCACGTTTTTTCTCAAAAACTTCGTTTTTTTTCGGTCAAAAGAGCCTCAAGCTCCACCGACTCTCCATCCGATCAATGGGGACCCGTTTCGGATTCGTCTGCGCCCCTCAAGGGTGAAGATTTCGTCGAGCTACGCTTTTGGAGGACTCCAGAAGTTTCTCAGGCCCGGTCATGGCCCAGGAGAAGGGAAGCTCGACGCCCGGAAAGCTGTTCAGGGTCTGCCCTGGATGCCAGCTGCAGAACGTCTTCAAGGAGGACGAACGCTCTCTTTGTCTTTACTGCCTACATGAGGACAAGACGCACGTGGAGAAGGACTGTGCGTTTTGCGGCAACATGTCGGAGCGGACCATGAAGGACCGCCATCAACGTCTCGCCAACTGGCTAGAAGGGAAGAGCCCGTCCGGCGAGAAGAAGAGGAAGAAATCCGAGCGGTCTTCTAAGACCTTTGAGGACGCCCCGGCGACGGGGGTCCAACATAAGGCCAAGCACCGCGAGTCCGCTGGCACCGGGAGCGCCGAACGGTCGGGCTCTACGGGCGCCAGGCAGGGCGCACCCTCCCCGGCACCATCAACCACGAGCCAACGCTCTGGGTCGGGTAAGAGGAAGGCCGAGCACCCGGCGAAGCTCCTGGAGAGGCCCCGGTCGAGCTCGAAGGCGGAGGGGGAGCGAGGCAGTGCCCCCCCCCCTCAAGGATAAGGCGGTGAGCGCACCTAAGGTGGTGAAGGCCTTAATCCATCCGGCCAAGCCCTCTATCGAAACTGTCGCGGCGGCCCTGGCTCAGCCTGTGGAGGCTACACCAGTGGTGGCGACCTCGGGGCTCAGAGTCTCCCTGCCACCTCGGTGGGAGTCCTCTTTTGTGCCCATCGATAGGACCCCCGTGAAATCCCCCGTGGGGAAGAAAAAGGGGGGGGCAGGGCGTCGTCGTAGATTCGGCCTCAACCTCGGAGGAGGAGCTGGTCGAGGTCTTAAGCCACGGCCTCGGCGTGGAAGAAGACCGGCCCGTCGGGATGGATCCCGACGCAGGGGACGACGACATCGTCGAGGGTACCGACGGGGCCCCTGATCGCCCGTCGGATTCCCCTCTGCCAGCGCCGCGAGACAACTCGGCGGCCATTTTGTTGGCTATACAGTCCTTATGCTCAGAGATAAGGACGAGACTACCGTTGCCGACGGAACCTCTCCCGTCGGGGGACCCAGAACCGGGACCTTCTGGTGTTCCCCCTACCAAGAAAAGAAGGATCCACCCTCCACCTCCTTTTCAGCCGTCGCGCCCCTTCCAGCCCTCCTCCCCGTCCACCCGAGGGGATGATACGGGGACTGACACGGCAGCGACGGGTACGGACGACGATGTATACGACGAGGATGTACCGTCGTCGCCTCCTACCAGGGCTTCTCCGCCCGACGAGATTGGATCGTTCCACTCAATGATCGCCAGGGCATCCGAGCTTTTCCAACTCTGCCCTGAGGAGAAGAAGAAGGAAGGTTTCCTTTATCAGCGGCGCGAGGCCAAGAGGAAGACGGTCCTCGCGGTGCCTCTATTGGACGACATTTGGGATGAGGGCCTCACCCTCCTCAAGAACCCGTCCACGACGCCAGCTAGAAGAGACCGGTACAAGAAAAAGTACCGGGTCCCGGACACGGCCCCCCTGTGCCTCCGGGCGCAGCCTACTCCGGACTCCGTCGTCTCCGCGGCGGCCAGGAAAAAAGCGGGAGGGGGTGCGGCCTCCACATCGACTTCCCCACCGGACGGCGAGGGAAAGAAATTGGACGCTATGGGACGCAGAGTCATCTCGTCTGCAGCGACGACGATTAAAGCTGCCAACGCCTTGGCTATCGTGGCCCGATACGACAGGGAGCTCTGGTACAAACTGGCTCCCCTGCTGGACTTCTTGCCGGACGACAAGAGGGCAGAGGCCCTGGAGATCCTGCAGGAAGGTGAGGTGGCTTCGGACCACGCCATTACCGTTGCGACGGACATCGCCGACACTGGGTTCCGCCAGTTGGGCAACGGTGTTTGCCTTAGGCGGCGTGGATGGCTCAAGGCTACGGACTTCCGTCAAGACGTTCAGACCAGAGTCCTGGACATGCCCTTCGATGGGAACAACCTGTTTGGGAAAACAGTGGACGATTCCCTTCAGGCCATTAAAGCGGACACCGAGACGGCCCGGGCCCTTGGAGTTCTGCAACAACGACGGACGCCCTTTCGGAGCAGCGGAGGCAAGGGCGCCTCCAAAGGTTCCGGCGGCGGTTTCTCCTCCTACCGCCAAGCGGCCCGCTCGTCGTCTCAGGAGGCCTACAGAGGACGAGGCAAGCCTGGCGGACCCCGCCGTCGTCGCCAAGGACAAGGCGCTAAAGCCTCGTCGAAGCAGGATTGAACCGGCCGGGGGGTCGGGCCACCACCGAAGCACCCCGGTGGGAGGCCGGCTGGCGAGCTTCGTCAGCGTGTGGGAGTCCATCTCCACCGACCGTTGGGTGCTGGACGCCTTGGCCCGGGGCCACGCGCTCGAGTTTCAAAGAAAGTTTCCGCGCGTCCCCCCCGTGGCCAGGAAAGAACTTCACGTCCCTCAACTTCTCCTGGAGGTGAAGGTGATGCTCAAGAAGGGCGCCATCGAACTCGTCCCAAAGAGGCTTCGGGGCTCCGGAGTCTACTCGAGATACTTCCTCGTGAAGAAGAAGACGGGGGGATGGCGCCCCATCCTGGACCTGCGACGTCTGAACAAGTTCATCAAGGCGCAAAAGTTCCGGATGGTCACCCTCCAGCACGTCCTGGGTCAGCTGGAGGAAGGAGACTTCCTGTCGTCGTTGGATTTGGAGGATGCCTACTTCCATATTCCCATCTTAAAGGGGCACCGAAAATTCCTCAGGTTTGTGGTCCAAGGGCGGCATTACCAGTTCAAAGCCCTCCCCTTCGGTCTACGGTCACCAAGTGCCTCGCACCGGTGGCGGCTCAGCTGCGCCGCGAAGGGATCCACGTCTACCCCTACCTGGACGACTGGCTCATCCGAGCCAAGACAAGGGAGCTCGCCGTGGTTCACACGGCAAGGACCGTCCGACTTCTCACGGACCTGGGATTCTCCATGAACTACGCCAAATCCCACCTGGTACCCGCACAAGACACTCTGTTTCTGGGAGCGAGGCTCAACACAGTGTCCCTTCTGGCCTCCCCGTCGGAGGAGAGGACCAGGACCATCCTGGGCAAGGTGCAGCGGATGTTGGTGGCCGACGCGGCCAAGGTGAGGTCCATCAAGTCCCTCCTCGGAATGATGTCTTCCTGCATCTACCTCATTCCCATGTGCAGGCTCCGGATGCGCCCGTTGCAGGAGTTCCTGGACGCGCGCTGGATCCAAACGACGGGCAGCTTCGAGGAAAGGATCACACTCGACGAGAGTTTCCGACGAGCGATCCGGTGGTGGGGCACCCGCGCGCATCTGACGGCGGGCATGGACTTCCAGACCCCAGCCCACCAGGAGACAGTGACCACGGATGCCTCCCTGGAAGGGTGGGGAGCGCACACCGAAAATCTGCACGCAAGAGGCCTTTGGCTCCCGACGGAGAAATCCTTACATATCAACGTCCTGGAGCTCCGTGCAGTGTTTTGGGCCCTCAGGTCCTTCCGTCCGTCCCTCAAGGGCAAGGTTGTGAGGATCTTCACCGACAACACCACCACCATGTTTTACATCAGAAAACAGGGCGGAACCAGGTCCCCAGCACTGTCCAAGGAGGCGCAGGACCTGTGGCATTGGGCAGTCGCCCAAGGGATGTTTCTGGTGCCGTTTCATCTGGCAGGGATAAAAAACACCATCGCCGACTCACTCAGCAGGGAGCTGCGCTCGTGCCACGAGTGGGAACTACGGCAGGATCTAGTGGATCGCCTCTTCCGACGGTGGGGCACACCCCAGATCGACCTGTTCGCGACGGCGACAAACCCTTTACAAAATGATTCGGAGTGAAGTGGGCGGCAAACAGGCAAGGTTTAAGAATGCATGGGCTACCTCTGTAGGCAGTACGTTGAGTGATGCCCAATGGAAACTCATATGTCTGCAGACCCATAAGATTTGTCTGAATGCTCGATTTAGATTGATTCATTACAGGTTCATGCACCAGGTCTACTATACCCTGCTGAAACTGAGCAGATTCTACCCCGATAGTGCTCTAGAGTGTAGGTGATGTGGTAGGGGACTAGCTGACTTCTATCACATGGCATGGAACTGCCCACGCATTAGATCTTTTTTGAGAGAGGTAGAGGATGCCATGACTGAAATGCTTCCTACAATACGGTTTATTCCACCAGCGTTGTGGCTACTGGCTTTGATTGAGGATAGCTCCCGTGCGGAAAAGAGGCTGTTGGGAATGGCAGCGGGGGTCGCTAGAGGCCTGGTGGCTAGGGCGTGGGTCAAGAGTAATCCTCCAACATTTCAAGCCTCGCTAGAGTGTATATGAATGTGCGAACTCAGGGAATCCAGATATGCTGCAACTATGCCAATTACAAGCCGCCCGATTGACTACTGGCCTGCATTTCGACAATATCAAGCTAATGCCGCCTCCCGGGCACGTTCTCCAGAGGGGAGCCTAGGATGATGCATACATAATGCCAGTGAAGAGGCTCATAATACTTGGTCGCATGATATAAAGCAAATGGAAGCGTACCTTATGTTGAGTGACTGTAATGAGACCGCTTGGGCCTACTAAGAGACCTTGGGTCTAGATACTGTGCTATTACGAGTCGAAAATGGTTGTCGGACGGGAGGGTGGGGGTGGAGGGCGGGTTATGAGTTAGCAGTAATGTTGTGTGTTGGTTGTATTTTTATAATCAATAAAGAAAGTTTCAAACAAAAAAAAACTTGCAGTGTGAGGCAGCACAGAGTGCTGCAGACATTGCAGACCCAGAGATCCTGAGATTGAGGACAGTCTTTCTACGCTCTCTAACCTGGTGTTTGACTGTTTTCTGCTACCACTTCATTTAACCACCGGGCGGCCGTGGAGTGATGCAGCAGAGTGTTGCAGACATCGCAGACCGCGCAGGACCATGCGGTATGCGGTCGGAAGAGGGAGATATTGACAGTAAAAGGGACTGCATGGAACGTATGGCTGAGACTGTGGAGAGGCAGCAAGAGTCCACCAGAGGTAAGCAAGTGGGTGAGTACCTGCTGGTTTCCCCTGCCTGTTCCCCCGCTTGTTCCTCAGGTGGTCAGGAATTAAAGACTAGGGAGGGATCTCACTCAAAACGTGTTTTAAGATCTCTTAAAGACTTAAATAAACGGACTTACCCCGAGATACAGGCTAAATTAAAATGGCCGAGTGCTAAAAGACTAGCGAGCCCCAAGTTCCGACTTTAGCCACAATGGGTTTGTTTGACCTGGTGGTGCAAACCGCTAACGTGAGGGAAAGTACAATGGAGCCATTAGCAGCAAAACCAACACAGCCCTCAGAACACAGGAATAGTTCAATCAAGACGAGGGCGCGGGCATTGAGATGCTCTGACACAGAAGCAGACATGTGTGACTCTATGAAACAAAGGTACTCCATGGGAAGTTTTGACAAAAGCACAACTCTAACCTGAGGTGGGGGAATTGACGTGCACGGGAGCCTCGTCGGGGCTTGAGGTGGAGATGCCGGTCGCCAACATAGCGGCGGATGGATCGCCCACTTTTTCCCTTTGCAGGTGGGGATGTGGGCGGGGGGATGTGAGCGGGGGGTTGCGGTCGCCTGTAGAGCGTGCCGAGCCTGGGGAACTGTGTGGGGCGACAAGCCGCCGAGCCGCCTGCGGTGGGGGGCCCGGGCGTCGCAAGTGTGCGGTGTGGGGAACTGCCCAGTGGATTGTCCGGGAGGGGTGGGGCCTCCCTCCCCATGCCGGTGGCCGAGGTGGGCGATCGCGGAAATACACATGGCTGCAGACCGGGATGTTAATCTTGGCCCTGCTGAACGTAATGGTTCCAATGAAGCTGGCATTGAGGACGGCGCAGGCTCTGTAAAGAGTGGTGACAACGCAGAGCATTCACAATAGCAATAAGTTTACAGGGACCTGGAGGAATTGGCAAATAACACTCTTGATGCAAATGCAAGTCAGGACAAAAAAAAGATAAAGGGCAATGTGAAATTGAAAACAGCATCAAACACTGACCAAAAGGCAAAGAGAAAGAGAACGTCCTTGGTCAAAGTGCCTAGAAGCCAGCGCACAAAAATAAAAGTTCCATTAATGAAACAATAAACAAAGAAAGCAGATATCAACACTGTCGGGTCCAAATCAAATTCAGAAGGAATGGAGTAGTAAAACATACCTTAAAGTAAATATCAGATGCAGATTTGCTGGACAGATTGCTGCAAAATGAGAGTGCCCTTAATGGATCTAAACACGACATAGAGCTAGGCGCTCATAAGCCTATCTACACTCCAGGAATCCAAATAGAATCCAGTTCTACATCTTTAAGATGGCACTATAGGCAACTCAACAAACATCCAAACAAGTTATTGGATGATCGCCAGTTGCCGATCAGGAAGGAGCCAAGCAAAAAAACAACAGCCGATTGTTGCCCTGATACAGGGCAGGAACAGCAAAACAACAGCATCAACTCGGAAGGCCACAAACGAACACGAGGAAAATGACTTTGGCCAGAAGATTGCAGACCAGACCAAAAAAACTGTTGGAAAACCACTGATAACACAGTCAACATCTGTGGAAACACAATGGGAGTCACAAATCACTGGCCAACGATTGGTCAACAAATCACTGCTGTCTCCTGGGACGGTGGAGGGAAAACAAAAATGGGGCGGACAGCAAAGAGTGTACCCCGAACTACTGGCCAAAAACCTCCAAGAGGCAACAAACAGAAACCCAATTAAGTTTCAAAACATCTGGCCGTCTTAGACCACTAAGCAAACCCATTCCATCAGCCACAATGGAAACCCTGTCGAAAAAGAAACCAGATTTAATGACAATTATGTCTACCGTGACCATTGCTTTGGCGCCATTTAATAAACTATACGAGGCACTGAATGACACAATGCGACACCAAACTTCTTTGATTGCCCTGATGCACACAAAAATGACATATTTGGAGGGCTATATATTAGCCAAAGAAGCAAACCAAAATAAGCCGGCTGGAAGTTCAACTGAGGGAAGCCCTACTGTTACACATCAGGACAACGAAAGAAACGATCAAAAGAATAATGTATTTACCCAGACAAACCAGGTCCCAGAAATAAGGAACACGGGTTCGCAAACTCAGATGAACCAACCTATAGAAGTATTACAAAAGGTAAAGTCTACCGTCCCGAACACATCCAAGGTCAATGAGAAACCAGGGAAAAGTAATAACTTCTTTACATTCAGGATCTTTAATCATCAGACACCCATTATGGACAAAAGTCAAGATCTCCAGCTCCTAAAAGGTCTGGCTTGACTAAGGATCCTAAACCTGTATTACCTCCAAACTTGAAAGAAAACCAAATATCAGATAATATCAGAGGGAACCCGTGTATCCAACTCTTGTCGGACTCCATAGAATCTGATAGTGACATAGACAAATGGAGTATATATACTGTGGACGAACTAGAAACCTCAAATAGCTCTAACCAAAGATTCAAAAGAAAATCAGTAGTCCTGGATCTAACAACTCCAGGGCTGGAGCCTAAGAAAAAAAAATGAACTTTGGAAGGTAAATTAACCCAGGATCAAAAGAAGAATGAACAGGAATTTGACAGCAACAAAGGAAGGTTAAAGAAGGAACAAGTTACTTACCTGTAACTGTTGTTCTCCAGCATAGGTCAGGCACGGATTCACATGCTCATGATCACTCCCCGTCACCTCCTATGTATCTACAAATCCTCAAAGTGTAACCATCCACTCTTAAAACACCAAATATCAGTGGCGATACACACAAGGATAATATCACAAAAGGATACCTAAGTCCCTTCTCCTTGAATCCTTAGAAGATAACTCGTAACCATCTCAGTGGTCTGTCCATCAGTTTTTAGACAACCAAACAGCACCTCCGCCCCCGCACCGTTCCTCCTTCGGTGGGGAGAATGATAGATCTCCAAGTCTGCGTTGCATTTACAATACATACTTATTCCCTCTCCATGCCTCTCAGAATGGATAAGTAGTAATCCAACGGGGCATCGCATACTTTCCCTTCGCTGGGTAGACCGCTACCTGAACGTCCCGCCACAGCACAACACAGCGCACACTCAACTTCTGTGTGCCGTACTATTCCTCAATGAAGATTACGCTGCGTCCTGAACACGCAGCCTCACGCCTTTGGATTCCTTACTCGGAAATCCCCATCATTTCTCACCCTTGACGCGATACAGCCTCATTGTTTAAGCCTCCCGATTCTTGCATTTCCTGAAAGTTCGGCTTGTTAAACCTCCCAAGCAACGATTCCTGCATCTCCTGAGCATTCGGGTCATTCGCCACCTCCGTTCACTTCCATACTGACGTCACCATTCCCTTGCCATACACAGGGTAGTGAAGATCTCTGCTCACCCAACGGTCACTGTCTGTGGCATCTACTGACTCTGCTTTATGCGCCATGATCGCTTTACGCTTTACCAGTACAAAGGACACATCCCTTCACCCTGGCTTCATTTACTTTCATTTTCTTCATCATGGGGAGCTTTCCCTTGGTTTGCCTTGTCCCTCGTTTCACCTGCTGGGACATATGATTACACCTAATGGGACAGCTCTGCTCTTCCTTTATTGGCAAACCTCCCACTTTACATTGAAAGCAACTATTTCCCACTTCACTTAAATGGGGACAGCATCACTTTTCTCCCTATGGGCCAGCTCCTTTGATATGATATGGCATTTATAACGCGCCTATACACAAGTGTTTCAAGGCGCGACGAGGCAGGGAGGGGAACAAGGGGAGACAGACAACGATCCTACTAGGCCAGGTGTCATTCAGATCGCGCAAGTGCAGGGTGGAGGGGAAGGAAAAAGTGCAAGGGGGGGAAAGGGAGAGGACAGTACAGGTTTAGTAGAACAAGATAAATAATAAGGGCCAGCTGGTGGCAAGTGCAGGATAAGCGCAGACAAGTGCTGGGAGGAGGGGCTGTAGGGATACAGAGACAGTCCCACCGTGCAGAGGTTGCCAGGGAGGCAGTGCAGAGGAGAGTGGCAGGGCCGCGGACCGGGATAGGTAAGTGGCCCTATTGCAGGTTCGGGTGCAGTTTCAGTAATATTAACATGGGAGAGAGGGAGAGAAAGCGGAGGCAAAGAGGAAGGTTTTGAGGTGCTTCCGGAACCGGAGATGGTTTTCCTCAAGTTTCAGGGAGGCGGAAGGCTGTTCCAGAGGGAGGCCCCTGCTGCGGAGAGATATCTACCCCCAACTCATTGCTTGGAGAAGCGGCTGACCCTGAGGGAGTTGGAGGTCGATGTGCGAAGTGCTTGAGCAGGAAGATATTTAGGAAGAGAGAGTTGAAGGTATTTTGGCCCAAGGCCCCAGAAGGCCTTGTGGACAATGCAGAGGGTTTTGAACTTAATCCTCGCAGCCACTGGGAGCCAGTGTAGCGATTTCAGTCCTGGAGAGATACAGTCCCTGGGCTTGAGGCCAAGGACAAGTCTCGCAGTCCTGTTCTGGATGAGTTGCAAAGGGCGGAGAGTAGAGGCAGGCAGATTCAGAAAGAGGCTGTTACAGTAGTCTAGCTTTGAGAGAACCAGGGCTCTAGAGACAGTGAGCTTCTGGGGGAAGGAGAGGAAAGGAAGGATACCTCTGAGGAGGTGAAGCTGGTAGTGTGACTTCTTAGAGACGTCGGATATCTGATGAGACAAAGAGAGTGTGGAGTCGAAGATGACCCCAAGGTTTTTAGCCTTGCAGGTAGGAGCAGGAAGAGGGCCAAGAGAGGCCGGCCAGAGAGCTGGCCGGCCTATGCAGCATGACTTCTCATTTCATTACTGGGACACAGCTTCCTTTCATCTTCTGGCCCAGCTCCCTCTCCAGGCCCCGGGACTCAGCTCTCCCTCCAGATCATGAGCTGCTGGTCCCTCATGCTATGGGGTCTACGGGGTCTTTTTCCTCCCCCTTTGGCGCCCTGGGTGATGGGTCTTACTTGTATTGGGGGCAGTGTTGTCCTTCTTCTTGTCCTTTCCTTTCCTGCACCCCCCGCAGCAGGTTTCTTCAGCTTCCTACTTTTTCTTGCAATTGGGTTCTTCTTCTTTAAGGCCGACTCGTCGCCAATGTTATGAAGCAGCTTCCAGCCTTCTTAGGGTGACATGCTAGGTTTATTACAGCTTCTCAGGACACCTTCACAAGCAGTTACATAGTCCTTAAGTAAGTTACATTAATAGGACAGAAACACTGGCAGCCCATCACCCAGGCTTCAGGCTGACTACCTGCCCAACATAGAACCTTCCCTCAGGCATTCCGACACTCAGACACAAACACTCCACATGACATCACAACATTCCTTCTGCATTCCCACTACCAAGCTAAGCCAGACACAACAGATATGTTGGAAAATGATAGGCGAATCCTGTGGGAGCTGTGTTTAAAAACCCAATGTTTAAGTAGAAACAAATGTATCTTAGGATTTGCAGGTCTTAGAACTACTGTGAGTACAGTATGGACTTTTAGGGGACATTAAAAAAATGTTGAATCAATCCAAATGAAATGGATTGAAGTGGCAAGTAGTGTTTAAAAAGAGATGCTGAGAAAGAAGTATGGTAGAATTGGATGGTTAGAGCTGCCCAAGCAAACCTTTAGGAAAATGGACTTACTCTGTTTATTTTGCAGGAGTAGCAAACTGAACAAAGAATCGGAGTCAATGGGAGAGATGGGCGTAAAAACAGTTCACTGTTTAGAAGACATTTTTAAGGGAAAACTGTGTACAGTAGTGCTAGAGTGTTAGTAAAATAATGCCAGGAAAGAAATCATGTTATAGTTTGCACTAGCATATGTCATAGAGATGCTATGTTTGGATTGAATGAGAGGAGCTTTATGAGAAGAGGAGATGGTGATGGGGATTGTTGCCATGGGCACGCAAAGATATTGGGGGATATGTAGATGCCTGCATTGATTTGGTGATATAGAGTGTTGCCTTGTGCGTGCTCTGAGAAACCCGAGGGTATCCTCACATCTACTCCTCAGGGATCTTCTGTTCCGGTGGCCAGGGGAGGACCATCGCTTTTGGATCCCAGCGCTGCGGGTGGACAAGTGAGGGAGGATCACCTTGATGAAGGGTACTTGGGGAGAGAGTGTCTGAGGGCGAGACATGCTATCCCCCCTTTCCCAAGACTGGCATATCTGATCCCTCCTCACCTGGGCTGTGCCGGACCTGGGCACCATGCAAAACAACATCCAAATGATCCTAGAGGAGATAAGAGGAATGAGAATGGACATGGGGGGGCTAAACTGGCCGACCTCACAACTAAGGTGTCCATGCTGGAAGATCGAATGGACAGTGTCGAAAATAACCAAATGTCCACTGGAATCCTGGAAACACAGATGGAGGCAAGATTCATGGAGGTACAGTGCTTGGAGGAGGAACTCTTCCTCAAAATAGACGACATGGAGAATCGCGAGAGGAGAAATAATCTGAGCCTCTTCGGAATTGTGGAATCAGTGGGCGAGACCCCGCTGGGTCTGGAAGGCACAAGGGGTCATGATAGACGGAGTCCATCGAGCAGGGCTGGGGGGAGAGGTCTTCGCTTAGTACTGGCACGACTACACTACTACAGAGATAAAGCCAAGATTCTGTAGTAGGCGAACAACCTTCGGGAAATACAATATACTGCCTGTGCCCCGCGAGAGCAGGAGCTCTGCCGTCGTGCTGCAGGAGCATCCGCACCATCCACAGCATTCGGGTATGCCAAGGTAAGTTTGGGCGGCATTGGGATTAGCCCAAGCACCTTAACCCATGCCACCGATGTTTGATTAGCTAAATCAGAAATATCCCGCAAATTGCATGAACGACCGAATGATTTAAGAAAGCAACCATCTACCGTCACCCCTGTACCTGTACGCAAACCACGATCTCTGATCCTGCCATTATCACCAACAAGGCTATCCTCTTCCTAAAATGGCCGCCCCGATTGAATGAACGCCTCACTTACTACTTTCGTCCGGCCCCAACGTTTGCAGCATCCTGATTGGGTGTCTAACCACACTTCCTCAGCCAATCCTCGCCGGCCCAATGGCATGCCTCTGACTGAGCTGACGGAGCTTAGAATGCTGCAGGCTGCCACAGTACCCTGCACCTAATCATAACATCTACCGGCCAGATACACATCATAGATATAATCCCGAAGCTCCAGCGGGTGTAGACGCAGCTAAGGGCAGCAAATGACAGCATGCTCATTAGTGGACACACAATCGGAAAAATCCTGCTAACACTGGACTGAAACTTATTAGTATACGTGCGTGAGTACGATTTGTCACTACCATTAAGTTTATGATTGTTACTTGTTTGGGTCAATGGCATATGAAAACCCGCTAAGCTAAGCAACCTTACCCTTTTATAATGAACCCATTACCCGTATTGGTTTTGTTCCCCACAATCTTAGCACTGCCAGGCCAGTCCTCCTTCAAAAAACCTTGTTGCAAATACTAGAAAATAGACTCATGTATTGCCTTTTCCTAACTGTCCTAAGTACAACAAACTTGTACTGAATTAGCCAACTTAAATTTACCTAACAATACTGTACATGAAAGCATACCTACCTTAACTAACCACTACTAGCTCAACTGTGCTCCAACCGGGACTTGCCTATTTCGATGGCCAATTGCCATACTTATGCTAGACGTGCCTTGTTTTGAGGGTTTATTAAACTTGCATGGCCCATGTTAGACCTTGCCCATCCTCAGCTTAATGCCTATTGCATTTAGCCTAGGTTTGCCTATTGCATCTAACCCATGTTTGCCAATTGCATTTAGCCTAGATCTGCCTATTGCATTTGCCTAGATCTGCCTAGTGCACTTAGCCTAGGTTTGCCTATTGCATCTAACCCATGTTTGCCAATTGCATTTAGCCTAGATTTGCCTATTGTATTCAACTTACGTATGCCCCCACCACTACACTATTGCATTTAGCCTACTCTCATGCAGCCTACTCTCATGCAGCCTATGCCTGTCTCACCATCTGGCTATTGCAGTTAGCATATAGCCAAGTCCCAGCATGTTCACTACAGCTATCAACCAGATTGCTTGTATCTCATTTCTTACACTAAGTTTTACACTCTGCCTTGTAAGACCTTATACACTAACCGCTGAGGACCCATCAAGCATTACACACCCTGCATTAACTAACAAAACCTTAACTAAACAGCCCTAATCTATGTACAACCTCCAAAGCCCAATCCTGAGAAATCCTTACACAACAGAGGCCAGGAACTCTCGCCTCAGAGCTAGATTAGCCAAAATATGAGCCTCCTATCAGTTTGCTACCCACCTCTATAGGAAAGAGGACCACCAAAATCCTGCCCGACTCAACTCCCATGAATACCAAGTTAGCCTACAATTGCCTTCCCAAAACTAAAGATTGCACTATCCAACACCACATAAGCAAAGACCATCCAACCCCCTGCCTAGTTAATACTACCCTCATGAGCCCACTTATTAAAGGAGCTTTAATAAAGTTGAGGTCTCTAGTAGCACATGCCACAGAGATTGCCGACGTGATTCTGAGTGATAACTTGGACTTCCTCACGATCACCAATACTTGGCTGCACGCTGCAGCAGGCCCTATGCTGATGCTAGCAGTTCCTGATGGCTATACTATTTTAAGACAGGATAGACAAGGGACTAGAGGCGGAGGCATTGCTATTATCTGCAAATATAGCCTCTCTGAGACTAGCCCCCCTTCCCCCCCTCGACATCCATTCGTGCAAAGCTCTTGCAGTTAAACTACCACTGATCAACGCCCGGATCTTTAACATACACCTGATTTATTGCCCTCTAGGACCAACTGGGACATTTGAGGAAGATATCCACACCCTTCTCTCTAGCAACCTCAAAGGTTCATCGCAAGTACTATTACTCGGGGACATCAATTTGGGATTAAATGACCCTCTAGATCAATCTGCCCTGGCTACAGCAAATATCTTATCAGAACTCAGCCTGCCCCAAAGAAGTAACGCCCCTACCCACAATATTACTAGACTGGGTAGCAGACTACAACTGCCATGCCAACATCCTCTCCACCTTACTGTTAGCCTGGAGTGACCACTATCTGCTCTCCTTTACGCTCTCTACCAATAGACCACCCCTTCATACCTGTCCCCAGGGCTCCACCCACCCTTCCTCCTTGGATCAGATTGCCCCGCTCAAGCTGAGACCAAGTAAGCCAAAAAACCACTTAAACAAATGGTTCACACCACTTCTAAAAAACTTAAGGCAAGAAAAAAGAAACTGCGAGGCAACATGGAAATTACTACCTTCCGAAGACAACAAATGAAAGCTCACCAAACTGTCATCCCTCTACAAAAAAGAAATCTGCCTTTCTAAACGGGAATGGGAATCATACGACAACCGTATCGCCCAAGCTAACTCCAACATGAAAGAATTATTTACTATTCTCAAAGAACGAGAGACTCCCATTGCCATACTAGACGCATGCACCAAAGACAAAAAATGGTGCAACGATATCCAACATGCATTAGCCAACAAAGTCTCGACCTTACAAAATATCCCTAAAAAAAAATCTCTAAACGCTTCCTCCACACCTAAAACACTCGTGCACACCGCTGAAATTGAGCCCACCCGATTTAACTTTTCTAAAGTATCTATTATCGAGGTGGAAAGAATTATTCTGTCCCTCAAACCTTCCTATTGCCAGGGCGACCTTTGCCCTGCACAACGCATCAAGGATGCAGCTCAAGACCTATCACCATTCATAACCAAGCTCATCAACAGCTCCTTTGCCTCCAGCACCATCCCTACAAACCTCAAAGAATCGTGGGTACTCCCTATGCTAGATCCTTTAACACCCACCAACTATAAGCCAATTACAACAGTCCCCTTCCTTCTAAAAATACTAGATAAGGTGGCCTAGACACAAATTAAAAAAAAACTAGAACTACACTACCACAGTCAGGCTTCCGTCCACAACATGGTACGGAAACCGCCCTCATCGACCTCAAGACCCAAGTAGACGAGCTTTAGAGACATTGGTAAATCAGCTCTGCTTCTTCTCCTGGACCTCTCAGCTGTTTCGATTTGGTTGACCACTCAATCCTATGTGACCATCTCGACACAGCAGCACACTTCTCCCAAGATGCCATAAATTGGATTAGATCCTTCCTAAGCGGAAGAACTATGAGGATCTTCTCGTCCTCAGCTGCGGCAGATCCCATACCCATCACTTGTGGCGTGCCACAGGGGTCTTGTGTCTCGGCCACACTGTACAATATCTTTACCAAGACCCTTTTTGATGATGTGGACCATCCTGGTATCACCTACACAAACTATGCAGATGATACTCTGATCTTCCTCCCACTTACAGGTGATTATGACAAGGATTTGGCCTTGGTGAATAGAGTGTACATCATCATCCAGGCATGGATGGCCATGCATGGTCTATGCCTGAATGATGATAAAACAGAACTCATCATCCTGGGTACCCCCACTAACCTAAAAAAATTAGGAGCTAAATACTCTTCCTTTACAATTGACGGCAACCTCAGCAAGGTAGCCCAAGAGGTAAAAACACTAGGCTTTTGCCTCGACTCTAACTTGTCCTTCTCCAAACAGGTCAACACGCTAGCGCCCTCCACGGCGTACACATGCAAACTTATCAGAACAGGTAGGCCAGTTCTCTCGAATAATAGTTGTACTATCCTAGCCAGAGCCCTCATTCTGTCACGGCTGGACTATTGTAATGCCCTGCACATAGACGCCAATAAATCTATCACAAGAATCCAAACCCTACAAAACAATGCCTTTGGAGCGGCCTTAGGTATCTCCAGACGAGAGCATATTGCTGCGAGTAGACGACAGAACTGGCTCCGGACTAACGACAAAATCCTTCTCAAAACTGCCTCGCTTACCCATAAATCTCTCAACAACGCTGCACCTATCTACCTCTCTGAGAGATTCCACAAAAGGACATCCTTAAGACCAACCAGAACAGTAAACCGGGACTGCTGTTACATCCCCAGATTCAAATTATCCATGATTGGAGGTAATAGCTTTCCCGTTAAAGCGGCCAAACTATGAAACTCCCTGCCTCCCACACTGAGAGTAGACCAGTCATACCAGAATGTCTGACCAAACACCATCCTTTGGTTAAAATCCACAGATCACTAACCTGCACTATGCACAATCCATCCTTGGTAACTAAAAGACAATAAGAACACCTACCTGCTATCCCTACAGCGACAATTTCATCTCTGCACACAATGCCGGAAATATCTGTAAATATGTAAATAGCTGTATTTCCTGACTTGTACACAATTCCGGTAATATTTGTAAACATTTGTATATCCTGCCTTTGTAATTAATGTATTTCATTTTATGACTTTATGTAACTAAGCTTTGCATATTCGTGTAACTGCTGCACCCTGATATCCTTGGGTCTGGTGCGAATTATAAATAATAAAACAAACAATATGGAGATTCTAGAGTGGCCATCTTCCAGGATCTCTCGGCCCAAATGGCTACAAGAGAAGGGGGTCAGATATTGCTGGGGACACCCGTTCTATTTGGCTTTTGTATGGCAGGGGGAGAGGCATCACCTTGTGGCTGAGGAGGACATCCAGAGAGTCACGGACGACCTGGTTGGTGGCCGTGCGGGACTTCAATGGAGCAGGTTGAGGGAGATCTGTATCCCACGTAGAGTACTAGGGGCCCAGACTCGACCAGGGGGAAGCACAGCGTCAAAGGGACTGAACACACCCCCTGTCGCTTTCGGGGGGCACTTAAAGTGAAAGGAAACTGCTTTGCAAGGGATCTGCACATTAACCTACCCTCTGCTGTCCCCGCGGGAACTCCAAGGGCTGGTGGGGGATGCTTTGCCCAGGCAAATTGACATAGTTGGCTGGTCCTTTTTTCTGTGTTGGTGCCGACACCGCTGGGGCTGATGATGCACTGTTTGCACGGTTGTGCCTGTTGTTGTTTGTGGGAAGGGCCAGGAGGGGGATATGGGGCCTGGAGTGGAAGAGTTGTGGTGCCCCTATCCAGGGCCAGTGAGACACATTGACCATAATGGTTCGGCTTAGGGGTGGGGGAGTGGGACCCCCATTAGACAAGTGACCCGGGGCAGGGGACGTGCCCCTGATGGTTTGTTAACCGATCCCAGTAATCCTGGGAGATGGAGACGGATGCCTCAAAGGGGAGGGATGGAGGGAGGGAGGGAAGGAAGAGAGAGGGGAGAGGGAGGTGAGGGGGAAGGGGGTTTGGCAAAAGGGAGGGCGTGGCGTGGGGTGGGGTGGGGTGAAAAGGGGGCAGTTAGTTGGGTACATCCATGGATCTTAAATTCACCGAAGGTGCCGAGTGGGACGCGGGGCAGCTTTTGAGAACAGGGTAAGCAAGGATAATGGTTGAAGGACGGGTGGGTAAGCTGAATGTTAAGGGCCTGAATTTGCAAAATAAACAGTCCCTTACTAGCAACACGTTCCGCAAGCAGAAATTGGTGTCCCTTTTTTTTAAAGGAAACACATTATAGACAGGGGGCGGAATCGACGATAAGAGGGAAGGAAATCGGGAGGAACTTTTGGGCTTCCCATAAATCCTCTAAAAAGGAAGTGGTGGGCATACTCCTGGGCAAATCATTGGACCTCACAGATGTTGAGACCAAGAGGGGCTTCGGAGGAAGGTTCCTGCGGATTAAGGCTATGTGCAAGGGTATGCGGATCACATTGGCCACCCTCTATGCGCCCAATAGGGGCCAGATAAAGTTCCTGCTCCGGGTGTTCGAGGTAATGGATAAGTGGGAAGAGGGAGCCATGATTTTAGGTGGGGGACTTCAACCATATAGCGGACCCTCGACTAGACTGGTGGTCGGCAAAGGGGACAGGGGTGAAAGAGGTTACGAAAGACAACCTGGTCATGAGGGACCTCTTGCAGGAATATTTCTGGGTCGACGTGTGGCGTAAAACGTGGCCGGGCCCAGGGGGCTACACTTTCTTCTCCACCCGCACCATACATACGCTAGAATCAACCTTTTACTGGTATTGGAGGAGGGTGGGGGCGAGTTTGTGGTGCCGAGTGTGGAGGCTATCAATTGGTCGGACCATGAGCTGCTGGTGGTGGACTGGCAACTGTTAAGGGCCACGAGAAACTAGAAGTGGCGCTGTAATGACACCTTATTGAAGGACCAAGTGTTTAAAGAATTCCTGAGGAAAGAAATGGAGGCATACTTTGAGATTAACGATAATGGGAAGACTGAGATGACGGTGGTGTGGGAAGCGACGAAGGCCACCTTTCGGGGGCCTCCTCATTGCAGAGGGGTCGCGGAAGAACCGTGAAAGGACATTGATCGAGGGTAGGCTTCATGGGGAAGTGGGGGCAATGCGGGTACGACTCACCCGTAAAGGTGAGGATTGAGAGGCTCTCTTGGGAGAAATGCCGGATAAAAAGCAAGCGCTGCATACGGTTCTCATGGGGAAGTGGTCAAGAAGATGAGGTATACGCGGCAGAGGTATTACGAGAGGGGGACAAGGTGGGGACCCTACTGGTGCATAGAACGAGAGGTTGCAGGATGGAGAGGAGGGTGGGAGGCATCCGAGACTAAGAGGGGCGGATATGTAAAGAGGGGAAGAACTTAGCGGAATTCTATAAAGAGCTGTATACTAAACGTGTGGGAGGAGTCTTTAGCGGACATCCAGAGTTATCTGGCTGGGCACTCCCTTCCTAGACTTACAGACCCAGAACGAGAGGCCCTGGAGGGGGAGATATCAGAGGAGGAGGTGAAGGGAGCTATTAAAAGGCTGAAAAGTGGATTCCAAGATGGCCGCCGGGATAGGGAAACGCACATAGGTCGCGCTCCGCCCGGGCCGCCGCTGAATTGAAAATAAAGCACCCCGGAATTGTGGAATCTACCACGACAATATTCCCGGGAAGTGCAGGGCAGCACTCGGCAGCGGGAGACGACCTCGCATCGGCGGGGGACACCCAGACGTGGCACGCGGGAACCGAGCGGAGCGGCCGCCCCTCCCCCTCCGGAGCCGCTCACGAGCTCCTGCAGACGAGGGGAACCATCAGGGAGACGCGGGCGGCCGCTGCAGCGCCCAGCCTACGGCCCGGCACCCGGACAGAGCACACGAATGAGAGGGGGAGCGCCGAAGGGGGAAAAAAGGACAATTCAGGCTTGACCACAGACGAAGCCCTCTCGAGGGCACCTGCCCCCCGCAGGAAGCCCCTCAACCCCACCAACAACCCCACATAACCGGGGGGAAGCCAGCGAGGACTACAAGCAAGACACCCCCCCCGAGGCCTCTCAAAAGCACACCGCCACTCCCCATACCTGGAGGAGAAGAGGATCCCCCAAGGAAGGCATGTCTAAATCAAAGGGAAAGGGGAACACGGTACTCCCGAATTCGCAGTCCTCTAAACAAGATGCGAACCTTGTCCAAATGTGGTCGGCTGAACCACAGATCCACACCAGGGGGAGACCCGGGGAAGACTCCCCAGAGGACCGCAACCACACCAATGCAACTCCAGCCCTTCCATCAAGGGAAGACATGCACTCCTGGTTCGCGGAGCTACAGGAAAGGTTTATGACCACGGTCCAAGACCAGTTCACCTCAATGAGAAACGAAATGAAACAGGTAGTCCAAGAAGTGAAGAGAGACATCGCCCAACTGGAAGAGAGAACCGACACGGTGGAAAAAATAATCCAAAACCTAGAAGAAGAGACAACCCAAAACAGCGAGACCCAGGAACACCTAGCACGCCTAACCCACAACCTAGGGATCCAGTGCGAGGACTTAGAAAACCGATCACGCAGATCTAACATACGGATCAAGAACATCACGGAGGCAGTACTCGACAAGGACCTCAAGAATGCAGTACAGGAAGTCTTTAGAGACATTCTGGGGGCACAGGAAACGCTCACCATAGGGATAGACAGAATCCACAGAGTGGGCCCAAAAAGAACAGGGGCGCCCGGAGAAAGACCCAGAGATGTTCTAGTAGCCCTATCTTCATACCCACAAAAAGAACTTATTTTAAGAAAGGCGCGACAACTGGACCACATCAGGATGAACGGGACGGACATACAACTGTACCAAGATATAGCCTCGATCACACTACAAAAAAGGAGAGATATGGCACCGCTAATCAAGGTACTGGTGTCAAAGGAAATTAGATACAAATGGACATTCCCTTTCGGCCTACTGTTCAGCTGGGAAGGCAAACAACGAAGAGTGACAACATGCGATGAGGGACTGCAAATAATGGACATACAAACAAAGGAAACGGCGGAATCGCACGACAGAACAAGGGGCGGCTTGCAGAAAAGGCCGAGAGGATGGGAAGAGATGCGGAAAAGAAAGAAGCAAAATGGGTAACCATTCAACTCAACATTAGCCCACGGAAAACACAAATTGGCGGCTCGGGAAGGGCCCTCTTGGGATCGCAACTCAGGAAAGTCTGAGATCATGCGGGGTTTAGGACCCCCCGCGAAACTGTTACCGAGCATTTTGAGGGCCGGGAGCGATAGGCGCAACGCCCTAGCAACCATAGGTACCCGGGCCCTCCTCGGGAAGTTATACGTTCAAAAGTTGGAAGTTGGGGGGTTGGTGAGGGAGGGGGGGAGGGAAAGATTCCGGAAGACGCACAGTTCTCACATCGTAAGGAAATGGGATTCTCCCAATCTCACAGCACGAAATGGGAAAACTTAGAATCCTAACATACAACGTACGAGGATTGAACTCCCCGATAAAGAGAAAGAAACTGGAGTCCCTGCTGAGGAGAGAAAAGGCGAACATCCTCCTGCTACAAGAAACGCACATCAAAGCACAGGACAAGCAGAATATACGCCTCAGGGGATATCGGATATGGGCACAGTCGAATGCCACGGACAAAAAAGCGGGAGTCCTCATAGCCATTAAAGAAGGAGCTAAGGTCACTCTAACGGACAGGCACACGGATAAAGAAGGGAGACTAGCAATGGTCAACGTCCACCTGGACGGGTCCCATCTAACTCTGGCCACAATCTACGCACCAAACACGGGACAAGACGGATTCATTCGAGAGGCTCTGGAGAAGCTAGAGGGCTTCGCAAAGGGAGAGGTCATCTTGGGAGGAGACCTAAACCTGGCCTGGCACCCACAAATTGACAGAAGCACAGCGGGCCCCTCCACACAGGGTGCCCCCTCCAAACGACTCAAACAAAAAATGGACCAACTCGCACTCTGCGATGTGTGGAGACTGCAAAAGGGCCAGCAGAGAGGCTACACCTATTTCTCTCACGTCTACAACACAATGTCAAGAATAGACTATTTTTGGGTTTCGGTGGGCCTTATGGGGAAAATCCAAGATATTGAAACAGGGTCGATATCCCTGTCGGACCACGCCCCACTGTGGCTGGAGCTAACAACCCCAGAAAAAGGAGGAGGGCTGTGGCGCTGGAGGCTACCACAGGATATCCTACAGGATCCAGTAATGGGAGAATCAATTAGAGACAAGATATCGGAATACTTTTCACAAAACGACACAGGCGAGGCCCCACTAAGCACGGTCTGGGAGGCATTCAAAGCAGTGACCAGAGGCAACTTCATAGCCCTGAAAGCCTCCAAAGACAAGCAAAGAAATCACTGGGAAAAAGAACTCGAAAAGAAAATCTCGGACATACAGGAAGAAATTATATCCCACCCTACTAGAGCCTTAAAAAAGGCCCTAAAACACACACAGGGGGCAATTGGAAATGCTTCGAACAAAAGTAGCAGAAAGATCCCTCCAATTTCTAAAACAACGGCTATACATAAAAGCCAACAAGGCGGACAGACTCTTAGCAAGACAGCTGCGAGAGAAACAAAAGTCAATAAACATAATGAGCATGCAGGACAAGCAGGGAGAACTACATACACAAACCACAAACAAAGGGAGAATATTCATGGATTTTTACCAAAATCTCTACACTCTCGGAACAACCGAATGAAGCAGACCAAGACGCTTATTTGCAATCCCTCCTCTTAAAGAGAATCCCAGAGGAAGACAAAATAGCACTAGAGAACCCGATCACGGAGGAAGAAGTAAAAAAGGCAATTGTGGCACTCCCAACAGAGAAGGCACCAGACGGTTTCACCGCCCCATTCTATAAAAAATATGCAGATTTGCTGATCCCCGTCCTCACGAGGCTTTTAAACACCTTTAAAGAACAGGGCAACGTGACTCAATCAATGAATGAAGAAAAGGTCCTGGTATTCCACAAAAAAGGGAAAGACCCATCCCTCCCCAGTTCATACCGCCCCATAGCACTGATTAACAATGATGTAAAAATATACACTAAAATTCTGGCAAACGGGTTATCCCCTCTTCTCCCGTCTCTAATAAACCCAGACCAATCAGGATTTATCCCAGGGAGACTCACGCATGACAACTTGAGAAGAATAATACACCTGGTTGAGAAGTCCGAGATCACCCAAACAAAAGCAGCCCTGCTCTCATTAGATGCCGAGAAGGCTTTCGATCGGGTGGAATGGTCAATACTATTTAAAACACTAAAACATATGGGTTTCGGAGACCAATACATAAAAATGGTGAAAGCCAACTATACCTCCCCGTCCATCAGGATAGCCATTAACGGGGCGATCACGGACAAAATAGAAATAACACGAGGCACAAAACAGGGATGCCCAATGTCCCCTCTCCTATACGCCATTTTCCTGGAACCACTTCTAACTAGAATAAGGGAGACAGAAGCCATTACGGGAATAGAAATGGGAGGCTCACAACACAAAGTAATAGCATACGCAGATGACATGCTGCTAGCCCTTAAAAACCCGGGAACAGCACTTCCTCAAGCTATTAGAGAGCTAGAAACCTTCGGGGCGATATCGGGCCTCAAAATTAACAAGAAAAAATCAGAACTCTTGCTCTTGTCCGGAGGGGGGCAGGAAACGGAAAGAATAGCAATCTCGCAAAACCTGAAAATAGCAGATAAAGGAATTAAATACTTAGGGGTCTCACTAACTAGTAAGATAGAAACATTATACAATGAGAACTTCCCCCCCCCCCTACTGGGAAGGGTAAAGAGAGACCTGGAGCGCTGGAACCCCCTAATGGTTTCATGGTGGGGTAGAATTCAAGCCATAAAAATGGTCATCCTTCCCAAAATGCTTTACTACTTTCAGGCTCTCCCAATCAAGGTCCCCAAATCATTCTTTAGAGCACTGAGCAAAGCCATCTCATCCTATATATGGAACAAAAAACCCCCTAGGATTGCCAGAGTGACCCTCACTGCCCCAACAACAAAGGAGGGGGGAATGGCCCTTCCACACTTTCGCAAATACTACATGGCCGCGCAACTATGGGTCCTGAGAGAATGGCTGGGGGACAATCAACAAACAATATGGGTGTCTCAGGACAGAGCGGTAGCCAGAGCCCCTTTGGAGGAAACACTATGGAAAGCAAAACAACATAGGCACCCCAACCTTCGCATAAGCAAAATCATGACGACCTCCCTCGAGGCCTGGGACGAGCAGACAAGGAAGGGCACCATGACCACAGTGGAGGGGCCTTTCACACCCATCTGTCGGAACCCACTGTTCCCACCGGGAATGGAACAGGGAGCCTACGAGAAATGGGAAGCAGCAGGAGTCACAAAGATAGGCGAAATGTTCCAAGACAAAGAAATAAGGTCTTTCGAAGAATGCAGAGAACTAATAAATCTAACGGAAGCAGACAAATACAAATACGGACAGCTAAGACACTGGCTCACAACCACAGACATCAAAACAGCTGCCACAAGGGATCTCAAGCCATTCGAGAAGTTTCTAATCACCAACTCAGGAACAAGAAAATTGATCTCCTCGCTCTACACATTCATTAACACCACTGGGGAGGAACTCAAATGGTCATACATGGTCAAGTGGACGAAAACATTGGGGGAGGAAATCCACAAACGCCAGTGGGAAGACCTATGGAACTCCATACCGAAAATGACCTGATCAGTCCAAAAAAGAGAAATGTGGATAAAAATAGTAACCCAATGGCACTACACTCCAGAGAGACTACACGCCATGTACCCACAAACAACAAACACGTGTTGGAGAGGCTGCCCGGAGGTGGGCACATGGAGACACATCTGGTGGGACTGCCGGGAAATCAAAATCTTCTGGTCTGAACTGAAGGTGGAAATTTTAAAAATATTTCCAGAGGCCGAATTCCTAGGTGAAAAAGTATGGTTTTGCGGATTTAAAGATCAGGCAGCTAGGAAATTCAGGAAATCACAATGGCGGGGCTTCATGGGTCTACTAATACCCGCCTGGGCGTCAATAGCCCAAAACTGGAAAAAACGAGAGCCCCCACTTATGTTCACATGGCTCCAGAAAGTATGGACACAACTGACCATGGAGAGGCTAACACATACATTACAAGGAACGAAAGAGACCTTTACAAAGGAATGGGGAGAAATACTAGAATATCTGCAATCAGATTACATGGAGCAATGGTGCCCTCATAATATAAGAATATCGGACTTAATGAGAACATAAACCTGCACAGAAATGAAGAACAAACGAAAACCTTCCGGGGTGGGAGGGGGGTGGGAGTTGGGGGGGGGGGGGTTGGGGAATGGTCTGGGGTTCACATTGTTGTAAGAAAAAATGTTAAATAAATCTTTTTAAAAAAAAAAGGCTGAAAAGTGGGAAGGGGGGGTGAGGAGGGCGGTGGGAGGATGGCTTTACGGCCGACTTCTTTACACAATACCAATCCATCCTGGTGAAGCCAATGGCCAAGTTGTTTAACCAGATTAGGGGGCAAGACACAATACTACCGACATTCCTCCAGGCCCCGATCGCCGTGATACCCAAAACAGTGAAGGACCCAGCGGAATGCGGTTCTTATAGGCCCATCTCCCTCCTAATCGTGGACACAAAGATCTTTGCCAGGATACTGGCAACGCGTCTGGAGAGATACCTCCCCCTACTGATCCATCCGGATCAGGTGGGATTCTTGTTGAACATGCAGGGAGCAGACAGCATGCAACAAACCCTCCATGTGCTGAGCTCGAGAGCGGTGCGGGAGGAGGGGGCTCTTCTGTTATCCTTGGATGTCGAAAAGGCCTTCGACAGGGTGAGCTGGGCCTTCATGGGGGAGGTTTTTACATTCCTGGGGATAGGCCCAAAATGGCTGGGTTGGATGTCTGCCTTGTATTCGGGACCATCGGCAAGGGTCGTGGTGAATGGCAATGAATAGGGGTTGTTCCCTCTGGGGAGGGGAACACGACAGGGTTGCCACCTATCCACGCTCATATATGCATTGGTAATGGAGCCATGGGCGGCATCTATCCGGAATGACAGGGAGATTAACGGGGTAAGGGTGGTGGACACGCATTGCAAGATTAGCCTTTTTGCGGATGACGCGTTACTTTACGTCACCAAACCATCGCAGTCAACATCCCAGTCGGTACCACATGTGTTGAGAAGTTTGGGGCAGTATGGAAACTTGTTGGTTTTAAGGTTAACCTGGGGAAGTCGGTGGTGTTCATGGCAGGAAATGTACTGGATACCAAAGGGAAATACGTGGAGGGGCTCCCCTTTAGAATACACAGAGACAGGTTTTGTTACCTCGGGATCCAGGTGGCACAGAATCCTGGGGACCTCTCCGCCAGTAACTTCCTCCGCCTTTGGTCGGCGATGAAGCGGGATATTGAGCGGTGGGCGGGGTTAGGATTCTCATGGATGGCACGCCTCACTTCGGTAAAAAATGGTAATCCTCCCCAAATTCCTGTTTGTTTCAAATGCTCCTGACACCGGTACCCAAGCCATTTCTGATGGAAGTCAAACAGGCCCTGTTACGCTATCTCTGGACGGGTAAAAAGCACAGGATCTCCTACGAGGTGTTGAAAAGGCCAAAGGAAGGAGGGGGAATGGGACTCCCGGACCTGTAGATGTATTATAGGATGTCTCAGTTGAGGATCCTGGTGGATCACTTTACGCTAGGGACTGGGAAGCAATGGGTGGCAATGGACAATGAGGTCCTAGCCCCGGTCACATTAGACTAATGGTTATGGGTCCCCAAGACACGCATCCCAGGAAGGCTGCTGCAGCACCCAGTGTTGGGCCTTTTGTGGTCCGCGTGGAAGGAGGGAAGTGAATATAGATGGCTCACAACATGGCCCTCCCCTTTAAGTTGCATTTGGGCTCCCCCCGCTCAGGGATGGGATTACAGAACCACTAGAGTTCCAACAGTGGTACGAGGCTGGTCTCAGCAGGGCGGGACAGTTATGGGTGGGAGGAACTTTCATGTCATTGAAGGAGCTGGAGGAGGCCCTGGGCTTAGATAACCTTTCGCTATTTACAACTAAAGGGGGCCCTCACTGAAGACAGATGGGGGGGAACTAACAATGCTACAAATGAACTAGGTGGTGTTGTATAATTGTTATTATATGATGTCATAAATCAAATGCCAATAAAATCTGATTTCCAAAAAAGAAATTGTTGACATGTTCTATATTTTTGACCACTCTACAGCTGCATACTCCGACCCTATCAAAGCCTCAAGATCTGCCCTTAGAATCTTCCTTTCCCATCTATCAAATTCCCGTCACTTGAACACTCACCATATCTGTGGCATAACAGGTCTATCACTATCAACAACAGAGTATTATATCGTATGTCCTGGCTCATCATGGGCATCAGATTCATGTATCAAATTATACAAAAACTTACTATCACATCATTTCAAGACCTCAGACGTTCCTTCTCCTACCTTTTTATAACACGTTGGTAAATTCTTGTCTTGACAGCCTTCAGCCACATTCAAGCAATTTTCTTACACCAGATACCTCCATGATACAACTATTGGCTAGGGCCACATATGTTACAGCAGCCAAATTCTACAAATTGCTTGCTACTGTTGACTTTCCTACCATCAAGTGGCCTGTTCAAGCCCAATGGGAGACGGATTGTTATCAAGTATTTGATGATAGTGCATGGATTCAATTATGGACTAGGATCAGATGTTGCTCCACTTCTGCCAACATCACACAAAATCTTCTTTTTCATGCAAAGAGCCTTTATATAACCCCTCAAACCTTTATCAAATCATCAAAAAGTAAATCAAGAGGGGAATTGCTGGTCATGTGGAGATACCCCTGGTTCTTATAAGCATATGTTTTATGATTGTCCTTTTGTATTCAGGATATGGCAGAAAATATGGAAACTCTTGAAGGCAATTTTTAAAGTGGTCACCACTCTTTCTTTTGGTAATGTTTTTCTCGGTAGTATGGCTATCAGACAATTTGGATTACTCCCATCCGCCACCTTATATGACCTGTTCATTGTCATTGCTGGCAAGCTTATAACTGACTATCAATTGGAAACATTTTCAGAACATTTCTATTAAGGGCTGGTGGAACAATATCTAAATTGAACATTATATAGCCACCTACCTTGATACTATACCCATACAACATGAAATGGGCTCCTTTTATCAACTATTTAGATATTCATAATATATCCGCTCATGGTTCATGCATTGTTTTCTCTTTGCCCACTGTACATCAACCTCAACAATATATAATATAGAATATGTGTTACATCCTTGTTGATCAATAAATAAATATGTCCACTATGCCCTCCTGCCCTACTCCCTCCCCCTTAGTGTGTCGTGTCTGTTACCCAGTGAGTTCTATGGTCAATCAATTTCCTCTCGCTGTACAAGTCATGTATCAGTGAACGCTCACTTTATTTACTCCATAGATAGATTTTGTTTATAAAATACTCTTGTTCTTAGGCTCTAGTCTAATCTCATTCTAACTAGGGTTATATTAGTCTTGCCATATATGTTGCTGACCATTTTTAACCAGATTGTTGAAACTATTATACGCAATTACTTAAATGTTTTTGGTGTTCACTTGCTAACTCTTAATAAAGATTATTAAACAAACAAATTGACTGTCTTCAGTACTGGGGAAGCATACTAGCGCCCGGAAAAAAACGGTGATTCTACACTTGTCTTCCTAGTAGCCCTGGTAGAAGGCAACATCATAGGGATTGTCCAACCAGCATAATAAAAGGTGTTTGGGTCTTAAAACTCATCAGGCAAGCATACACCATACAATTCAAGGAGTATCTTCTAAGCATGCTGCCTGAAATATAAGGCAGGAAGCCTGCCAATCTCAGCAGACTGAAGCAGGATGGAATCCTTGTCATCTCAAAGAATTACATGCAGTTTATTCAATCGTATTAGTGGGGCGAGGGGAGTGGGCACACCGAATATATTTCCTGGTGCAAAAGAAAGGCAGAAAGAGAGATTTCAGTCCCATTCTGGACCTCAAGCCCACATACAAATGGAATTTGTCATGGTCATCGGGCCAAGGACACAGACCTTACAGGGTCACACACACAAAGGGCCCGGATCGACCCAGTCCTGGCGCCTTTGGCGCCAGGCTCATAAAGAATAATAAACACGACATTCATTTGGGTCAAAAAATACCTTTATTATGGACATAGCACCTCATTTTGGGTGCACCGTGTATTTAACATTGGAACTTCCCTCTTCAAAGCAGCCCCACGTGCACACTTGGGTGGGGCTGCTGCTATTGGTTGCCTGACACGTGCTGACTCACTAGGATTGGCAGGCAAGCCAAGCCTAGTGGGCGTGCCCACGATCATAGCTAAATAAAATGATCTGATCACTGAGGCAGACGCTTCGTGTTATTCTGCATTTACATGCAGCGTAACGCTTGCCGCCGCCTGGGATTCCACTTACCTTTTAGAAGTCCATTTGTCTGCCTCCATATGTACCACCTGGAGCATCCTGCTATCACCTGTGCGTGTCTTCTTGGTCTTCCCTGCACATCTTTTTCTAGGCACCTCGGCTCTCCTTCATCTCTCGGAGCTCAGGCATATTCATTTGGGCATCGCGGATCACCTTCAAACATCTTCCGGAGCGCAGGTATCTTCATCTGGCACCGCGGCTCATCTTCCATTCTTCAGGGACGCTGGAATCTTCATCCTGATACCGCTGCATGAAGCGCTCCACCCGCGACCGCATCACCTGCAAATAAAATGAAAGGCAAGGTTAGACACTTAACAGACATTAAATTTAAGGTTGCGCCACCATCCAACCTTGCGCTTTCCCTTAAACCATCACTTACCTGTTGCCGGACATAGCGGTTTCATCCATCTTCATCCCGGCCGCATTCCGCAGCTCCACAGCTGCTGTTGGGCCGTAATTCCACCTATCTGGAAGAAAGCAGAAGAGAAAACGTTATTCAGGAATTAACAACATTGAGAGCAATAATACCAAGACAGAAAATAGAAAGAGGAAAAGACAAAAGACATTAAGAGACACCATCAACCAGGAGGAGCATAGTCGCAGCTGGACTGGACTATACCTATCAGGTATCAGTGAAGCGACTAGATCCCATCTACAAGCGTCCCTGCCAGAAGTAGCAGGACGGAGAGCTCATCCTCGATACTTACCAGGTGAGCCTTATGGGCCGGTACGTGCCCACAGAAATCGCACCTTGGGTCGAAGGGTTTGGGAGGTACAACAGTCACCAATCAGCGCACTCACGTTTTCTCATATCCACACAGGAGCAGTGCCACCAGTTGTTGCCGCCGGCAGCTTGTCCGCAGGGGGAGAAACCTGAAGGGGGTGATCTAACCACTGGGAGGGCTGCAACCGTGCTCCAACGCTTCCGCAGAGACCAGGTGAGCGTAACATAAACAAGAAAAAGTGCAGGATGTGTTGGACCTATGCCAGATATTCCTGCAACTACTTCGACATTCCCATCAAGAAACATCATAGTTGCGAAGAATCCTACGGATTCCTCGCTAAAACCCTACCTCCCAAGTGGGCAGGGATAGGCAGGCGCTTCCTGACCTTGGCGGTGGTGTGCTGCGAGAGGATCACCTGGGAGGAGATGAGGCCTAGCGTGGTTAGGAGATCCCGTGGGATGAGACACAGTATTTTTCCTTTAAAAGGGAGAACCTTTTAAAGTTGCCAAACCAGGCAATGGCCTATTGTCTATTATGGTGTATTGCCTATTATGGTGTATTTGAACCCCATATAAGATCTGTGGTTCTGGGCACAAATGCCATAAAACCTGGACAAATCTTAACAGAAAGATCATATAAAGTACTTCAGGATAAAAATCCTCCCTACTCACACAGGTATAATGGAAAGGAGTTTAGAAATAAATTATCTTCCTCTGTAACAACAACTTCTAATGGTTCATCCATGAAGAATCTTAAGGGAAATAAATCCACCCTTTAAACCAAGAAGTTACTGAAAAGAACTTACTTTTTTATTGAGGACTGCAAGTCCCATAACACCATACGTTCGTGGGACGAGAAAGAAGGCTGAAGAGTCATGCTGTAGTAGTAGTCAGGCAATTAAGACTGATATATCATGCCTGTGGGAAGCTGAGAGGCTTAAAAGGCCCCTTCTGGTGCAGCCAATAGGAATGAGCTGGAAATGTGGCTGGGGTGTATACATTATTAGCAGAAGGACGAGGGCACAGTGTTGGCAATCCAGGCAGAAGTGGGAGAGCCATAGGGACGTTGGGACTTTGATGCAGCAGATTTCACCTGCTTATCCTGAGAGAGTCCTGATCTTCCAAACTCGGGTGTGCAGAGGCTGCACAAAGGAAGGTATACAAGAAGGCTGCCTTTTCCCATGTTAGCCTAATTGCAAAGATTGTGCAGCATGAAGTGTGTCAGAGACTGTAGCGAGGAGCTGTTGTGAAGTTGTTGGTCTCAGGTGCGAGAGGGGGTCCTTAACTGAGTGACCGGACTGGAGACGCCTTTAGCGAGGAAGGGTCTGGGTCCCAAGTGAAGCGAGAAGTCGTAGAGGCTGTGCAACACGTGGAGAAAGGAACGCAGAAGCCGCTAAGTCAAACCTGGCGTTCTGATTCATTGCGCTAGCGCTGCCTGAAACAATATCCCGCTTAATAATCACTCACGTAAGAGTAGAAGCAAGGTGACGTCAGTTAATTCTTTAACAATGGGACACTTGAAATGTAGCACTCGTGATCGGGTAATTTCTCTTTCACTCGCGTGAGGAGCAAACTCTGCAAAAAACTATTATTAAAACTTTTAACTTTGTAGAACCTATCAAGTGGTCGCGTGTGCCTAATTACGCTTCTCAAAGGAAGAGTGACCTCTGAATCATTATTCACCCAGACGACAATTGCTACCAAAGAGAAGCAAGTGCTTAAACATTGTATTTGAAGTTGGACCGAGCAAGCATTGCCCAAGCCAAGAGAGAACGAGGTATTCCGCAAGTGAGACTGAAACAATCCTTTCCAAAACCAGAGAACAGTTTACATAGTATTTTGAGCTCGATATAACGTCAGCATTGCCTATGATACAAGTGTGCAAGCATTACCTGAAGTCAAGAAAGTGGCATCAAAGCTTTTGGTAATTATTCTGACTAACACTAGTCAGAGGGAGGAAGGCAAATTGGGGAAGGGAAACTTGCTGCTGATAACTAGTCTTTGAAGTTGTTACAACCTACATTGCCAAAGACTGTAGGAGAAAGAGAGAAGTCTGTTTCAAACGCAATTTTAGATGGTTGTTGGTTGCAGACAGTCAAAAAAGACAGAGGCTGCCCGTCAGGTTCAGCAGAGGAGTGCTTTGTCTACTGGAGGTGTTGAAGTACCTGAAAGTGAAGCTTGTTCTACCTGAAAACTGTCTTATAAATTACTCAAATTGTGGTGGCACATTGCAGGCTGACAAGAAAGGCAAAGAGTCTGCCCCTCTGTTCAGAGGAAGAGCACCTTGTCTATTGAAGGTGTTGAAGTACCGAAAGCAAATCTTGTCATAATAAAAACCTGTTTGAAGTCACAAAGTACAGAGGCTGTAGTGGTGTCACAAAGTATTGAAGCTGTGGTGGTATATTTGGTTGTCAGTAGATTTTACTTCAATAGCACAAACAAAGGCTGAATACTATGAGGCAAAGAAGTAGACTTTCGTGTTAAACACTTGTTGAAGTTGTAGAAGTGATGTGAAGACATCCTGACAAAGATACCTACTGTGACTCCTAATCTTGTAAAGAGAGAAATAACAACTGTTAACCAAGAACTGTGTTTCATTAACATTTACAGAAGTTGTCTTTCCTTTGAACTGTAGTAATTCTCCTTCAACAACTGAAAGATATATTAAAGCATTGTGGCTGGGAATGAAATTGATGCTATTTTGATCAAGTGGAATGTCTTCTCACCAAGATGAGACGATTTTTCTGTTATTGGAACTTTGGTTAACAAACCTCTACTTTGAAATTGAAACCATCAAGAACTGGATTGAGACTATTACATACACAGATGTCCTTGTTTCTTTTTCGTGAACATGGGAACTAAGCTTACCTTGATATCTGGGGAAGAGGAGCTCACCCAGATTAATAATGAGTTATCAAGAAACTGTGAATATCATTGTTGATGTTATTGCCATATATTTTCTTTGTGTTTTTGTTATTTAAGTGCAAGTGCCAGACATCTTGTGTTAGTCTTTTCCTTTAGTTTTGATAGGCAGGGAAATCCTTGTCAGAGTAGGGACAATAAGGTGTTTGATAACATTTATAATTTAATAAAATGCCATATTTTGAAAAATCATCTAAAAGTTATACATCTCACATTGCTCACCCCTCGAATAGGCGATTCTTTTATCTAGTCATCAGCAGAAGACATTACTATAAAATATACTTTCTGCAAGTGTTCTCCAAAAGCATGGCAGCAATGGTTGCTTTATTTTGTGAACAAATGTTTATGGCACTCTGACAAATTCCCCTGCTTGACCTTACTGAAGATGCTGGAGTCTCCAAAGGGGCCCGGTGCCACCACAAGCCAGATGATGTTGGGGCTGGTAGTGGCATGGAGAGGAAACCTTGGCTACCCTCGCCATGCTGTCACCAAGCACATCACTATGCTGCCTTAAAACAATTGTAAGCCATCCCCAGAGGTGGTGCACATCAGTCAATCACCATCCCAGCTGCATAGGGGGAGTCATTCGAGTTCCCTTAGATGTTAGAAAGGCTGGGGTCAAAACCCTATAAAAGGATGTCTCATCTGGCAATGACTGGTGAAGAGTGCAGAAGGAGCTAGAGGCAGGAGAAAGGAGGCCAGTGGAGAGATTCATGAGGCTGGAGAATAGGTGACGAGGAGGCAGGAGAGATGGAGAGAGAAGAGTAGAGCGAACCAGGATGCTAGGATATGTAGGCGATAAAAGGCAAGCTTCATGGGCCGGTTGAGAGAAGTTAGAAAGTAGAGATTGACAAGTTAGCTTTGGTTACAGATGTATCTAATGAGGAGATGGTGAGAAGTTAAGGAGGTGGTGATAGGTGCAATGGATATGCCTAAGGAGAAGGTGCCTAATGAAAAGGCAGTGAATAGTGAGGAGGCGACTGAAGAGAAGGGTGACCAGAGTGGAAAGGTGATTTGGAGAGTCTCCATGAGTAGGGGAGAAGGAGATGAAGGTAAAATCGGGGTGCGGGGAATAGAACAGGAAGAGGAGGAGGAGAAGGCAGAGAAGAATGAGAGAAGACAAGAGAGGAAGCCTGGGACAGGTCAATGAACAAACTCGAGACGAAGCATCAAGGATGTTCAAAAGGAGCATGAAGACAGAGGAAGAGAAGAAAGGAATAAAATACTGTCCCACAAGTACAGACCTGTGGTGCGACCTCTATGAAGAGAGAGAATTCTGGTTAGGAGGCTGTAGAACCAGAGCTGAGAATGACGGACGTGGTGAGAGGCCTAGAGAGGACACTGTAAAGACCTTAGGATGGCCTCCTGGCCTTAGTTTAACGCTAGCTTCAGCATAACACCAACTATAGATTCGTCCATTCGGCCCCAGTCCAGACTTGAGATTCGGGAGGTAGAATCTCTACTGTACACCAGATGCACAAGACCTTGGCATGAAGATTGCCAGATGGAGACTTTGCTACAGACGGAAATTACAAGTTGTGCAAGAAATTATTTTTGGAACTCCTCATGCTTGATGTAGGGCACTAAGCGCCCCTGCCACACTTTTACCAGGGCCTGGCCTCAACAGGAACAGAAAACAACTTTGTTTTGGACCTTTTTGTTTCCAGAGAGATTCCTACGCTTGATTTCTCCTTCCACCCCAATGTCGGGATTTAAGAACTGTTAGGACTGCGGGTCGAAGATGTTAATAACCGATCCTCGCCGTGTCTGCCTGTGGTGTCTGGGTTGTGGGCACCTTAACGATGACTGCAGATCCTGTCAGTCCATGACAGAAAAAGCTTGACGGGAATGCAGAGTTAAACTGGCAGTGGGGAGCGCAGCAATGAAGTCTACTTTGAAGAAGGAAAAGAAGTCTGGGGAGTCCAGAGACTCCACTCAGCGTAAAAGATCGAAGAAGTCCCGGTCGAAGAGACGATTGAGGCAGTCTTTGTCTTCTTCGAAGAAGGTGAAGAAGAGACGCCATAGGTCTCCATCTTCTTCATCTGATTCCTATACTGAGGTAACCAGGTGTCCGACAAAGTCTGATTCCCCACATAAATGGGATGCCTTTACAGTGGAAATGATCCAGATTTTTGAGAATGCGGCCTCAACCCCCTCAAAAGAATCACGCAAGAGCCAGGCCCGCGGTCGCTCCTTCAGACAACTCAGGGAAGTCGAAGGCTACTTCATCAAGGCCGAGTAGTATACCAGCTTTACGTCGAGATACTCAACCCGATTAAAAGGCGTTGAAGGCATCAACTCATGAACCAAGTCCATCCTCGATAATGTCAAAAAAACACAAATCGTCAAGACCTTTCACAAATTTGTCTACACCATCAGTGGCAAGCGTTTCAACACCAAAATTGAGGGCGATTCCTAGTAAATCGACCCTTGTTTCGAAGCCGTCTTCAATACCGTTGACAGAGTTTTCAATCTCATCGAAGCCTATATCGGTTCAGGAAAAAACTTTTAGACCTGTACGGAAAAGTCTTTTTTAAGTCTATTTCCTCAATTTATGAAAGGAAATTGCTCCTGATGAGGAGACTTCTCCATTTGGGGTGCAATTTGGCACTGAAAATGTACATCAATAGCTCATTGACCCAGAGTCCAGGATGAAAGACCTCTGTGACTGCCTCCAGTCTGCTAGTGGACTTGACACTTCGCCAGAGCTGGAGTTTGGTAGGCATGACTCCTCGGAACATGCAGATTCTAATTACAGAAATCTCATGAACAGGGTCACGGACTATATGGGTTGGAGTAGGGCTTCCACAGCATATGAGCAGGATGACATGACGGATATCCTAGACCAGGGACCTCAGAAAGACCCAATATTGTCTTTCCATAAGGCCCTTCAGAGTAAGGTTGTGGCCAATTGGGAAGCTCCAGAATCTGGGCCTGCTGTGAACAGAAACTTCTCTAGGAAGTATAGACCCCCTAGCAGCGATCCAGACTACCTCACCAAACACCCTACGCTTGAGAGTTTAGTAGTTCAGGCTGCTACTTCAACCAAACTATCTGCCTATTCCTCTATCCTCCAGGATAGAGACAACATGAAGGTTTATGCATGGGCTTGCAAGGTCTTCACATCAGGCAGCATGGCCTTGAAGTCTACTAATGTCACCTGTACTGTGGCTAGATTTTCTAATACCCTGTGGGACTGTGTTGTCATGGCGGCTGATCACATCCCAGAAGGCGAGGAAAGAGACGGCTTCCTGGCTATAGTAAAGGATGGAAAGGAGGCAATGGGAGAGTGTCTCCAGTCAGGATTGGATACTGCTGACAGCATCAGCAGATACATGGCTGTGAGCACCATACTGTACAGGTTTCGAGTTCTGCCATTCGGGCTGACATCCACCCCAAGGGTTTTCACCAAGCTGATGGCGGTAGTGGCAACGAGTCTCAGGAGAGGGGGTATTCATGTCTACCCCTATTGGCTGATCAGGGCTCGTTCACCCGAGCAAGCCAAGGAACATCTTGGTATCATCTGCCACTCCCTACACAGACTGGGCTTCTCCCTCAATTACAAGAAGTCCCATATGATGCCATTCCAAATTCATCGGAGCGGTCTTGGAAACTTCCTCAGGGAAAGCCTTGCCTCCCGAGGTGAGAGCTCAACACGTTCTGCAGTTGGTAGCTAAATTCTAGAATGCCCAGCATCTCCCGGCCTGTGATTTTCTGAGGTTGCTCGGCCTCATGGCATCCTGCATTTTCTGGTGCCAGAGGCCAGATTGAGAATGAGATCCCTTCAATGCGCCCTCAGGGCTCAGTGGTCTCAATTCTCGGGTGATATGTCGGCTCAACTGTAACTTTTGTAACTGTTGCTCATGACCTTCTATGGTGGGCTTGCAAAGACATCATTCTCAAGGGAGGATCTTTTTGGCAACCATGGCCGGAGATAACAGTAGTGACGGACGCCTCATTCACGGGGTGGGGAGCCCACATCAACAAACTGATTATCAGCGGTGGTTGGTCTCCATCAGAGTCCAAACTAAACATCAACCTTTTGGAGCTGAGGGTAATCAGACTACCGCTGAAGGCCTTTCTGCCCTCTGTACAGGGAAAGAATGTCCTGATAATGACGGACAATACAGTGGCCATGTATTACCTCAACAAGAGAGGTGGTGTAGGGTCACTACTACTGTGCAGAGAGGCAATGCAGCTCTGGTTCTGGGCGATCAAAGAAGGAACCTCTCTGTCGGCAGTTCACCTAACCGGAGAGCAGAACACGACGGCGGACGCTCTGAGCAGGCAGAGCACAGTTTCCTGCGAGTGGGAACTAGCTCAGGAAGTCCTTCAGGAGATCTTCACCCTTTGAGGAACCCCTCAAGTGTATCTGTTTGCAACTGTACCAACCGGAAGTGCAAGCTGTATTGCTCAAGGGAATTTCCCCCAAGAGGAGCTCTAGGGGACACGTTCATAGTGGACTGGGAGTTTCCACTTCTGTATGCGTTTCCTCCAGTCCCAGTCATTCCTCACTTGATCAGGAGGTTGATAAAGTTCAGGAAATCCATGATCCTAATTGCCCCAGATTGGGCCAGGAGGATGTGGTACGCGGACCTTCTGGACATGTCCATCTGCCCTCCAATACGTCTTCGACAAAGAGAGGATCTTCTCTCGTAAGAGGAAGGTTGGGTTCTCCATCCAGAGGTCAAGACACTCAGCCTTCATGCATGGTTTCTGAGAGGCTGAGATATAAGGATTGGGACCTCCCGGATGACGTAATGGAAATTTTGCTTTCGGCCAGAAGTCCAGCAGCCAAATCCTTGTACCGGTGTTGTTGGAATAAATTCAGTAACTGGTGCAAGGACAAGAATGTGGATCCATTTCAATGTGAAACCCCTATGGGGCTTTCTTTCCTGTTTTGGCGCTAATCTGGGGCTCCAGATTGGAACCATAAAAGGATACCTGGCAGTGCTTTCCATTTGTAAGCACTTCTCTGAAGAGGTCTCCTATTTCAAAATAGCTTTAATCAATTTATGAAGGGACTCACTAATGTGTACCCTCTAGTCCCATTTAATGTCCCTGCTTGGGATTTAAACCTTGTGTTAAAATTTCTAACTTGTATCCCTTTTGAGCCTTTACATTCCTGCCCATTAAGGCTCTTAACTCTGAAAACTGCTCTTCTTGTGGCATTAACATCAGCCTGCAGGGTAAGTGAGTTGCAGGTTCTTTCATGCCAGCCTCCTCATACTAGATATTATAAGGATATGGTCGTCCTCAGAGTAAAACCATCCTTCCTGCCGAAAGTAGTCTCTGACTTCCATTTGTCCCAGAATATAACCCTACCAACTTTCTACCCTCCTCCTTGTTTGGGCAAGGAGGAAGAGAGGCTGCATAGGCTAGACCCAAAAAGGGTTCTAAGCTTTTACATTGCAAGAATGGCAACATTTCGTCATGATGATCAACTTTTTGTGGGATATACCTGCCCTAAATGGGGCCTTGCAGTAACTAAACAAACCATATCCTGGTGGATCACACTGGCTATTGGGGAATGCTATAGACTTGTGGTAAGGACCCGCCAGAAGGGCTCCAAGCTCATTCCACGAGGGGCATGGCAACTTCCGCGGCTCTTCAAAGGGGTGTCCCTATAAATGACATCTGATCAGCGGCTACCTGGGCATCCATTCATACATTTGTCAAGCATTATTGCTTAGACTCCTCTTCCTCTCAAGTAGGTCTTTTTATCCTCCATTCGATTCACAATTAATTTAAATAGTACGCCCTCCTCCAAATAGTCACTGCTTTGGGAGTCTATCAAAGATGAGGAATATGTGGGAGGACACAATCCATTCGAAGAACAAGTTACTTACCCCTGGTAACGTTCTTTCGACTGGATGTTCCTCCCACATATTCCTCATCACCCCTCCCAGCCTACCCTGCCGTACAATTTACGTGAATTACACTCTGCGTTTCCTGAGAGCTTGCGGTCTGGGGCACGCCTGGTTAGTTCCTCGATTGATGTGAACAAAAAAACAGAACTTAAAGGAGAGTTCCGGGACTTTTTTTTTATTGTCCCTACGGGTCGGCCATGTGTTTGTAAGCATAAATCGGTAGATCGTAGGAAACTTTCCTATGGACCTTACCCGACTTTTCGCCCCTTATCGCACTCGAAATCAGCCTCCATTTTGTGATAATCCTATCATTCCGCCGCATCGACCTGGCTCACCTGCCTTTGCGGCACTAAATCAAATCCCCCGCCCCTGAAACAGACTTTATCAAAACATTCATATTCCCCGCCTCTATCCGTGACGTGACTGTGCTGCGTAGGCAAACGCGCCCAGGCGTCTTCTACGCGACTCCACACAGACCCCGGAAATCAACACAGATCAGCTCACAATACAGCGCACCACAATTCGGAATATGAAACTGTACTTTGAAATCAAACCGCAAGATTGTAAATGTGGTAAAGTACATTTATTTGACATCAAATGTTTAGAGAATATTCAGCGATTTGCATTTTTATTTGCTCATGTTCCAAAAAGTTCGTATTGAGGAACGCGATGGTCCTTTGCTGTACACAGGGTCTTAGAGCATCTCACAATACAGCACCACAATTCGGAATGTGAAACCGTGGTTTAAAAGCAAACGGCAAGATTGTACATTTGGCAAAGTACGTTTATTGGACATCAAATGTTTAGAGAATATTCAGCGATTTGCATTTTTCTTTGCTCTCGATCCAAATTAGTTCGTCTTGAGGGAAGCGATGTTCGTGTGCAGTACACAGGGTGTTGGTTTACGATAAAAATAAGCTCTTCTGTCGCACTGATAATCGCATGGCTGTTCCAACAACGAGGCGCTAGGCCACCACAATGGTAGGTATGTTGCATCTAACCGTTAGTACCGCGTAAGGGCATACTTGTACTTGGCGATCGTCCCATAAAATGGTCAGGGTGGTAACGTTGTTCACGCGGAGAAGCAACTGGCGGCTGTAGAAGCCGTCCGCCGGTGTCTGGTACTCGTGACACAGACAGTAGTGAATGATGTACCTAAAAACATAAAAAATGAAATTAGTCTCACCATCAGATCCTTATTAAAATTATTCATTTCATAGCGAGGACAGCGCTACTGGGTGTACACAAGTGTTTAAAGGCGTGGCGAGGCATGGAGGGGGGGGGGAGTGCAGGTGGAGAGTGGAAGGGCCCAGGACTGAGGTCGCAGACAGTGGACCAGTTGTAGCAGGGGAGAGGGAGAGAGAAAGCAGAAGCAAAGAGGAAGGTTTTGAGGTGCTTCAGTAAAAGCAGATGTTTCTCCTCAAGATAGTGCGCGGTAGAAAACAATATGCCACATAGAACGAACAAGTACAACTGAACCCGTCTTTAAAGCCACTGTATAGTAATGAAATTGCGGTATAAACTCATCAAAAGTTACTTACATTATATTTGCATTTTCCATTGTGTCTCTGTGTAGGGCAGACCCGAAACACCACTCCTTCTTTGCCGACGTTACTTCTTCTAATGAACGTGGCTCATCGTTTCGTTTCTGAAATTTTATTCATTATCTTTTCTTAGTCTTTCAGGATGGTCCCGGCCTGTCAAGGTCAAATCACAATAGAACCTTATATTGGGTCGTGGGCCGTTCCGCCACCCGAGCAAAACATCAAAGCAGCTGACCTTCACTTTGAGCGAGCACACATTTCTAGTTAGCTGCAGTTAGTTTTAGGGACATCTTGTCTGCGTGCCTTTTTTTTTATTGTCCCTATGGGTCGGCCATGTTTTTGCAATACGGAAACATTCTATAATTTTTGTAAAAATGATTTATATTACTGTTTGGTTTAATTGCAATGGGCCTGCAACATGAGGAGACTCGAGAGAACAGACAATCAAATTACAATCATTTAAACCGTGATGTGTATTTCTCAATGAGCTCTGCTTTAGGTGGACATGGAACAGAGGCAATGTTGGGTGGCAATGCAGTTGTCCCCTGCATAGGTTCGTTCACCACTCCATGTATGTGCCTATCGAGGACATCTACGATAAGTCTCTCAATAAACTCATATTGCATATCCTCAAACACTGGTTTGATCACCCATTGTTTACTTCTTTTAGTGAAGGCCTTATTGTAGCGAAGCGTCCCTAAAGTTCCGGTCGTCCTACTTTGTTGACGGCCAACATTATGGTTATGTGCCAAGACCGCTAAAAGAGTCCGATTTATCATGCCTTCCATGCCAAAATGCAATCTTTTGGGCCTGTACTTGAGGCACATATTGTGGAACACCTCCAAATCTCCTGTGTGGCAGAATTCCGTGAGTCCCCTCAAAGCTTTTGTTATAGTTTTATCAAATACAATCTTTTCAATGGCTTTGTGAGTGGGTGATGAAGGAATCAACCACTTCTTCTTCCGTGCCTCCTCTGTGGACAAATGGCCATGTTCACATTTGTGGAAATGCTCATTTGTCGACCATCGATGTACGTTGCTACAGTGCAACATTACTGACCGCCATTTTTCCAGTAGAATTTCCAACGACCCTTCACATGTTTTTGAGCTCCACCAAAGATGGTTGCTGATTGACTTGGACCACTGTGAAATACCTTGCAATTCTTTTTTTTTACCTGCAGCAGACAATTTTTTATTGATTGATTTTGCAAGATGCCAAACGTCAAATTGGTGATTTATATTTTTGTACTGTTCTCTCATTGTCTTGGCAATTGAAACGTGTCTGTCCGTGGCTATCAGGTCGATCACCATTCCCCGCGATTGTAGTTCTTGCAATGATGCTACAAAGCCAACTTTCTCCATGGCCACTGAGGATGTACTTTGTGACACCTGCACGACCACCGAACTCACAATTTTCTTACTTTCCATGTCCTGAAAGTGGTAGGTGCAGTACTTGGCTGAAAATCCTGGGCTGTCGCACTGTCCATCACCGGCTAGCCTGAAGCGTTTGCCCGCGAATGTACTTTCCATTGACATTTTTTCCATTCTCCAAGCTTCGCTGATGGCTGGAAATAGATAATCGGTTTGGTATTTGTAGAACTGACTTTTCGCAATGAAATGGATTCCCACAAACTGAAAGAAATACTGTAACTTTTTAAAACTTGAACCACTAAAAAGTGCGGCCGCTGCACAAAGTAGATTGCCTGCTGGCAGTTGCCCCAGCATGGGTTGTGCAGACCATGCGAACGGATGATATTGTGTACAGGTGGCATGTATTTTAAGGTTAGTGCCTCGAATTGCACGAGTCACATTAATCAATGGCTCCCCACATACTTCCCCACCAACCGAATGCCCACATTTCATCATCATAATAATATCCATCAAACAGCTATCGAATACAATGAATTTGGCCTCTTTCCTTATACTTTCACTCTGCATCCCAGCTGGTTCGGCCTGTAACGTTGAGGACATGTCACTCGCATGAAAGGTACAATCTCTGATATCGTCTTCCGCTATGCTGAGTGATATTGATGGTGTTTCATTGTCGTCCACGTCATTCTCTTCCATTGCAACATCTGTTCCTTGTCCGGAGATGGGAGAAAAAAACAATGTCTTCAACTTTCGCGCGCTCTTATTTTTTGCGGGTGTGGATTCTGTGAATTGATCTCCGACTGCATCCAAACTACCAGGAGGACATTCACTATCAATGGCTGGTGGTGGTATAGCTCCGTTGTCAATCACTTCATATTCTTCCCATTGGCACGATGCATCTCCAGTCTCAAGTCCCTGCCAAAAGGTTTGACAAGCAACATCTCTCGTTCGCTTCACTGTCTGTGTAGATTTAGTTCTTACACCCACTCGCAACTAGAGGACAGATTAGAAAAGGGATGTTCAGTTTAAACACAACTTACAGTATTGAACTATTGACAGTGAAAGACAACATAATATAGTGAACAGGACACTAACCTTCTTTTGCTTTCTTTTCTTTGAAACTTTCTTGCCTCGAACTTCAACATCTGGACGCTGTTGCTCCGACTCGTGTGTGCATGTCTCCACTTCCTCTCGCGCTGCAACGACTATATTTTCATGATAAGCACATCCATCACTCACTGAGGCTCCATCGACTCCCTGAAACATAGAACTTTCATTAGTATGTATAATAATATTGAAAACACAAAATGTACTTGGGGACCAATACCCATACGTACATCTCAATAGCAAAACACGAATGAACGCATTGTGTAGAACATTCAAACGACAATAGTTCACGCATTGTTGATCTAGTTAGATTGAACTGTCAAGATCCATACCTCGGGCTCCGCATAGACTTCCATTGATGATATTATTGAAGATGACGCTTCAGCAACTCCCTGAAACACAGTAATTGCATTAGTATGCTTTTCTATTTTGTTAAAAAGAACATAAACTTTGAGCAGGCGTCAACGGCTCATCTAAATAGACCTGCACAAATGATCAGTTGTCTAAAATAAATAATGGATATGTAAATATGATTCGATTTGCTCGATCGTTGGAAGTGTCACCACCCAGAGATCTGCATCAACTACTAGGGGTGATGTTCTTGTAGAAGAAGCTCCGTCATCTCCCTGAAACATAGTACTTGCGTTAATAAAGAAGGAAGTATAGCGGATGTAATCACGTCATATGATTTCGCTTGATCGAACTGTCAGTATCCATACCTCGAAATGCATAAGAACATCAAGGGACGATGTAACTGCGGTGCACACTTCTGCAAGCTGTTGCGCCGACCCGTAACTGCATGCTCCCCCTTCTACTTGGACTAATGCTCCATCGACTCCCTGAAACATAGGACTTTCATTAGTAATGAACACAATATTGAAAAAAGAAGACAAATAGGAGGGCGACGACAGAAGGACATATCAATGGCTAAAAACGAAAGAAACGTACCTCGAGCATCTGAGTGACATCTACGGTTGTCGTCAATGCGTTGGACTCCTCAGCATCTCCCTGAAAGACAGTACTTGCATTATTTTGGATAACAATAATTATAACTGAAAACAAAGACTAGAGGACGAGTACAAGGGTGTACCATTAGGTAAAATAATTACACGATCAATTAAAACTATTGATTTACATGCCTAAAACAAGTCAGTGTCAGAATAGCTAAGTAAGATTACCCGATAGGCGCTTGAAGTGGCTGATGACTGCAATAACGACACGGATGGAGAATCTTCCGCCTTCATATTGAGTGGATACATAAATGGGGAAATTATTGTTAGCTACTGCTACACACTACCGCAAGGCCGAGAACTAGATCCGTAAACTTGACTCACCAGTGGAGGCATGTGGACGAATAGAGTGGGAATAGCGGTTGAGAGCAATTTTCGCCTCGCTCGCGGTGTTTTCTTCTTTATTAGCAATGATGTGGAGTACATGTCTGGGCTAAAGTGCCTGCTGCAGATGCGGTATCGATCACCCCTCTTGTCCGCAAAGACTTCTAGGACTCTACTTTCTAGCTCAGAGGCTGGATATCCGCAATATCGGACCCATCCTCTTATCTGATCTATTGTCTTAGGGAAAACATGCATTATAGTACCTTCAGATTTGTTATGGGTCTTCGAAGGGCAACCGCCAATGGAACAGGCAGGCATTATGGAAAGTTCTGAAAAGTAAAGATCAACAATTCTCTATGAATACCAATGTGTTAAAACAGTAAATGACACATAAAAGGTTCAATGCAAGGTCCGTTTTGGTTCTTGGAACTATACACGTTATTCACATGCGGATAAGTATTTCAATAACTTTCAAAAAATAGAAAAAGTAATTTGACTAAACTCAGAACATGTGACTAGTTCCTTGCATGTACTGTCGTGAACGAAAAGAAAACATGGATGCAATTTGATGACTACTAGCAAATAGATATAAATTAAAAAATTGGACGCAAAATGATTATGGTACATGGACTTACCTTGACGAACAAACAGTTAGATGCAGGGATCAGAGTAGTTTCTTGTCGTAGAACAGGGAGCAGTTCACAGGTTGCAAACTGACGAGTTTGCTCAAAGTGGTCACGGAAGTTCACAGAGACGAAGAGCAGATAACCAGCACCTTCACGGGTTGACTAGCAAAGCGCAAAGAAGTTCTCATTAGAAATATGAGGTGGGTTATAAAGAATTCGAACCAGGGGTGTGTTTGTGAATGAATGACGTGTATATGTCGTGGCATTATGTGGATTGCAGGGGGCCGTCCAGCGTGAGGGGGATGCTTGGCAGGAGACACGGGGTCTGGAGGTAGACATGGGAACAACAAACCCATGCTCTATAGACCACTTTGAAGTGTACATGGTCTTTGGCACCTCTTGGCCTTTATCGCTCCCTGACAGCTCCACTTGCCAGCAGCTCAAGTACCCCGGTGCGAACTGCCTTTGATAGGGCGGGGGGTGGATCGGGGCGGTGGTCGTGCAGACAAGACACAGGAAGACTCGTGAATGGAGACACACTTATGTGGATTGCAGGGGGCCGTCCAGCGTGAGGGGGATGCTTGGCAGGAGACACGGGGTCTGGAGGTAGACATGGGAACAACAAACCCATGCTCTATAGACCACTTTGAAGTGTACATGGTCTTTGGCACCTCTTGGCCTTTATCGCTCCCTGACAGCTCCACTTGCCAGCAGCTCAAGTACCCCGGTGCGAACTGCCTTTGATAGGGCGGGGGGTGGATCGGGGCGGTGGTCGTGCAGACAAGACACAGGAAGACTCGTGAATGGAGACACACTTATGTGGATTGCAGGGGGCCGTCCAGCGTGAGGGGGATGCTTGGCAGGAGACACGGGGTCTGGAGGTAGACATGGGAACAACAAACCCATGCTCTATAGACCACTTTGAAGTGTACATGGTCTTTGGCACCTCTTGGCCTTTATCGCTCCCTGACAGCTCCACTTGCCAGCAGCTCAAGTACCCCGGTGCGAACTGCCTTTGATAGGGCGGGGGGTGGATCGGGGCGGTGGTCGTGCAGACAAGACCCGTTTGCCGCAGGGCCTCACCAAGGAGAGGCCATCTAACTGAATGTAAGAGGATGGCTGCAGGATCTACTACATGGAAGGCAGGGGGGTGAGTTTATAAATACCTCACCCTCCCAGGAGAATATACACTAGATTCATTTAAAAAATCAAAACAACCATTGTTAAAATATATGTTGGGCTTTATTTTAGATTTTAATTAAACATAAATAATAAACATTACACATTGTAAAGTTGAGGTTGCAGCACATCGAGGGAAAATCCGCGGTATTGTCCACTGTCACTGGGGAAATGTTGTCTAATGGCAAGTACCGCACAGGCAGGTATTACTCTCCGAACGCGGTGTCCGAGCCTCCCGTGAAGCCACCAAGTGAAGCAACGATAGGCCACCAGCCTGTACCACCTGTGAAAAAAAAAGATGCAAACTGTATTAAACTGACCAAACTTTCTTATCAATGTCGATTCAGGTAACACATGTCATTTTTCTTAGAAAAAAATTATATCTAGAAAATGCACTATATGGAACCAATTTACATGCGTTCCAATGATATGTAAATGTAATTTTATATGTGGGAGACGACCATGAAATAGTGGTGGCATCACTGACATCACAAACAGAGTATACTTACTCGTTACTCGGATTACGCGGACGAACAGTGCCACGAAGTTCGTGCATAAGCACCATCATCATCCTCAACACTGTCCGTGAGAGGCAGGCTTCCCTGAACTCTGGCAGCTCGGTGATGCATTGCGGACTTTGCTCGCCTTCCTGCTGACTTTGCTCGCTTTCCGAAATGTAGGCCAAGCACCCGGAATTTTCACGGCAGCAGCAGTTCTCCTCCTCAGTTGGCATTAGCTCGCACCGATTGCACGTGCACCAGGTGGAGACGCCGTCCATGCGACATGGTCCAGGCTCTTCATCCGTTGACTGGTCCTCCCAACTGCCGTCCGAATCCCCATCGTTTTCGCGTGCTTGCCTTTCCAGTAGTTCTTCCTCGGTGTACTCGGGCTCGTACATATACGGCATTATTGTGGCCATTGTGCGGTAAAGATAGTAAAATAATTTATAGCGGTGGTACTGGTATCTGTTCACACGGGCTACAAGCGGCGAAGGTAGCTGACCAGAGCACTGAAACGAGTCACAGAATACTCAAAGTAACACAGAGAGAGGAATGGAATCGAAAATCTGCTGCTGTATGTTGTGAAACGGTCTGTTTATACTTATTGGGGAAAGAGGCGTCCTGCCATTTCCATGGCAACACGTCAATAGCTGAGGCGCAGCGATTGTTGACACGAGACGTGCTTGAAATGGGCAGTACGCGTCTGCTGATGTCAGGCTCAGGGGCGGGGGATTTGATTTAGTGCCGCAAAGGCAGGTGAGCCAGGTCGATGCGGCGGAATGATAGGATTATCACAAAATGGAGGCTGATTTCGAGTGCGATAAGGGGCGAAAAGTCGGGTAAGGTCCATAGGAAAGTTTCCTACGATCTACCGATTTATGCTTACAAACACATGGCCGACCCGTAGGGACAATAAAAAAAAAGTCCCGGAACTCTCCTTTAAGCAACAGGCGCTGCACAAGCTATTTGTACTGCTGGTAACGTTGGCGCGCGATGGCAGCACTCGAGGGACATCGACGCCACAAGAACGTTCACAGTGCACACTGCGCTCATTCTTTTGCCGAAGCAACAAAGCCGGCGATATATGAATATCAAAGATGAGGAATACGTGGGAGGAGCATCCAGTTGAAAAGAACGTTACCAGGGGTCACTTGTTCATCTTGGCGACCCTTATTTACTAACAACGCTTTCTCATATTTTGATATTTGCATTTCTACCAATCAGTCTTCTATAACAGTTTTTTTCCTGCTTTTGCAAACTCTAGAATTAACTTAAAAGCAACCACCAAGGCCTTGTCAATCCATGCATCATATTCCTTGCAATTAAGCATCTTCCGCTAAGTAGTAGTAAAATCACATTTGCAGCTGACCTAGGAATAGTTATGTTTAAAACGATATCTATTCTATCTAGAACCTCCTACCAGAAAGTTTGCACCCGTGGGCAGCTCCAGAATAATTGTAATAAAGTCCCCCTATTCCTTCCACAACTCCAGCACTCATCATTATTCATTAACTTAAGGTTATGCAATTTTTCTGGGGTCCAATAAATTCTCCCAATAACTTTTTGTCTTATGAACCGTAAACACATGTCCATTTTTGCTTTAGGTTGTGAAGGATTCTAACCGGGCGTCACACACCGGACCAGGACCTTCGCCCTCAGCCTTAGATGTAGCGCGCGATTAGAATGTTTTTCTTTAATTTCAACGAATTAAAAAATTGAGCCGATACCCAACCTGTCTCACACCCCCTTTTAAAAAAAACCCCGGGTCACAGTGGACCATGAACCATGCCGCTTTGTGGTAACACAATATTTATTCATTTTAATTTCAAAGAAAATCACACCATTTTTATATTGGGAAGCAATCACCAATGGGGTGATAATTACAATGAAAACCACTGAAATACACTTGGGTAACTTTCTACAAGAGCATATCCAGAGCACAAATGAATAGGAGCACTTTTTCGATTAGAATAGATAGCACCAGAGTTACGATTTCCCCCTGCAATGTTCTCTCAACTTACAATTAATCTAATTCTGAGTGGATAGAAAGAAGCAGCAGGTAGCCAGGTATTTTGCAATGGCCTAAAATGACACTCTGATTTTAACAAATAATTAAATGTGTAATTAATTAATGTACATATGTTTTGTCACAGTCTCAGGGATGTCATATCACTAGCAACTACAAGTTAAGGTATCACCAAAGACATACAGTTCACAAAGCAGGTTGAAATTAAAAACACAGTGCAGTCAAATCAAACATGGAAAAGTTGCATTTTTTCTAGTTCGCAGTTTTAAATGTCAAAAACGGTTTTTCAGAAAAACGGGTCAAATACTCTGAATTGGAATGTGGTATTTGGGCTGGGGGATAGAGGCAAATCACAGGGACAATATAGATGTGAAAGGATGGCTATAGCTGAAGAATTGAATGAGATTTTCAAGGTGGAATGAGGTTCGATTTTAGGAAACTAAAGCAGTTAAAAATTAAAATCAGTTTGGAAGGAAAGGAAAAGTTTTACTTTCACAAGATTTCATGGCTAGAAAAGAGGACCGCCACCCGTGAATATAAAAGTTACGCTGCAGTTGTAACCCTTCACGCAGTGTACTCCTTTTCTTTAGGGAAAATTAATTAATTTAATCAAAATATTGCTACGGAGTTACAAGATGGGGAAATGAAAGAATGGCGTTAACAATAGAAAAACAAGGACAGGGTGCACAGAGAATTAGAACAGTTTAAACAAGTTTTCAGGGTATGGATAGGATTTCTTAGAAAATAGGGCAAAAAAAAAAGGAGTCAAGATGAGGTATGCTATGTGTTGTTATGGGATGGGGACATAATAATTAATAATAATAAATAATAATAAACATACTCACAATCAGCGCTGGAGTTTGGAATTTGGGACAGCAAACCAAATTCTGTACTCAAAAAGTACTGGTCACCGGATAGCAGGCTCTCCTGGCAAAAGACAGCTGGGCAAAGGTCTGGTCACAGCACAGCGACGCCTCAACTAGATGGAGCGGGTAAGCAGGGCAAGCAGGCGGCACTGGAGAGTCCCAAAGCGGGCTCATCCACCTTTCTCTTTCTCCCTGAAGTTAGTGGGGTTTTGTTATGGGGTTTTAGTGCTGAAGGGTGGTTCTGCCTGGATAGGAAGGCCTGGGTCAACTATCCCTTTTCTGGCAGTGGGGTCTGGAATCTTGCAGAGTGAAGGTGTAATATCTGGATACGCAGGCGCTGGAAAATTCAGAAGAGATTTCCAGAGTTCTGTCAGGCTCCCTTATTTATAAGGCATGGTGATATCATAGGATTATATGGTGGGTCAGGCTTAAGCTAGGCACGCGTCTTACAACTGGACTGGACAGTGGTGATCGTTACCGCCTTCCTGTCAGCTGGTTGGACTTTTAGAGACACGACCTCAGCTTTACGATGTGGGTTTACTATGTCCTGAACCTGAAAGGAAGATTTCCTCATACACTAAGAATCTGTGCCACACGTTTGTGGTTTGAGAAAAATATGATTTTTTTTAATTTATAACACAGAAATGTTTGAGATTTGTATGGTGGTGGGTTGCCCTTGAGGATTACACGTGTTTCAGCACAACATGTGCCTTTTTCACATATACTGCTAGCTCTGTGTCCACGGCACCCTCACACCGAATTTCGGACACTTGACATTCCGAGGTGCGAAGTGAGACGAGTGCGCCCGGACCGGAGTAAACGCGGTTACCCTGTTGCCCTGCTGCCGCGACGTCCTTTGCAAGTCTGCTGCATTTATGACCCTCTTGCCCCTGAAGCCTGCTGCAGTGAAACTGGGGCGATTCATCCCCCCCAGAGCAGAGAAATCGCCACTGTCCTGTTTGGGAATCCTCGCTGGATCTCAGGAACTAAAAGGTGCAGAGACGACCTTTTTGCTGCCGTCGAACCTGCAACCGAATTGGACTAACCTGCCAAAGTTTGGGCCTCCTTGCCTAAGGGACTGGTGAGTAATCATTACCCCAACTGGTGGCCCCTAGTGCCAGAGCCCAACTTTACGCACGAGTGGCCCCTTGGGGCTCCGCTCCTGTCCACTGCTATTGAGAAATAGCAACTCCATCCCGAACTCTTGAACTGCTTTTGCCTTCAAGTGGAGGTCCTTCTTGAATAGTGGGAACTTATTCTTCACATCGTCTTATCCACCTTCCCGAGCTGCTAGAGACCCCCAAAGAGACCCTGCTTTGTCCATTGGAACAACCACGTGCATTGGCACACATGTACTATTGAGCACAAGGCTCCACTCTTCTTAGGGCTTGGACTGCATCTTAGTTAGGTGAATAACTCATGTTGAATTGGGTCTAAAGATTAACTGCACTGCCTGTTTCCGTCCCCTCTAGGTTGTCAACATACTTCATGCAGTCATCCCTTTTGACCCTCCTGGTCTTGTGTATATATATTGTATTGAGTGTGATGTATTGGTTTAGTTAGTGTTACTGTGGTTCTTTGCTATAGTCTGTTACAAAGGCCTTGTAATAAATGTGTCTATATTTTTAAAATAACACTTGTCTGGAGTAATTTGTAAGTGTCCTTGCTCTGTGTGCTCATTGAGGTCCTTCAGTCACCCTCACCCCTCCTGAGACTTAGTCTTCACCGCCTGCCATAGCTACCCAGATTGGTCTGGCTTGTCCAGAGGTTACCCTGTTCCAAGAAACTAGGTTGCCCTTCTGAGCCTCTGCCCCCCCCCCCCCTGGACAGAGTTCAGAAATCCTTCGTAACACGCCTCCATGTTGTCCTGGGTTTTAAGACTTTCGTCCTCCAGACAGTTTTCTCTGGCACAATCATGCAAGTCAGCCAGACCTTGCGTGAGGGGACTCTTCTTGTTTTGGCCATATCTGACCTCCACAGGAAAGACTTGCATTGACAGAATCCAGGAATTATGCTACAATTACTCACATTTCCGGCCCGGATTCTGTCACTTTGGAGGTATTGCAAAGGCTGGTGTGGAGTCTCCACTATGATGTGTTCCCCCTGGATGAACGGGCTGCAATTTTTCAATGCCCACACCGTTGCCAGGAGTGCCTTCTCACAATCGTTGAATTTTTCCTGCACAGAGGATTAAAAAGTCTTGCTCGCATAGGAGGTGACTTTATTGGCCTTGTCATGCTTTTGATAAAATACTGCTGTCAAGCATGTATTCAAGAACCCCGTCTCCAAGAAGAACTCCTTGTTTTTGACAGGGTAAGCTAGACAAGATGCTTGTGAGAGGCTTCTTTTGAGTTGTTTTACCGCCTTGGCTTGTTCTGGACTCCACTTCCACTTGACCCCTCCCCTTCAACAGATGGATCAGGGGTCTTGTGACATCTGCGTAATCCTCAAGGAACTTCCTACTGTAATTAGTCGGTCCAAGGAGGCTTGTTAGCTCACGCAGAGTTGTGGGGTCTTTTAGTTTAGGAGTGCTTCCACTTTCTTCTCTTGGGGACAAAGACCCTCAGGAGTTATTTCATGTCCCAAGAAGTTGACATGAGTCCTGTACCACTGTGCCTTTTGGAAGGACAGTTTTGCTCTGGCAACCCTCAACTGGGTCAGAACATAACGGATTTCCGCTATGTGTTCCTCCACCGTTGAGCTTTTTATCAGGACTTCATCCACATTGGCCAGGTTACCCCTTTCACCCAAGTCGGGCATGGCCTTATGTAGGAAGATGTTGAATTTGTTGCCGGAGTTGATGTACCTAAGGGAGTCCGGGTCCATGTGTACTGCTGGCCCCTGAAGGTAAAGGACAGCTTGTATTGGTCCTCCCTACTGACGGGCATGGTCCAGTACCCATTGATCATGTCAATGGCAGTGTATACCTATGACCCCTGGATCTGGGCCAGTCCTTGGTCAATGTAGGGGAGGGGCCATCAGGACATGTGGACCCGTTTATTTAGCTCCCTAAGGTCTGTGCAGAGTCTCCATTGGCCATTTGGTTTTAAAATCCCCAGCACCGGATTATTAAAGGTGCTGTGGACTGGACGAATTATCCCACAGGACTCAAGGTTTTTGATGATTTCTGTCAGGGACTAAATGGATGCGAGAGACAAGCGATATTGCTTCACAAACACTGGAGTCATTCCACGGTCTGTGGGAATTGTTGTTGTATGGATTCTGGTGCAACCACAGTCGTACGAGTCCACAGCAAAGAGATCTTGAAAATCTAAGAACACCTGTTTCAACTTTTGCTTTTGCTCCGGAGTCTCACAGGCAGAAGCCAGGTTGACCCGCTCTTCAACCATTTGCCTGAAGCCTGGAAAGACTTAGGGTTTTGCTCTCTCAGCGGCCTCCTCGAGCTGGGTGGAGAGGTCTCTGGTTAGAGTGTTGACTTGGACAGAGGGTTTCAGGTAGGAGAGGCAGTTATTGTGGACCTGGAATATCACCTCATCCTGCCTGATGTCACAAATCACCTCTTCCTCCCTGTAAGGGCAGGAAGAGTACACCAGGAAATTTCCCCCTTGCCGGGTGAAGATCCTGTCTGTTGGTAAGTCATTGTCACGGTCATTGTCAAAACAGTCCTTGGGGATTGGTCCAATCATTTAAATTCATAGATCCATGGAAAAATGTCGGTTATCAACCGCCATTACAATAATGGTGCTAAGATCGCTGGTATCCATCAATATTGGATTGGTGTTGTGTTCTATATTGACTAATGGTGTAGGGTTTAACCCCAACCCCGGCTGTTGGAGATGGGCATTGAGGTGTACATATCCGTCAGGATTTTGCAGTTTCTGTCCTTTTTTAAATATATTTTTATTGATTTTTCAACAAGACAGTTTTGATACATGTTAGATTCACAGTACCATTCAATGGTTTCTCGAGATCTTAATAACTAGGCAACTGTGAAACAGGAATTGGTATAAGGCTTGTGCTGTAAGCCCCTCCCTCCCTCCTCCCCCACTCATCCCATCTCACTGGAAAAAAGGAACAGAGAAACAGATAACAGTTAATTCTTCACACTGCGCCGGTTACCATAAATATTTTTCGCTCCGCAGTATGCAAAGTGTATATGTTACTCGGGATTAACAGTAACGGGCATTATGGGGCGACTCCTTTAGATTCGCTCATTGTTTACAGTAACGGGTTTAATCGGTTAGTCTGTGGGTTCCCAGTATGCTGTGTAATATTCTAAGAAAGGCAGCCATATCATGTATATGTTTCTGCAGGGTTTGTGTACTGCGGCTGTAAGGCTTTCCATTTCGTAAATGGCATGTGCTTTGATTAACCATTCTCTTTTTGAAGGCCGTGCAGCCGACTTCCATTTAATGGTCAAGCACACTCTAGTCGCTAGTAACAGATTGTGTGTCATGTGTGACAATGACTCATACGATTCTTCCTCATCTGACTCAACACCAAACAGAACCAGCACTGGAGTTGGCTCCCTGGAAACCCTGTCTATTGCCTGGATCCAACCCAGAACCTCCTTCCAGAATATCTGTACCTTACTGCATTTCCACCATTGGTACCAGTAATCACAGTGTTCTCCACAGCCTCTCTAGCAGTAGGGAGATGTGCCCGGAAACATTTTGGATAGCCTTGAGGGAGTGTAATGCCATGTCATTAGTAGCCGTGCATTGTGCATTTTATATTGCATAGAAATAGATGATGCCCACACCTCCTTGTATATCACCCTCCATATCTCTGGTTGGGTTGCTATTGCCAGCTCTGTATCCCACTTAACCTCTGATGACGGGCGCTGGAGGTGGTCTCTGGAAATCAATGGTTTGTACATTCGTGTAATGAGACCTTTCATTGTCTGGGGGGTGCTTAGTATTTGCTCAAACGGTGTCAGAGTGCGCTTTACGGAGTCGCCCCGACGAGCGTTGTTCAAGGCACTTCTTACCTGGAGAAAAAACATGGGGGGCATATGTACACCTTGTAGGTCACCTTTTAATTCTTCCAGGGTGACAAATGAACCCTTTTTCCACAACTGCCTGGCCCGGGTGAGCCCAACTTCGTACCAGGGTTGAAACCGTGAACTTCACTCAGCAAGACTCGAATGGGGGGGGCCAAATGCAGCTAAGGGGGGAAGGCCAAGATGTTACACCCCGCATGGCTCGAGCTGGGCGCCAGAGGGACCACAACACTCTGAGGACGGGGTGCTCTTTAACTCTTTGCGTCATGGCCGATAATGGAACCCACAGCCATTCTCCCAGCGTGACTAGTGCGAAAATGTAATTTTCTATTGCTACCTACTGTTTTTTGGGATTTTCCCACAAGTGGTCTGGGAGTATCCAGAGTTGTGATGCTCAGTAGTACTCTTCTAGGTCTGGGTATCCCATACCTCCCCCCTCTTTGGGCTGAATTAATGTGGAGTCCTGGATCCAGGGCTTTTTATCGACCAATTGGAATCTCAGTAGAGTGCGTTTTACCTCTGCCAGGAATGACTCTGGAATGATGATAGGGAGGGATTGGAACAAAAATAAAAATCTTGGCAGAATGTTCATTTTCATGGTGGTGAAGCGTGCTGCCCACGACATGGGCAGTTTGAGCCATCTGTTGATATCATTTGAATGGTCTTCCATAGGGGTGTATAGTTGGCCTCGAAGAGGTTTGAGAGAGAGACTGTAATATTTACTCCCAAATACCTGACATGGTCAGTTTGTACTCGGAAGCCCCAGTTAGTTTTTAAGAGTTCCAATAGTTCAACATTCTTTTTTAGGGGGACTGCTATGGTTTTCTGGAGGTTTGCTCGGAAGCCTGAAAGGGCGCTGTAGCGTGACAATTCTCGGAAGAAGGCAGTGATGGAATTCAATGATTGGGTGAGGTACAGTAGGATGTTGTCGGCAAACATGGCTAACTTGTATTTTTTGCCCCCTCGGGGAATGCCTCGGATCACGAAATTAGACCGAATGGCTTGGGCAAAGGGCTCTACCACTAGAGCGTAGATAAGGGGCGAGAGCGGGCAGCCCTGCCTTGTGCCTTGTGTGAGGTTAAAGAGATTTGAGGAGACCCCATTAATAGAAACTTTGGCTTGGGCCAATTGGTAAAGCGCTTCTGCTCCTTGTATCCACATGGCTCCATGCCCTACCCATTTAAGGACCGCTCCTAGAAAAGGCCATTCTACACGGTCAAATGCCTTTTCGGGATGTACTGATAGTAAGAGGGGTCATCCCCAGCTTCTCGGAGTGTGACTATGAGGTCTAAGGTCTTCCTGATGTTATCTGCCCCTTGCCTACCTCTCACATATCCTACTTGATCTGAGTGGACTTGTTGGGGAAGGACTAGTGCTAGGCGGGTGGCTAGGATGCTGGAGTAGATCTTAGCGTCCATATTTATTAGGGAGATTGGACGGTACGATGCGCATTCTGAGGAGTCTTTGCCTTCCTTGGGGATAGCAATAATTATAGATTCAGTAAAGGACTTGAGGGGGTGTGGGGGGACGCTGCCCAGACACTAAGATTGAGTTGAGCAGTTTGGCGAGAAAGGGGGATAGAGTATTGGATTTTGCTTTATAGAAGGCTGGTGTATACCCGTTTTGCCCCAGTGCCGAGCCCGCCTTCATGGCCGAGATGGCTCCTTGTACTTCTATTGCGGTGTTTGGAGCATTTAGCATGTCCAAGTGGTCCTCGGCAATTGGCGGGCGGGGGAGGGTGGCCAAGTATTCCTCAATTGTTGAGGGGGCACTACTGCCCTCAGCCGTGTACAGCTTCGAGTAGCATTTTATTTTTTTATAACTCTGTTTATTTGGTTTCATACAACAAAACATCATAAACATAGGCATTCAGCAGAAAGTTCTGACAGTATTGACAATAAGAGGCAGCAAGGTCATAGGGGTACCTTGGGTACATCCGAAACACAGAAATGGGTGGCAGTTCAGGTTGTGTCATGTGTCCATGGGTGAGGCGAGAGGAGAAGGGGGTGTCGGGGGAGGATGGGGGGAGTGTAGGGGGATATCTCTCAGTACATGTCTAGCCATTTCCCCCATATCTTTTTGAATTTTCGGGGGCAGCCTAACGCATTGCAGATGCAGCATTCCATAGATGCGCACCTACTTACTTCATTGATCTAGCAGTCCAAACATATTGGGTCTGTCGTACCCCAGGTTGCAGCGATCAGTCGTTTCCCTGCTCCCAATGCCACCGCTAGGAACGACTTTTCATGTTTAGTGAGGTCGACCTCTCCCCAGCTTCCCAGGAGTGTCATTTTGGGGTCTTTTATAATTGGTGATCCTATTGTGTTGGAGATCGTATTAATGCACTCGTTCCAGAAGGCTTGTAACACCTTGCAGTCCCAGATCATATGGAAAAAGGTGCCCATCTCCCGATTACATCGGAGACAGGTCTCATCTCTGGCCTCCCCCCATTTGGCGAGGGCTGTGCGAAGGTGGTAGGAGCGGTGAAGTATTCTAAGTTGTATCAGTCTTAGTTTGGCTTCGATATCTATCTCCCGGGAGAACATCAATGCATCTACCCAGTCTTCCGGTTCCAGGTCGCCCAGATCCCTTTCCCATCTCTCTTTCAACTTGATAAGTTCTTTAGTTCTGAAACAGTTAAGGGCTTGGTAAAGCGTGGAGGTGACTTTAGAGGGGATACGTTGCGGAAGAGTGTTGCTCTCCAGGGGGGAGCAAGGAGGTATAGTGGTTATGTCTGGGAATTGGGTGTGTATGGCATGGGCGAAATGTGCGTGTTGAAACCGGCCCATAGGTGTCGGACCAAATTTGGCGTTCAGGGTTCCGAACTCTAGTAGGCGTGCCTCTTGGATCACGTGTGCCAGTGTGGTTATCCCTCGCTTTATCCAGCTCTCGAAACAGCCCATTCTCTGTATTTCTGGGAGGTGTGTGTTGTACCATATATGTTGGGCTAGTGTTGGTTTTGCTCCCGAGCCAATATGTTTGTGTGCTTCCCTCCAAGCATGGCGGATAAGAAGTGTCATTATTGGCATTTTCGATATTCGATTGTTGGCGGCGTATATGGCCTAGAGGGGTGGTACCGGGTGCATAGCCTCTGTCTCAATGCGGATATGTGATAGTGTGGTTTCGACATGTAACCATTCATTTACCACCCCGGTCTGTGTCGCTAAATAGTAAGTGTGCATACATCGTAGTCCAATGCCTCCCTCCCATACTGAGCGTTGGAGTGTTGTGAGAGCGGTTCTGGGTTTCTCGCCCCCCCCCCCCAAAGCCATGTGCGTAAGTTCTTGTCTGAGTGGAAAGGTTTCGTGAGGGATGGGGAGTGGAGCATTTTGTAGGACGTATAGGAGTCTTGCGAGTGTCATCATCTTGAACAGGGCTGCCATGCCCATTAATGTTAGGGGGAGCGATTGCCAGTGGGAGACGTCCTTGCTAAATCTGTCTAGTACAGGTTGTAGGTTGAGCTGGAGGAATCCATCTAAGGTTGGGTCAATGCATATGCCTAGGTATGTGAACTCTCGAATGGAGACGTGGTAGGGACAGGTTTTGGGGATCGCGGCGTTGCCTCCCTGGATCGGGAAGTAAATGGTTATTTGATTGCTTAACTTCAGGCTGGTAATGTTTTGGTATTCCTTGAGGGTATGGGACACAATCGGGCAGGAGGTGACAGGGTTGCTAAGGTATATGAGGAGGTCGTCTGCATATAACAAGAGACGGTCTTCTCCTCCCCCTTGCCAGGTGAATACAGACCAGTTTTTATCCGTTCGGAGTTTAATTGCTAGTGGCTCGATAGCTAGCAAGAATAGGAGGAGGGAGTAGCCTAAGCCTTTTCTTGGCCGCCCCCTCTGATATTAAGATCCCCCTAATCGTGGCTTTCTCACCTTCCCAGATCGTGTTCAGTGACATTCCGTCTATATCATTTGTTTAAAAAAGCTGGCTAAGGAATTTATTTCCTTGGAGACTGCTTAGCGGGTGAGTATTTTGCTGTACTGGGTGCCAATCAAGTTCTCGTTCTGCTGCTACATTAAAGTCCCCCCCACAAATCAGTTTGCCTTCCCTCAAGTTTTCCAAAAAATCAAACAAGGGCTCAAAGAAGTTGGATTGTCCCTGATTGGGTGCGTAGGCTGAGCAGAGTGTGATGGGACGAGTTCTTAATTTGCCCTTGAGAGCCACATATCTCCCCTGATTATCTTTATATACATGTTCTATTTGGATCCCCAAGGACCTTCTTAACAAAATGCCCACTCCGCCCTTCTTCTGGGGGCCGGATGCCGAGACCGCTTCACCGATCCCTCTAACCAAGATCTTTCTTTCTCCCCCGCTAGTGTATTTTGACTCTTGTATAAAAAGGACGAACTAGTTACTCTTACCTTGTAACGTTCTTTCGATGGGATGTTCCTCCGACGTATTCCTTATCTTAGATATAAATCCTTCAGCTTTGCTGGCCTCGGAAAATTTTTTCGCCAGAGGGCGCTGCGCGTCGATGATCGCCGAGTCGATGACCCTCGACGGCCTCCGTGCCGACGTCGACGTCATCCTGCCTATAAAGGCCGCGCGCAGCGTCCGTTGCTCAGTTCCGTTTTGTAGTCCCCAGTAATGTTTTTGGATTAGACTAATCACCTTGAAGGAGCATAGGCTGCAAACCCACAGGAAGTCATACTGCGGGGATGGATGGGAGGGTCGATAAGGAATACGTCGGAGGAACATCCCATCGAAAGAACGTTACAAGGTAAGAGTAACTAGTTCTTCGAAGGGATTGTGTCCTCCGACGTATTCCTTATCTTAGATAGACTCCCATAGCAGTGGTATTGTGACTGGAGGCGGGAGTAATAAAAGTTATGTTACCCTTCCAGAATGGACAGAGTGTAACACAGCCTTGCCGAATCTAGTTTCTTGACTAGAGGAGGAATCCAGGCTATAGAATTTGGTAAATGTATGTGCGGACGACCATGTGGCAGCCGCACATATATCTCGAATTGGCACCCCTCTTTGAAGGGCTGAGGATGTTGCGATACCCCTGGTAGAATGAGCCCTTAGATTTTGAGGAGGCTCCTTTCCTGCCAATTTGTAGCACTCCAGAATGGCTAAAATAATCCATCTGGAGATGGTTTGTTTTGTTATTGGAAGGCCCAACTTATGTCCTGCATAACCTACAAAGAGTTGGTCTGCTTGTCTGATCTTAGCCAATCTGCTGATATAGAAGCTCAAGGCTCGCTTAGGGTCCAGCCTGTGCAGTCTCTCTTCCTCCTTCCCCGGATGAGGAGGAGGGTAGAAAGAAGGTAATATAATCTTCTGAGTGATGTGAAACTCCGAGACTACCTTCGGGAGGAAGTTAGGCTTCACCTGAAGAACAACTTTGTCCTTGTAAAAGATTGTATGTGGAGGTTTACACGATAAGGCTTGCAACTCGCTAACCCTTCTAGCAGATGTCAATGCTATTAGCAAAACAGTTTTGAGGGTGAGAAGCTTCAATGAACAAGAGTGTAGTGGTTCAAAAGGGGCACCCTTTAGGAAGTTTAAAATTAGGTTTAAATCCCATAAGGGAACTTGAAAAGGTTTCGGGGGATAAACATTAGTTAATCCTTTTAGGTATTGTATTACCAATGGAATTTTGAAGTATGAAGGCTCCTCTGCAGTGCGCTTAAAGATTGATAGCGCTGCGAGATAGCCCTTAATTGTGCCAACCTGTAGGCCTGAATTAGCCAGGTAAAGTAAGAATGACAACACCATAGGTGTACCACAAGAAAAGGGTTCAATATTCTTTTCTCTGCACCAGCTGCAAAATTTGTTCCAACGGCAGCGGTATAGAGTTTTAGTTGCCGGCCTTCTGGCCGAAAGCAACACCTCCATAACATCATCCGGAAGGTCCCAATCCTTGTACCTCAACCTTTCAGACACCAAGCGTGAAGGTTGAGGGTCTTGATGGCTGGATGGAGAACCTGACCTTCCTTCTGCGAGAGAAGATCCTCTCTGTATGGCAGTCGAATTGGAGGGCAGATGGACATGTCTAGAAGGTCCGGGTACCACGTTCTCCTGGCCCAATCCGGGGCAATTAGGATCATGGTCTTCCGAAACCTTCTCAACCTCCTGATCATTTGAGGAATGACAGGGACCGGAGGGAACGCGTACAGAAGTGGGAACTCCCAGTCCACTACGAACGCATCTCCTAGAGCTCCTCTCGGGGGAAATTCCCTTGAGCAAAATCTGTCGCACTTCCTGTTGATACTGGTGGCGAACAGATCCACTTGAGGGGTTCCCCAAAGGGCGAAGATCTCTTGAAGGACTTCCTGAGCTATCTCCCACTCGTGAGAGACTGTGCTCTGCCTGCTCAGAGCGTCCGCTGTCAAGTTCTTCTCTCCGGCTAGGTGAATTGCCGATAGAGAGATTCCTTCCTGAATTGCCCAAAACCAGAGCTGCATCGCCTCTCTGCACAGTGGTAGTGAGCCTACGCCTCCTCTTTTGTTGAGGTAGTGCATGGCCACTGTATTGTCCGTCATTATTAGGACGTTTCTTCCCCGTACAGACGGCAGAAAAGCCTTCAGCGCTAGTCTGATGGCTCTCAGCTCCAACAGGTTGATATGTAGTCTGGACTCCGATGGAGACCAACGACCGCTGATGGTCAAGTCGTTGGCGTGAGCTCCCCACCCCGTGAGTGAGGCATCCGTGACTACTGTTATCTCCGGCCATGGTTGCCAAAACATTTCTCCTTTCAGGATGTTCTCCCGACAGGCCCACCACTGAAGGTCTCGGGCTACTTTGACCGGGATCCGAAGGAGATCTGTCATCCTTCCTGAGAACTGTGACCACTGAGTTCTCAGTGCCCACTGGAGGGATCTCATTCTCAGGCGAGCCTCCGGCACGAGGAATATGCAGGATGCCATGAGGCCTAGCAACCTCAGAAAGTCGTAGGCTGGGAGATATTGGGCATTCTGAAATCTGATGACCATCTGCAGAATATCTCGAGCCCTCACCTCTGGTGGCAAGGCTTTTCCCAGGGAAGTGTCCAGGACTGCTCCAATGAATTGGAGTCTCTGTGATGGTATCATCTGTGACTTCTTTAAATTGAGGGAGAAGCCCAGCTTGTGAAGGAAGTGGCAAACATAATCCAGTTGTCTCTGAGCCTGTTCCGAAGATACAGCTCTGATCAACCAATCGTCTAGGTAAGGGTAGACATGAATCCCTTCCCTCCTTAGACTTGCAGCCACAACCGACATTAGCTTGGTAAAGACCCTCGGGGCGGAGGTTAGCCCAAATGGCAGAACTCGAAATTGATAATGAGAGCTGCCAATTGCGAACCTCAGGTATCTCCTGTGCCTGGGATGGATCGGCACATGGAAATAAGCGTCCTGGAGGTCTAGAGATACCAACCAGTCCTGAAGCTGGAGGGCCTGAAGGATCTGAGAGAGAGTCACCATCTTGAACTTGTCCTTTCGGAGGAATTTGTTCAATTCCCGTAAGTCTAAGATGGGTCTCAGTCCTCCGTCCTTCTTCGGTATTATGAAGTAGGGGGAGTACCAACCCTTGTTCCTTTCCGCTACAGGTACCAGTTCTATGGCACCTTTCTCTAGCAGGTCTAAAACCTCCTGCAAGAGGAGCGGATCTGGAAGCTTCAAAGGGTTGTTCCCCGGTGGATGACTCTGAGGGATATGTAGGAAGGGCAGGCAGTAACCTTGGGCCACTGTCTCCAGAGCCCAAGCATCTGACGTAATAGCCTGCCATTCCGTCAGATGGTGAGTTAACCTGCCCCCTACTGGTGTTCTGTGAGGGGAGACCTCAGAGTGGTTTTGAAGCGGCTGATGCAGTTGCCGAAGGTAAAGTGGCTCCTGCTCCTGCGGGTGCGGCTTTCTTTCCCCTACCCCGTCCACCACGGGTAAATCTTCCTTGGCCTCTTTGAGCCGGTCGTCCCCTGCCCCTTCCATATGAGGAATAGTAACGAAAGGACCGTCCTCTCCACGATGATCCCGAAGGACGAAAGGTATTCTGACGGATAGCAGCTCCCAATGACTTGGCTGCTGCCTTGGACGTTTGCAGTTTCTCCAAACTGTCATCCGCCTTCTTTCCAAAGAGGGTAGAACCGTCAAAGGGCATATTCAAAAGCCTGGTCTGCACGTCAGAGGCAAAACCAGACTTCCTCAACCACGCATGCCTGCGGATTGTGGTACTTGCCGCCATGGCCCTGCTGATACTGTCAGCAGAATCTAGGCCAGTTTGTAGGGTCTCGCACATCGCATCTTTACCATCCCTGATGATGTTTAAAAATGCGTCCCTTTCCTCTCCTTCTTGGAGGCAGTCAGCCGCTGATGAAGCGCACTCCCAAAGGGTGTGGCTGAACCTAGCGAGCGTACAGGTCGCGTTAATAGACTTTAACGCCATGCTACAGGCAGAAAAAACCTTCTTAGCCATGGCATCATACTTTTTGTCATCCCTATCCTGCGGAGCAGTGGGGTATGCAGATGTGCTGCCTGATGAGGTTGCAGCCTGTACAACCAAGCTCTCAGGAGTAGGGTGTTTTGACAAATATTCAGGGTCAGAACTAGCCACCCTGTATTTTGTTGACAGTTTTTTATTTACTGCCGGGATAATTTCTGGCGTTTCCCAGTTTGTCAAAATCCTTCTCTGTAGAGCAGAGTGAAATGGAACCACAGGATCCTCCTGTGGGCCCTTGTCCAGTATGTCAGTGAGGTCATCCTGCTGAAAGGCAGGAGAAGGTGCAGACCAACCCATAAATTCTATGATTCTAGACATCAGAGCTCTATATGGAGTCTCCGCATGTTCTCCTGGGTCTGGTTTGATAAATTCTGCTTCAGGAGAAGTGTCCAAGCCACTAGCTTCCTGAAGTGCATCCTGAAGATTTTTTAATCTTCCTTCCTCAGAGGCGAAAGTCTCTGGCTCTGGTGATGTGGTCCTCTGTAAATCAATATCTTGGTCTGAATCCTCCCTTTCCTCAAAAATCGAGGTTAAAGGGGGATACATTGGTTTTTGGAATGGTATAAACCCCATTTCCAATGCAGAAGGAGCCATCATCACAGGCCTTGAAAACGTCGATGTCGTCGACACCGACGTGAAAGTACTCGAAGGCGCCGTGAAAAGCGTCGAGAAATGTGTACTAGGCCTCGAAGAACTCGAAAGGATCGGAGTCCTGCTCGAGAACGACGTCGACGTTCTCGGCGTCGAGTCGGAGGTCTTTTGTCTAACCGTTGGCTGTGGAGTAGCCGTGGTTCTTTCCTTCACCGGCGTCGATATCGGCGTCGACGTCGGCGTCGACTCGATCGACTGATGCGCCGATGGATCCTTCGACAACGGCGTCGATGGCGCCGACCTCTGTTTCGAAGGAGTTTTCGACGATGGCGTCGATGATGCTTTATCTCCCGATGGCTCGAGGCGCTTTCGGGTTGACTTTTCCGCCGGGTACTGCGACTCGCGGCGTTTAGATTTTTTGGGTTTTTTACCCGGGGTATCACCCTCAGCTGTCTTCGAGGGGGACGAGGCCGCTTTCTCGAAGACGCTTAGCATCTTTTTCCTGAATTCCTCCCACTCAGCTTGCGAGCTGCGTTTTGTGGGGCAATGAACTCTCTCAGGAGAACTCGACGAAGATGACGAAGGGGATCTCCTACGTCTCTTCTTCGAGTGTCTCGATGTCGACGAGTGGTGGGAGCCACTTCGTGATCTAGATCGAGAGTGTTTTTTATGGTGAGGAGACGAACGTCTCGACTCTACCGAAGAAGCTTTCGAGGAAGTTAAAGTTGACCTACCTCTCTCGAGCTTCCCCCTACGCTCCTTCAAGGCTTTCGCCGTCATGGAAAGGCATTCCTCACACTCCGAACTCTGGTGCGTGATTCCCAGACACCACAAACAGACCCTGTGAGGGTCCGTCAACGACATTTTCTTCCCGCAGTCTCGGCACTTTTTGAAACCGGACCGAGGGGTCGTCGGGTCGGAGGAGGATGCCATCGATATCGAGGTAAATAGTAGTTATTATATACGTTATCTTGACGAGAACTGAGCAACGGTGTTCCGAGGCACAACGAAGCGCGGAAAAACGGAACTGAGCAACGGACGCTGCGCGCGGCCTTTATAGGCAGGATGACGTCGACGTCGGCACGGAGGCCGTCGAGGGTCATCGACTCGGCGATCATCGACGCGCAGCGCCCTCTGGCGAAAAAATTTTCCGAGGCCAGCAAAGCTGAAGGATTTATATCTAAGATAAGGAATACGTCGGAGGACACAATCCCTTCGAAATCAAGTTTAGATTGATAATACTGCCGTGCCAGCATTGACCTTTTCTTCAGCGAGTTGAGGCCTTTCACGTTTAGGGAACCGAAGACCATGCTATCAGAGCGAGCCATACCCACTGAAGAATGTAGCAATTGGTGCCCCTTTGCCTTGTAAATTGCGCGCTGTTCGTCCCCTTTCCTTTGCAGTGAAGTGGCAGATTAGCCGCAATGCTAAATGAGATTCAGACCAAATGTCTTGAATGGATGAGTGGATCTTACCTCCCCTCTCCCCTTCCCCCCCTTACGAGATGCTACCAAGAGCATTCTCATTTGAAAAAGAAAAACGAGACGCCCTGGAACAAAAGGGCCACCATGGATGGACCCCTCTCCAGGCTTTAACTGGAACTGTAACATTTGTGCAAGGAAGAAACAACTAGTGTATAAAAAAACAGTGTGCAGTGAACACCCAGAGGCTAACACAACCTCCGATTCATTCTATTGGACATTAGCTGGCGGGCCGCACCAGAAATTTGTAGTAATAGGTTACGAAGGGAATGGATCTACATAACATCACAAAGTTTGAAAGAGCAGCGCAGACTCCTTAGGGAGTATTCAGTCGTTTGTATTTCCACTTTAATTGTGCTCAGCCTTGTCTTGGGGGCTTATATGCCGACTCTCGGCGTGGGCCCGTGGGCTCTCTCCGACTATCAGTGTCTGACCCCATGGCGGGGTTTTGAAGGTGACGGCGGGCTTGCACAGCCTCCTCCACTGAGGTTATTCTGAATTCCTCTCCCTTGTACTCGAATGTGAGGGAGAAGGGGTGGCCCCATCGGTACCTCACTCCCTTCTCCTGCAGCCAATCTGTGAGAGGACGACATCCTCTTCTTTTTGCCAATGTCATCACTGAAAGATCTTGGTAGTCTTACTTTCGACCCTCGAAATTCTATTGTATTTTACTCTTGCCCTCTGAAGAATGTCTTGTCTCTGTATATAGTAATGGCATTTGACGAGGACTGAGCGGGGACCTTTTGGTGGGCCGCCCGCCCTGTGCACCCTGTCGAACTCAAGTTTGGGGGGGGGCTTGTGTCACTGTAAAGGGTCGAGATTAAGGATTTTACTTTGCTTTCCAAGTCAGAGGGGGTTTCTTCCTGTTATTCCTCCAAACTGACTATGTGAATGTTGGATCACCGCTCTCGATTTACTAAGTCATCGACTTTGGACTCAATGGCCCTCATTATAAGTTAGGCGTTAAGGGTTTAACGGCGCCGTCGGCGCCGTTAACCCTTAACGCCTGATTAAGAGGTCCCAGGTTTTAACGCCTGCTTTTTGCAGGCGTTAAAACCCATGCCGCAAAGTGACCTTGGTGCTAAGTATGGTGCCGCAATTTGTGGCACCGTACTTAGCACCTTTCCCCATTCCCATTATGCCCTATGGGGCAAAAATGGGAATGGGGAAGGGCAAATGGTGAATGGGGAATTACCGCCCCACTCACCTTCGAATGGGGCGGTAATTCCGCCATCCACCATGCCGGAGTCCGGCATGGACCATGGGGCTAATAGCACCATGGTCCACCGCCTGACTCGTAATGAGGGCCAATGTCACGTTATTTTTGTTCTAGGTCTAGGAGTCTTGCTTCATATTGCATGGTGATGATATCCTCCGATTGCTGGTTATTTTCAACTGCTTCTAAGCGATCTTCGACTTTAGCCATCTTTTTTTGTAGGTCGGAGACTGTTTCAGTGAGGCTAGTTTTAATTGACCTGATTTCACTGAGGAGAAGCCATATATCCGATTTAGTTGCACTGTCGCAGTCATTGCCTGGGATGTCCGAGGAGCTTTGGACTTCCTCTGCTTCCATGGTTGTATATGTGCGGCTAAACATCCGCAATTCAGCTGGGGTGCGCGGATCCAGCCTTGTCCCTGGAAAAGCCGCTAGACTCCCAATGCTGCGAGAGAGGCCAGTAGACAAAGGGTTTGCACTTGCAGTGCCTTATGTTGCTATGCCCAATCTACAGTGAGGGGCCGGGCACTTTGCACTGTGACTTCTTGGGTGGTGTGCACTCTAGTGGGATTTCGCCAATGACACTACGTCCTTTTCCCTCGCCCCCGCCAGCCTCGTTTCCCGTTATCCCCCCTCTCCCTCCTCCACCTTTCAGCTGGGCTTCACCGGGACGGACACAATACAATGCGATACGGCCTTTGTGATATAATGTGAACTGTCTCCTGTAGGGGGACGTGGAAGACCTTAATACCCCTGCCGGTGCTTAGATAGCGGCTACTGGCCCTTGTAGTTTCATGTTTTTGGAGAAGCTGGCGTTGAGGGTTCGTCAATGGCCGCCTGGGTCGAGGATAGGGCTGGAGGCAAGTACCCGGTGTTTGATGTAGAGCCTGGACACTAGACCCCTGTGGCTGGGTCTGCGTTTCCTTGTTACACGTGATTTTTGTTTTTTTAAATGTCCGGTCTTCCTTAGATTTAATGAGGAGCTTGTGTTGCCAGTACCACAGGATCAGGGTCTGAAGGTTTAAATGTGTGTATTGAGAGTCCTCTTCTCTTTACTTACATATCGATTCCCAAAAAAAGAGAACGGCTGCTGTGCGCTGGTGTCACTTTAAGGCAGCGACCGGTTGGGGGCCTACTGTACTCCCCCCTGCCCCACTTCCCCCATTGTGCTGTTATGTTCACTGGTGGTCGCAGGGGTAGCACTACCGTGTAGACGGGGGCCAATGTCCATGGAATTGGGAGATGGCGTGGCTCTACCACCGCTGGGCTAGGGTATAGGGGCTGAGGAGGGGCACTCCTCCGCATGCGTTTCACTGCAGTTGGGTAGCTCTTTATGGCTCCTAGAACGGAGGTGCCAACTGATCCCCAGTGAAGGTTGGGAGAGGGGCCGCGCTCCCGTCGCTTTTGTTTACCTACCTCTGCTGGCCCGCCTGCTCCAGTGTACACACGTCCGGCCGGCGCTCTTCTTGATGGGCGGGGGAGAGGGGGTGAAGGGCCACTGTCAGGTTCGGGCTCCCTCGTCGTGCTATGCTGCTTCGCCTAAGGATGGGTCGGCCATCGGCTCCCTCCTGATCCCCAAATGCGCACGCCGCCTCAACCCTGCAGGTCTCTGTGGTATGTGGCTCGTCTTTATCTCAATGATGCATAGTGGCAGCCGCGGGCACCATTTTTCTTCCTTGGCCTTCCCTTTCTGCCGCGCGGCGTAGGGGGGCCAGGTAATGAGGCGGATTCCAGCGCTTTGGTTGCACGGTTTCTGATGCAGTCACAGCTGCTGTTACACAATCGTCTCCTGGTGCTGCTCAGTTTCTTGTTGGGTGAAAATTCCTCCTGGCACAGCTCAAATCACTGGCATGTTTTGGGCCCGGAAAGGGAGACGATGGGTTATGCGACCATCACGTCTGCGCCCCCTGGTGGTCTCCCCTCTTTTAATTTTTAATTCAAGTGGGAATAGTCGTGTCCGTCCTGCGATGGTGACCTCCTCTCCAATTTGAACCTCAACTGCATACGGCAGCAATTGGGCTGACCGAAATGCTTTTTCAGAATCATCAAAGCCCATGGGATTGCCCCCTAACCGGGACCAGTCCTTGTACTTTATCAGGTCCAAATGAATTGCAAACCGGTTGAGAATGTCACTGCCTAAATAGAATGCAGCAGGGACATCTCGCACGACCCAACAAGTATGTTCTATGCTTTTGTTACCTATAGAAATCTTGAGCATGCACCTGCTAGGCAGGAGATGTTTGGAACGGGGAATTTCCAGGCCCATTTCCCACTTATTGATCAATTTAAATGTGGAAGTGGCTGGATCTTTTGGGAGCTGTCTGAACATGGCTTCGCTGGTGAAGCTCTTTCCGTTGTTCACGCACACTTGGGCGAGAGCAGATGCTTTCCCTTCATTTAACTGAATCAGAAAGAACTGTTCTCTAATTTTCTGAATGTCAGCTAAACTTTGAGCTGGTTTCTCATAACTTTTGACGATAGGGTTGGGATTTTCAGATTGTCAATCAATATAAACTTTCAAAGTATTTCCTTCCAGTGTGGAATGGCACTTAAAACTGGAAGGAAGGTTGATTTTTAGGAACAGAGAGGAGTTTCCATCACCAGTTTGTTGTCCTACAACAATTACTGTCACGTCAGGTATTTGATTATTCTGGAAATGAAACTCAATATGATCAGATTTTTGTTCAACCATGTGGCATGTGCCAGTTAAACTAACATGGCTAATTTTTTTGGTTTGTTAGTCTGAGTCCAGAGGATTTGTTCACACAGTCTATGTCTATTAGGTGAGACAACCTGCGGAGGATGTCATTCCCTAGATGACAGGGTATTCCCTCTGGAGTCACGACTATGACCGGGTGTTACACCTTGTGTCTCCCTATTTTTATTTCCAAATCTGCAGTCCCCTCGACAGGAATTTCATTCCTGTCGAAGTTCTGGAGTTTTCCAGAAAGAGGGGTGAGAGGGATCTGATATCTCTTCCCCCTCCCCCTCCCCCTTCCTGAATTTTGCTGCTCAAAGGACCTTTTTGACAGAAGAGTGGCTTGGGGTCCAGTGTCCACCAGTGCTGAAATTTTACATTGCCCTTGTACTTGAACGGGGGCATAAAATCTCCCCTCTTTCTCTTCAAGAGGGCAAAGGTGTAATGAGCATTCTGGGCAAGCTGGGTGGTCAATTTCTTTATTTTGGACTATTTTCTGTGTCTGTAATAATAAAAATGTGACATCCTGAAATAGATGGGGACTTTGGCATCTCCTGTTTCCCTAATTCTGTGCTGCGCCCTTTTACCTGGAGGCAGTCACTAGGACCAGTTGGTGGGGAGGATCCCTCCTTTACTATTTTACTCTCAGAATGGCAATTATGGGGTTCAGGGATGGATGACTCCGAATCAGGCCCCACACCCACCCAGTCTTCCTTCGGATCTCTCGAGACCCATCTCTCGAGACCCATTTTTCTTTGGGAGGATTTGTTTTCCAGAATCCTCTAAGGATTCTTCCCCTTCAAATTGGAGGACACTAACTTCCTCCCCAAAATGGGCCTTTTTGAGGTCTTTATTTCTCCTTCCCACCCTCTGTTCCCTGAGGTGCATGTTTTCAGGTGCAGGAGATTTTAGTTCCGGTTCCGGGCTGTCCAGGTGCATTTCACGGGTGAGGAAGGAAGCTTCCTCAAAGGCTTTACACCACACTACCCCCCCGCGTCTCCTGCTCGGGAACTGGTGAATTATCAGGGTTCTCTCCCCGTCATCGTTCTGGATTGCCAGAGCCTGGGTTTGAGGGGTTCTGAGACGCCATGTTCATCTGAAGCATCAACGTGCGACCCAGATCCTGTGTGAGGGTCTGGAGCTGGTGCTCCAGTTGGGACACTCGTTCCGGCTGGAACGGGGGTCTTTGTTCGTATCTAGGTGGTTCGCTGGAAGGGTAACTATCCCTTCTCCTGGAGTACCCTGAATATTGGGGATTTTGGTAACCCTCCACCCTTGGCCTCCCCTCTCCCGGATTGGGTTGTTTGGGCACCTGAAAGCGGGGAAAGAAGGGAGGGTTGTCCTGTAGGTTGGGGTTTTGTGGATACCCGGGAAAGAAACTTAACCCAGCATTTGGGGGATTAGTGCCCTCCTGGGGGAAGATTGGAGGGAAGTTTCCCGGGGCAGTACTTACCTGATTCGATCCCCCCATTTGGGCTGGGGGAGTCTATACATACCCCAAGATAGGTCGGTTGCCCTTGTATCTGGGATTTATATAATCAGGAGAACTAGGGGTCCCATTAGTGGGATTGCCTCCCTGACCGCCACCTATTTGTGATTGGTCTGAAGGCCTCCTTGGCCTCTGGTTTTGATGGTTTGGGATTAGTGCATTTTTAGGCTCCCCTTAGGTCCTAAATGGGGGCAGCCTTCACCTCTGTCACCTTAGCAGCAGCAGGGGTGTTGGCTGGTTTGGAGTTTTTGGTCTGGTTTTTTTTTTCTGCAGGTTTTTGGACTTCATAAATGAGGGTAGCCAGCTCCATTACCCAGTCCAAAGATCTTTTATCATGGGAATCCCTCACCAGCTGGGTCATGATATATTTTGGGAGCGCATGAAAGTAGGTAGTGACAAATTCTCTGCTATCCATGCGCACCCTCTTAGTGGTTTGTGCAAAGGCGCGTTTTAGCTCCAGCACAAATTCTCGTGGGGCCTGATCTTCTCCAGACTGTAGATTTTAAGCCGCTTTGCGGGCCTCCTGGGGGTTTCTATGGGTGGAAAAGTGCTTCAGGATGGCTGCTTTGTAGGTGGACCATCTTGAATGTTTTTGGTCTTCCAGTCCAGCAAAGAAGCTGGAGTATTCTGGAGTGAATGCTCATTTGGCATAATCTATACAGCTCTGGCTATCTTTTATGTGAAATGTGTCCATCATTTGTTCATACAGTTCCAAATGGTCCCATACAGAATATTTTGTGTTTTTATTGTACAGTGTCATGAAATTCCTGATGGCCTTGATCTCTCTAATAGGGTATTTCACCAGAACTCTTTTTGGTTTATCTGCCTTCTTTCGCCACGTCACCTGAGTCCATTCGCCCTCAGACTCGGAGGCGCTGCTGTTTTAGGTTCCCTCATGATCATCTAGGCGCTCCCTGATTCTGTGAGCTTAAGAGGTGCTTGCAGAATGGTGGGGCCTAGTTTCCTCTTCCCTGTGGCGCACAGGAGAGTAGTCTTCTGACTCCCCCCTGCTTCCAGGGTTGGCAGAGTATCCCCCTCCACTGCCCTGATTGGGTGGAGGTCTTCAGTAAGCTCTTTTTGGGCCTCTTTTCCTGTTGTTCTTGTGCAAATTGAACCAACTGGTCCCTTTGGAGGTAGTGATTCTGCCGATCGAATTCCCTGACTTTCCCCTCATAGGAGGTTTCTGAGTCAGATACATTAGCCATTATATTTTTGTATCTATCCAGGGATGCCCTTCTATCAATTTCTGGTGGAGCGCTGACCTGTCAGCTACATCATGCTAGGCCTAATTAATTCTGATGGCCTCATGGTTTCTGGCTCATGTGAACAGGTAGCCATGAAGTCAGAAGTGCACAAAGTATTAAATGGGTTGGAGTCCCTTAGTACAGAGGTCATCATACTATGATCAGGGGTTGCCCTGTCCCTCTCTACCTGTTCGGGGTCCCTCCAGTTTGGATTAGATCTAGGATACTCTTTCTCCAAACTTGCTAGTTTTTTTCTTTTCAGCCCCTATCTCTTGATAATAGGCAAAGATCTAAGCCTTTTGCTCGGCTATCAGGGCTTTACTGGACTCTATGACCCGCTCTTGAGCTGACACTTTTTCTCATGCTTTTCCCACATCACTCCCATATGGAGATGCATGTAGGCCGTGATTCTGACAATTTTAATCTGCTCCTCTTTAATTTTCGCAGTCATGTATAACTCGCTCAAAGTTTGATGTAATAGGCCACCATCCTGCCACGTGTCCATGTTTATGGCGGGGACCTGTTTCGTCATTCCTTCTAGCCATACTTTTTCATCTTGTTCTGGCCATTCTCCCCTGACAAATTTGTGCAGAAGGTGCTCCCTAGCTATATTGATCTCTACTGTGGCCATTTTGGAAAGTGTTCTTTCTTTATTAATTTATTTATGCTAGGGGAATCTGTATTCTGTTGCTTTTTGTCTAGTATTTGGGGTTGATTTAGCTTTAATATTATACACAGGCCTGGTACTTAGGATTTTTGTTTTGGTGAGGAGCGTCTACACCGTAACAGTGTTCCAACCACACAAAGTATCACTACCTTGAAAGTTAGCCTGCTGTGTTAAGCTGTCACGGGTGAATAAACAAACCCAATCCCGGCTACGAGCCCCCAATTTGTGAAGGATTCTAACCTGGCGTGACACACCGGACCAGGACCTTCGCCGTCCGCCTTAGATGTAGCTTGCCATTAGAATGCTTTTTCTTTAATTTCAACTAATTTGAATTGAGCCGATACCCGACCTGTCTCACGCCCCCTTTTACAAATACCCCGGGTCATAATGGACCATGAACCAGGCCAGTGGATGGTAACACAATATTTATTTATTTTAATTTCAAAGAAAATCATATAATTTTTATATTGGGCAGCAATCACCAATGGGGGGATAATTACAATGAAAACCAATGAAATACACTTGGGTAACCTTCTACAAGAACATATCCAAAGCACAAATGAATAGGAGCACTTGTTCAATTAGGATAGATAGCACCAGAGTTACGATTTCCCCCTGCAATGTTCTCTCAACCGACAATGAATCTAATTCTGAGTGGATAGAAAGAAGCCGCAGTTAGCCAGATATATGGCAGCAAACCAAACCAAAATCCGACCTTCCCTCACAAAATAGGAGGCAAAAACCCTTTGCAATGGCCTAAAATGACACTTGGATTGTAACAACTAATTAATTATATGTGTAATTAAATAATGATGTACATATGTTTTATCACAGTTTCAGGGATGTCATATCACTAGCAGCTATAAGTTAAGGTATCACCAAAGGCATACAGTTCACAAAGCAGGTTGGAATAGAAAACACAGTGCAGTCAAATAACACATGGAAAAGTTGCATTTTTTTAGTTTGCAGTTTTAAATGTCAAAAACGTTTTTTCAGAAAAACGGATTAAATACTCTGACTTGGAATGCGGTTTTTGGGCTGGGGGTAGAGGCACATCACAGGGACAATACAGAAGTGAAAGGATAGCTATAGCTGAAAAAATTGAATGAGATTTTCAAGGTGGAAAGAGGTTCGATTTTTAGGAAACTAAAGCAGTTAAAAACGAAAATTGGTTTGGAAGGAAAGGAAAAGTTTTATTTAAATGAGATTTAATGGCTAGAAAGAGGAACGCCACCCGTGAATATAAAAGTTACGCTGCAGTTGTAACCCTCACGCAGTGTACCCCTTTTCTTTATAGGGAAAATTAATTAATTTAATCAAAATATTGCTATGGAGTTACAAGATGGGGTGAATGAAAGAATGGCGCTAACACTAGAAAAACAAGGACAGGGTGCACAGAGAATTAGAACAGTTTAAACAAGTTTTCAGGGTATGGATAGGATTACTTAGAAAATAGGGCAAAGACAAAGGGGTCAAGGTGAGGTATACTATGTGATGTTATGGGATGGGGAAATACAATTGGCGCTGGAGTCTGGATTTTGGGACATCCAACCGAATTTTGTACTGAAAAGGTTCTGGTCACCGGATAGCAGGCTCTCCTGGCAAAAGACAGCTGGGCAAAGGTCTGGTCACGGCACAGCGACGCCTCAGCTGGATGGAGCGGGTAAGCAGGGGGCCTTGGAGAATCCCAGACTCATCCACCTTTCCCATTGCTCCCTGAAGTAAGTGGGATTTTTTTATGGGGTTTTAGTGCTGAAGGGTGGTTCTGCCTGGATAGGAAGGCCTGGATCAACTATCCCTTTTCTGGCAGTGGGGTCTGGAATCTTGCAGAGTGAAGGTGGAATATATGGATACACAGGCGCTGGAAAATTCAGAAGAGCTTTTGTCCAGAGTTCTGTCAGGCTCCCTTATTTATAAGACATGGTGACATCATAGGTTCATATGGGGGGCAGGCTTAAGCTAGGCACGCCTCTAACAACTGGACTGGACAGTGGTGATCGTTATCGCCTTCCTGTCAGCTGGTTGGACTTTTAGAGACATGACATTAGCTTTATGATGTGGGTTTTTTTATGTCCAGAACCTCCCACAGTTAATTTTGCCCCAACCCAGTTTTGACATAAATGGCACATTTTTACAGTTGTGACATCTTCACAAATTGCATAGACAGATTACATATTTTACGGAGAGCATGGCAGTTCAATTCTCATGTATGTAGGACTTTATTTCGCCCGTCCAATAATTTTTTGCGATTTTTAGTGAGAAATATTCGACCTAAAATTCTAGGCATTTGTATAGATTATCATAAGACATCTTTCCATTATTTTTTAACGTTCCATCATATGTAGTTACACAATGATTTACATTCTTCTGGCGTTTGTGTCCCATACATGCTATGGACAGCCGCAATATCTTCCTTAGAAGCCACGAAAATCACAGTTAAACTGTACAACTTTTACATTTCTGCGCAGTCTCGTTACAGAATTAACAGTCTTAAAAGATTATTCATCAAATAGTATTTTGAGACAGATGGTCAACCTTTGTCCTTCAACTGGGACCATTTTTTTCTTCAGCTACCACCAACTGTCAGTTTCAGCCCAGGGTGGCCATGGGGGTTTCCCAGTTTGACTGGATGTTTATTGCCACTTCCCCCACTACACACATTGGTGTCCCAGATCTATTGTCTCAAGCTGAAGGCCAGACAAATGTCTGACGAGCGTGTGACATTTCTTTGTCTTGGTCCAGTCAAAGTTTTCAAAGGTAGCAGTTAACAGGTAGGTGTCTTAGAATCTATTGTGGCTCCTTCTTTCGGGGGTTGGTCCACTCCTGTTGTCAGCCAAATGTCCCTTGAGCCATGACAGAAAAACCTGTTTGGGCAGAATTCCCCAGTGTAGCCAATGCCATTTAATTCTTGATTTTATTTTATTTTGTTCCAAATTAGAAGCAAGCCTGTTAAAATAAAACATCCCATATATATTTCCCAGCACAAACCCCTTTAAATTGTTAGATCAGGGCAGGGCCTTATCCAACATACTTTTAAAACAGGTATTTTTCTTATTTGCAAAAGTACATTTAAACATGATGTGAGGCCTGCTGGCATGTTCCTTTCAAAAGGTTCCATCTGAATTTCCCACGTTATTCTGCAGCCATAGTCAGTTTCTTTTTTACAGCAATTTGTTTGAAACACAGATCCACTGAAATTGACATATGCACAGAGAGCCAGGGCCGCTTTGAAGCATTGATTTTTGACATTTTGTAGCCCAAAAGTCAAGCGTTTTCCAGCATGGCTGAAAGTAAAGCTTCTTTTGATTTCCCAGTTCTGAACAACAGCCTGTCCTTCAGGGATACTGCTCTCTTCTGCTGGATCACAATGTAATTATGGATGGGCATGGCAGGGTCTCACTGATAACAGTAGTGTGATGATGAACAGACAAACTTCGCGTCAGGGCATCAACCTTTTTCATGTAAAATATTCCCTTTTCAATGGGATGTTTTTTCAGCAAGCAGCAGAGCAGCACTGCTTTGATTCTCTTCTTTTGGTGCACCCAAGAACACACACTGGCACCTTTCTCGGTGTGCTCCCTGTTCCAACTCGCCCAATAGGTGTTTGGCCAGATGGTGCAGCCATCATTTTGCAGCTGCAAAACAGTTTTGATGCAGGGCAATGGTGCTCCAAGGAGCCAGCGCAGCCATTTTGCTGTTTGAAACACAGATCCACTGAAATTGACATATGCACAGAGAGCCAGGGCCGCTTTGAAGCATTGATTTTTGACATTTTGTAGCCCAAAAGTCAAGCGTTTTCCAGCATGGCTGAAAGTAAAGCTTCTTTTGATTTCCCAGTTCTGAACAACAGCCTGTCCTTCAGGGATACTGCTCTCTTCTGCTGGATCACAATGTAATTATGGATGGGCATGGCAGGGTCTCACTGATAACAGTAGTGTGATGATGAACAGACAAACTTCGCGTCAGGGCATCAACCTTTTTCATGTAAAATATTCCCTTTTCAATGGGATGTTTTTTCAGCAAGCAGCAGAGCAGCACTGCTTTGATTCTCTTCTTTTGGTGCACCCAAGAACACACACTGGCACCTTTCTCGGTGTGCTCCCTGTTCCAACTCGCCCAATAGGTATTTGGCCAGATGGTGCAGCCATCATTTTGCAGCTGCAAAACAGTTTTGATGCAGGGCAATGGTGCTCCAAGGAGCCAGCGCAGCCATTTTGCTGTTGACTGCAGAAGTGCAGCTTGGTTATGGATGAGAATTCTGGTGAATGGGTCAATGTAGCTCACAAGGTCCTACTAAGTAGGTCATCCCACTCCTCTACTGATATTTCAAAATTGATGTCATTCGACCAAACTTCTTTCAAGTTTATCCACACATCTACATAATCCGACCCCACAGCCATGAAATGCACAGATACACAATGTTCCTGTCCATCAAACAGCTTACAAATCTCTGGTCTGTGCTCCATCTCTTTGTCAAGCATACTCATTCTCTGACATATCTCAACTCTCTCCTATTTAAGCTGAATTTTAATTCCAAAACCGAACAAAGATCATCGAAAAATGTAGAAATTATAGACCGATATCATTATTGAAAGTGGATTTAAAAATATTTACTAAACTATGGTCAAATAGATTGTATGGATTCATAGGGGGCTTAATCGATGAGTCTCAATTAGATTTTACACCTGGGAGGTTTTACACCTGTGAGATTTGGATACGATAATATTAGAACAGTTTTGGATGTTATGGGTACACAGTTTTTTTTTTGATGCAGAGAAAGCTTTTGAAAGAGTCAACTGGACATTTTTAGAATACACACTAAGGAAAATGAGTTTTGGCCCTATTTTTATACAGGAAGTTAATTGTATACATAGTGACATATCGGCAAGGGTACAAATTAATTGACTAATATGCAGAAGCCCAGAAGAAAATTGATTTAGTTTGTTCTTGTCAAAACATACTCTAATCAAGACCTAGTCTGAAGCTTACTCCATGTCTTGTTCATGCCTGATCCTTGTATGTCATGTGACGGTTTCAAGACAGTTGGTTGATTATACCCTTAGTCTTTTAGGGACATGACATTTCACTTATTGGCACAGGTCGATATTTCAGTAAATCAAGACATAACTGTTTTGGAATAGAATATTCAGTACCTAGAAGGAACTATTGACCTAATGGCTAGGGAAGCCTGGGCTAACGTTGTGGGAAGCTCACGTGAGACGAAAGAGGGTTGGCCTTTAGAAAGCCTTACTTCCCTCGCATATCAAACGCCAGCCTCATTTCTGTTTTGTAAAATACAGACGCATGATTCTCCAGCATGGGCTCTTTCATGGATTCACATTGTTATGAATATTTCCTGTCATTAGGCTGGGAATCCTCGATAACAATAAAGCAGCTTAGCTTTAAATTTGAAACTGCTTGCACTTGTATAGCCCTGTAACATTTCGGGCCCCGCGCTGCAGGCGCACGGCTCATTTAAATACATTCAGGTGGTGTGCGTCTCCATTCCTCCAACGTTGGAGGTTGCCGTGGTGACGCGGAGCTCGCCTCTCTCACCTCGGCGCCGAGTCACGTGTAAGTCAGCTGATGGCAACACACAGAGGCCGCGCCCCTCCAGCAAGGCATTTATAAACGCCAATCGCGCATCAGAACGCTACTTCTAATTAGCGTTCCTCACTTTTTCTAATACAAACCTTGATTCCTGTTTACCTGTCTTCGAACCTCGACCCGACCTTGCTGCTTGTCTACCCCCTTGGATTTGTCGAACTGGTTCCGGGTTCCGTACCAGTCTTTTGGAGCTAATTCCTCCTTAAGTCTTCCCTGCCTACTGCAGCGTTCAGGACTTTCCTTTTTTGCATGCTCCCTCTTCCGCTGTTAAAAAGTTCAGCTCGGAGCGTCAGTACGCTTCATTCATTCTCACCTCCCGCGGCAACAGGCAACCTAACATCACCTCCAATACTTCACTCCTGGAATTCATGACACAGCCCTGTCAGCCTCAAGGTGAGATCTCAATCATGTTTTGTCAATGCTGTATTACCCCTGTATGACCCCTGCAATACATTCATACAATCGTTTAGCAAACCAAAGCGTGGATCGCCTTTGTTTCTTGACACTCTTTTTGAAATCAACCCGCCTGCTTCCAAATGGACCTTTTGATATCATCGCCTAGTAGTGACTCTTTCTGTGTGGAACTTTACGCCTGGGAACCCTTGTGCACTGTGGACGCTATCCTGTTAGTGCACCATCCCGGCTCTAGTTTGCGTTCCGCTTGTCGTCCGGGGTACTTCCCGCTACTAACCTTCCTATTTGTTATTTTCTCCTGTTGTTGTTTCTCAATCACTTTGCCCTTCCTGCCTCACCAAGGGTAAGAACTCAATAGGGTACTTTATTTAGGCATTATCCTATCACCTAAGGGGTTAACTGGTTCCTTCTTGTTTTTGTCTCCTTTTTTCCAGTTGTTGGCTATTTGGTAGGGATCCATTCCTATTGAATCACAAGTTTCTGTTTAGGGGGATACAGGTAGATTAACATTCAACCCGCAATTGTTCTGAAGGTAGTTCCTTTTCATCTGACTAACCTGTTGTCGTTTTTTTTCTTACATTCTTGGCGTAGCAGTGTGGGTATCTCCGTTCTTTTGAGTAAACCACCATTCTGTCTGTCATCCTACACAGCAGAAGGGTATATTGCTAAAAGGAGTTCCTCAAGTTGAGGTGGCCTCGTTCTGGGTGTATTCCCTTTTGGGAAAAACACCACAGCTTGAGCTGAACTATTATCCGGAGCAGCTCCCTCTCATCTGTGAATTGAGGTCGAGCAACGCCCTGGCCTGTTCAGCTATCGTTGAGTTACAAGCCCATTGCTGTCACTTTGGGTCATACTGCCCCAGCCAATGACAGTAGTCCTCCTTATCTCCACCCCCGGTAGCCATCTTCAAATCTTGTCCACACGTTGAAGTGTTGAGTACCCGTGGTTCGCTACTCGAAAACCTCAATATTTCATTTTTTAACACTGTTGTGACTTCAGGGGATCCGTTGCAGGTGAAGATTGGAACATCCGAAGATGATCTTGTTCAAGGTGGCCTTCTTCTCGTGTTTCAGGCCTTCTCCAAGCGGCCTTGGCAGATGCAAGCAAGAAGAGCCTCTAAAGGCCCTGCTCGAAGTGTTGCCTCAAGAACATTTTGGTCGGTGATGGGCACGAAAAATTCATTTATTGCCTGTACCCCGACCACGATGTGGACACTTGCTCCATTTCCCAGTCCTTCTCATCGAAGAATCGGAAGGATATCCATAGAAGGTTGGTGACTTGGCTGAAGGAGGGTGCCAGGGCCTCTAACTCGGCTTTGGTCAGAAGTCATGCCTCTGCTAGGGTTGGCTAGGGTTGGCAGACATGTGGAACAAACTCAAACTCAAATGACTTTGCATGCTTCCGCTTTCCACCCCCGTTGAGAAGAAGTGAAGAAATGCCCTTGCACGACGACAACCCTGTCGACGATCCACACACAGGGGACGTGCCCCCGGCGAACATCATTGTGACATCTACAAAAACTACCCCATTGACGGGTCACAGGCACAAATCATAGTGTACACCACTTCCTCCGTCCACAAACTCATCTATGACAGTTCGTTCAACGACCTTGTAGACAGCCCCTAAGTTGAAATTGACCTCCTCATTGACCACTGCCATGTCGACGATTGCTTCGCTTTCCACTTCAATGATCACGACTACAATCTCCAGAATTGCTTTGCCTCCAAGGCCAGCTTCAGCACCATTGGTGTCTATGGCAGCGATGTCCTCTCCACGAGCACCAGTGATTACTACATTTCCTAGAAGCTCCAATGTGGACAGAGAGATGCCTCCAGCACTCTCCGTTCTGCCACAACCTACTAAGTCCAATCCCTCTTCACCCTGGTGCCTAGATCAACAGAGGCTGCACCCTCTGCACTACTTTCACAAGAGGATGTCTTTTCGGGAGATAAAGAGCATCTGGAGGCTTTATTCTCTGAGCAGGAGGAAACTGACAACCTACCAGATCCAATTCTGCCAACTCCTCCCAAATCAGGCTAACCACCTATTCTACTTGCTCCTCCAGTAGCCATCCGACTACCTGTTGCACTAATGGCTGTGCCTACAGTTCCTACGGGAACTCCATCAGCACCAAGGGATCTGTCACTCGACATTTTATCCACTCTGTAGACCCTGGTCACGGAACTGCAGCAGAGGCTGCCTCCTCCAACCCCTCAAGGTGGACCCAGTAGCGGACGCTCACGTGAGGCTGTGGTTCCGACAGTAGCACCAGCTTCCAGCCCGCCGAGACGGCTCTGTCTTCTCCATTGTTTCCTGTTCCTGTGGCTGCCCTCACAGACACTTATGTGGATAGTGGTCCGGACACAGATGTGTCGCCAGACACACATACTGCTACGGATGAGTATGATGCTCTAGTCCCTGCAGGTGGGGAGCCCCCAGAGATGCCTTCAAGAGATTCAACTCTGGACAAAATAGGATCCTTTCATGCTCTGCTGACGCATGCTGTGGAGCTTTTTGAATTTGTTCCTGAGGCACAGAAGAAAGAAGGTAGCCATCCTACTGCTTAACGACATCTTGGAGGATGGTTTGCTAGTTATAAAGAACGCTTCCTCAGCACCTTCGAATAAGTACTGGCCGGACAAGAAATATAAGGTCACAGACTTTGCTTCCAGGTGTCTTCGCACTAAGCCTAGCCCTGACCTGGTAGTTTCTGCTGTAGCACGAAAGAGGTCGACCATCCTATCCCCTCATTGCATAGTGCCCCGAGACAAAGAAGACAAACAGCTGGATGCTTTTGGTAAGCGTGTCATCAACACAGCTGCAACCACTATTAAGGTGGCTGATTCCCTGGCTATCCTCTCCAGATACGACCGGGAACTGTGGTACAAAATGGGTTAAATCCTAGATTTCTTGCCTGACGATAAGCGTGAGGAAGCTCTGGCTTTGCTATGCGAGGTGAGGCGGCATCGGATCATTCCTTCACGGTGGCCCTCGACATCACAGACACAGGTTTGTACCATATGGGTAATGGATCGGTCCTGAAGAGCCTAGGGTGGTTGAAAGCCACAAACATTCACCCTGATGTGCAGTCTAAGGTAATAGCCATGCCTTTTGATGGAGTAGACCTCTTTGGGAACAGGGTTCACAAGATACTCTTGGCCATCAAGACGGACACAAACACTGCTCATTCCCTGGTGTGAGAAACCTGAGGGTATTCTTCCAGATAAGCCTCTGGAATCCCTTATTCAAGTGGCCAGGTCACGGACATCACGGTTTGATCCAGTTCCTGAGGGTGGACCAGTGGGGGGAGGATCACCTGGGTAGGGGAACCCAGGGTTATGCTCGGGGGAATACCCTAGGTGAGACACAGTATCGTACTGGGGAAGGAAGAGAGGAGGACAGTGTACCAAAGGTCTTTGTAGGCTACAATACATTTACCCACCTTCCTCCCGTTGTATCCATCTTATCCGAATCTACTATCCCCTCCGTACGTAACACATTAGATAGGATCCCACACCCTGTTGCTTTTAGAAACCATATACAGTACAGTTCGAGCGTTTGTTTGGTTTTCACAGCAATAAAGAATGTCCAGTTTCACTTGAGCGGCCCTTTGTTTCTAACTCGATGCCAAGGGCTTTGCGGTCGGTGTTGTGTAATATTTGGAATCACTTACCGTTCCACTACAACTGGTCTGGTGAGCGGAAGGAGAAGTGAAGGAAGTGTTCTCTGGTGTTTGAGAAAGGCTGAAGGCTGCTCCCTCTTTAAGCAGCTTTCCCAGTGTGCAATGTGCGTTTTCACCCTTCAAAGTCTCCTTGCACGGCAGAAGCGAAGCGGAAGGAGAAGTGAAGGAAAAAAGTTCTCCGGCGTTTGAAAAAGGCTGCAGGCTGCTACCTCTTTAAGCAACTTTCCCAGTGTGCAACGTGCGTTTTCACCCTTCAAAGCCTCCTTGTACGGCAGAAGCGAAGCGGAAGGAGAAGTGAAGGAAAAGTGTTCTCCGGTGTTCCACGATGGGCCATGGGCTGTGGTCCTGCAATCACCTTGCTGAACGAGCACCGCCGGAGAAACCCTGTAATCACTCGACGTTGAAAAGTAGGTGAGCAGCGTAGCGCGAGGGGGGCGCAGCTGTGGTTTGCGCCCTTAGCTAACAGCGAGCTATCAGTGTTACAAACAAATAAACAAAAATAGCTAAGATTCGTGCAACCCCGCTAGCACCTACTGCACCATACTCTCTACAACGTGTTCTGGAGGATTACATTGTTGACAGTAAGCAGCTTTATTTATATAATTGTAGCTTGCAATTACCAGCACAGAACACACTGGTATTCAGACTTTAAATGCCCCGGTGAATTTGTGCTTGGGTAATAGAGTAAGGAGAAGTGTATAAGGAGCGAGCACCGCAGAGACTGTTGGGCGCTGGCCCTTTGATCTGCAGCGCATTTCCTGGTTTTTTGTTAGTGGCTCTCTCTTCTCCTGAAAATAACAAGGCAAAATGGAAATGAACAGGAGACTGAGACGGAAATAAGCACGTTAAACGAAATACAATGTGGCGATTTGGAGGACTGGGACGATGACAATAATGGTATTGCAGCTAGTTCATACAAGGATAACCATGAACACGAAGAGGCACTTTCAGCATTGGAAATAATAAGTAAAACGGCATCCCATATAAACATCGTGCAGAAGAAGGAACCTGCAACAGCAGACCGAAAGATAACAGCTGCTGAAACTACTGTGAAGTTGAGTATTGACCTCACAACGTCGCCTGATAAAACGGTGGGTGACACTACAGGAGATGCCATAGGAGTGCAGGATGAGCACGAATTGGGGGATGCTACCTGCAAACTAATATCCTCCTCCCCAAAGAACGTAACCAGCAAGGTACCAACTGATTTCAATCAAGAAATGAGACCCACTAAACAAACAAAGGCAATGAAAAACCAAAAGGTGACTCAGAAGGAAAGTATTAAAGGCGATTCCTACTCTGTTTACACGTTTGGAACAAACATCAAAATAACTTTGACTAATGAAAACGCACAAATTAAGCCAATAAGTGCATGGAAACCTAGGGGAATAACGCCAGTGCTACTCAAAGGGAACCAGCGATTCCTTTACAATAGAAAAGACGAGAGTCAAGAGTTGGAATGGGAAATCGCCAATAGAGGAGGAAGTACCAAGAATGCGGCTACCCTGTCAAAATTACGTAGAGACAAAGACTGTTGAAGATGTGCAATCGCGGGCAGATACCATTGCCGCAACAATTAAACAGCCAGTTCAAATAGCAAGTTTTACCGGGCATAAACGGCACTTAAATTATTCTGTGGCATTAAAGTGGAAGACCTTACCTCTCAAAGGACTAGTACAGAGGAAGTTGAACCTACTCAACTGACGAAGATATGTTAATGGATTTAATAGCCTCTCAGGTGGAGCAACACAAGGACGAATCTAACTGCTCTAGCTCTATTGATCCAAAACTAATAACAGCATTTTCCTTAACGATGACTCTGTTCATGAAGCTAATTGAAAATCAAAACAAGCAAATTAAAGACCAAACAGTGATAGCCATGCTGCATACCAAAATTATATATGTAGAAGGGTTCACCACTGCCCTTTAAAACAGCATGGACAAAAACAAAGAGCAAATCATAACATCTTTAAAAGCATATTGGAGCCCATAATTCTGGACAAAGAGAGAAGATCATCAGAAAGATTTTTCTCCAACATAAAACTCAAAAACTGTCAACCATAGGAGAAAAAAGAGTAAAGAGTGCTCCAAACAGCTGGGGACTGTTGAGGTGGAAATTGAAGGAACCAATTGCCCACAAGAGGCTCAAATAAGTGGTCTAAAGACATTGAACACTGACGAAATTACATGCGAAGATAATGAAGTTGACGAGGAGGAAATGGCTGGACCTAACACTGTGTCAACTCAGAATGAATCAACCAAAAACAATCACCAGTCGTTATTCAGTTCCCTCCTAAGCATTTCACATTTTCTGTAAACTGGGACAGGGGGATAAAGAACTAATGAAAAACAGATTCTCCTCAGACAAAAAGACTAGCATTTAGGAAAAAACTCCAGTTAGCAAAAAATGCTTTGGAAAAGCAAACACTGGTAAAGTCACGGCCAAAAAAAGGGTACAAATTGCCCCTACTAAGAAGGGTACAAAAATAAAACCAGGAACCATTATTCGAAACATAAAACAGCCAGACGAACCAGTGGTTTTTGAAAGACCTCCAAAAAATTTACTGCAAACTCAACTATAGAAAAGTTACACAGGGCAGTAGACCGACACAGTACCCAAATTCAGGTAGGAGACCAACATAAAGTTCAAGAAAGTGATACTGATGAGGCCTTATTAAATATCTTGACCTACTCTGATGAAGTAGAAGTGGTCATACCCAACCCGCCAGGGGGGGGAACACCATTAGCGGAGATTGGAACGAAAACCAGCAAAACGAGGAGGATGGTGGCTTGTTTATTGAATCAGAAGAGGGGTCTGAGACCATCAATGAACATAAATTCAGTATGGTCCTTCAAATTCAACAAGGACGTAATTCTGTCCTTGATAGAAAAAAATGCAAATTCCTCCAGAGCAGCTGTCCCTGACGGCCTTACCAATGCCATATTTACAAAGAAAAACAGATCAATGGGCAGACTTTATGCTGAACTTGTTTGAAGAGATTAAAACTACTAAAATAATACCAAAATCATGGTTGAAATCGATAGTGGTGCCAATCTACAAGAAGAGCGATAGGTCTGATCCCACTAACTACAGACCCATTGCCCATTTTAGATGTAGTTGGTAAACTGTTCTCAGCAATACTTTTGAAACAACTTAATAAATGGTCTCTGACAAAGAATCATCAGGGCAGTCAGATTTCAAAAAAGGAACGGGAACGTCGCTGAATTTGTTCTTGATAAATTTGCTTGCCACTAAGCACAACAAAATTTACATTGCATCAATAGACCTAGCACATGCATTTGACTCCATAGACAGGAAGATACTCTGGAACAAATTGGAAACCTGGGGATGCCCGATTGACCTGAGAGAAGCACAGGAGCTACTACGTTCTGAAACATCAATCAGGGTGCAGCTCCACAGGGCAGGAACACTGTCAAATGAAATTTGGACATCTAAAGGGATAAAACAAGGCTGTAAACTGGCGCCAGCCATATTCAATCTATACATTTCTGACATAGAGGAGGCCTTTCAAGAAGTAAGATGCTTTCCACCGAGCATCGCACAAACAGTGGGAAGACTCCTCTACGAAGATGACCTAGTCCTACTCGATCAAACAGAGATAGGGCTACAGCGGCAGCTAAGTGCACTGAACGCCCTAACAATAAATACTCAAATATCACAGTCTTAACTATAGGCAAAGCAAGGGGATTGCGACACTCTAAGAGAAGTTGGTACATGCAAGGGGAGAAAATCTCTGAGGTCACTTCAATGCTGTACCTAGGTTCAACCTTAAACATCAGTATGGTTGACTCCAATGGAGTGATGGCTGTAAAAACTTGGCCACTCAGGCCAGAATAATCAACCGCATATACGGGAAGTTTTCCTTAATTCCGGTCATCAACTTCTACAAACTCAAGGTGATGCCCATACTACGGTGCCGAAACTCAACTACAGCTTCCGGGGTCATTATGGCAATAGGTGGAGGTCATTTTTTGGTGGTGCGTCGTTAACATGTGATAAGAAGAGAGGCGGGCACAGTATCATTTTATGCTAGTATGGTGTGGAAGTCACTGTCATTTTTGAGGAAATGTCTGAATCCCCCAGGAGAAGGTGGTTTTGAGGTACTGCAAAAGGCACTGAAAACAAACAGCGAAAGGCCCCTTAATGAATGGAGAAATACGTGTGTGGAAATTCTAAAAAGTTTAGCATTAAGCGAAGAAATGCTACTAGTAAATCCTGATCATGTAAAGAAAAAATTATTCGATCTTGATTGGCTATCTACAGAGGAATGCATCTGCACTATAAAAAGTGGTGGAAAAATAAGGAAAGACCGTAGGAAGCGAGGAGAAATACCTAGATACTTGAAGAAATTCCCCTCGCCAATCTTGAGATGTGATTTCATGAGATTCCGATTTAATCTGTACCCGACAAGGGAAGCAATGGAGAGACGTAAACCAGCTAGTACTCGTAACTACACATGCAGAATTTATCCTGAAACAACTGAAACCTTAGCCCATCTAACGACTGAATGCCTGGTACTGAATGACTTAAGGATGAAACACCTGGGAACTTTGTTCCAACAATCAACAAGATTGACACCTAATGAACTTTGGGACTGCCTCAATCAAGGGAGGAGAACAACTGAAATCCTAGCACTGCTGGTATTTGTTAAGGACATTTTGGGAAAAAGCATGTACGAAGAAGACTCTCACAAACTTGGAGTACAGAAAGGCAAAGCAGATTGAATGAAATTCCCACTATCAGGTTTTTATTAGAAATTTTAAAGTGAACATTCTTCCTCCTGCTACTTGGTTTTTCGCATCTTTTTTTTCACATCTTTTTTTTTTTAAATTGTGTTCTGAAGAATTAATTATTTTGTTAAGAAAATTAATGCATAAAAAGGTTTAAAATGTAAACTAGAAAAAGAAATAAAAAAACAAGAAACCATCTCTCCCAGAATCCCTGTTTTCCTGTTCCCTATCCGAATACTACCAATCAGTATTCTGGGCGATCCCTGTTTGAGTAAAACTACAGAAACCAGAAAGCCGTAAGAGGGCCGTCAGGGAGATGAAGGTGGTCCTACAGGAGATCTAGCAAAATCCCTGTACAATCGAAAGACGACTTTGATCCACAAGCATGGTGAAAGTAAAAGGGAAGTGAATCATGAGAACTTTGCAAGTGAATGTGAAATTGGAGAGAGTGAACCCAGAAGAGGGGTGCTAACGAGAAGGGGCAAAGCCTAAAGTCCAGAGAAGCAGTGTGTTGACAAAGGCAAGGGATGTCCACTATGAACTGTTTGAAAAGACATTGAGAAGCCAAGGGGAGTGAACCCCGCTAAGGAGAGGATAAGAGAAGTACCCTGTGCCACTGGTCGTTTGGAATCCGAACCCGACCGAGGGAGAAACCAGGAAAAACTAAGACCAGAGAATTACACTGTCCCGTATGTCAAAGAAGGGTTAGCGCCTGGAAGAGGGGGGCGCAGGGGTGAGCCATTATCACCCTGATCACCTGAACTCGAGAAAGGGAGGTTCACAGCAAACTGTTGAAGAGACTTTTTTTTTAGTGCGAACAATAGCAGAAGACTTGTTGAAAGGCATAGGGAACCCGGCAGAGGGAGGCCAACAGTTGAAACGGGTCCGCGTCCGAACGAGGGAGATCCTGAGGTGAAGTCATCACCCAAAACCCATTAAGAGAAGGAACTGTTTTTGAGGGGTCAGCGCCCAGAAGAGGGGAACCCAAGGGTGAAGCCATGACCTGCCGTGAACTGCAGAAAGAACTTTGTGTTTGTTTGGTTTGTGAATACATCAGGCCCTCGAAGGCAAAAGACTTTCAAGAGGCACGAGACTTCGACATCGACAGTGCTCACTGCTGCTATTGGAACTTTAAACTTGTGCTGGGGAAGCTCAAGTGTGTGCTATGCTCCAAGCTCCCATCTTGCCCCGTGCATAATACATGGGGAAGGGAGTCGCAGGCTACCACATCCTGACATATTATTTACTAACGCGTCTTTCTTTTCCTGAAAACTATCCCACATCCTTTTTTATATTAGTAGTGAGGTTTGGCAATAGGTTTCTTAGTATAGGCCCTTATTATTTGACATGACGCCACAAAGACTGTCTTATTTTTCATTTGATGTTCGACGCTTGCTCCCATCTTAGATTTAGGTTTAGATGAGCCGTTTTTCCACCCTGCATAAAGTTTAAAGAAACAGTAATTGTCAGAGTCCCGAAAACCTTGCACTTTAAATAAAAATATGAATAGCAACACAATTGTTTGAGTGAAACCCAATTGGTTTTATTGAGGTAAAGAAGACATATAGGGCCTCATCACGAGTTTGGCAGTAACCCTTAAATGCGGCGGTAGCGCTATTACCGCTGCATTTAAGGGTCCGCCAAATCACGGGTTTGGCAGATTTCCGCCCAGCTCTGAGCTGGGGGGAAATCCGCCGAAATTTCACGCTCTTACCACCAGCGGGAAATCTGCTGGCGGTAAGAGCGCGAAAATTCCCCATTGAGCCCAATGGGGAATGGGGAATTCCCGAATGGGCTCAGTGGGGAATGGGCAATACCTGTTCTGCCAAATCCGTGATCCGGTGCTATTAGCGCCGGGGGGTTTGGCAGTAGGGCGATTAACGCCGGCGCGAATAGCACCAGCGTTACTGCCCAACTCGTGATGAGGCCCATAGTCTTGTGTGGTCAGTCGACACGTGTTACGACCTCTAAGATCCTTTTCAAGGCTATTGTGCTTCATTAATGCCCAATTTGGGTCCCAGGCTGGTCATGTCCCTGTTTAGGCCATGGTAAGGGGTTGTCCACCCTGTATGGATCTGGGCTGGGTTATAGTCCTGGTTAGGCTGATGATTCTTAAATTCGTCGCCGCGTGTTGCAGCTGTCACTGAGAGCTGCTACACAGGTTAGTATTGCATTGACTCAAACCTTGAATTTACCAGCCTGCATTGTTCACTTAGAAATGTGTTACTTTTGCTTCGACTCAAACCTAGAAACTGTCCACTGTGATAGTACTGTGAATTTCATAGCCTGCGTCCAACACATAGAAAATTGTTCTTGTTAAATTTATTTGCTCCTAGAAATTGCCCACTGAGATAGTACTGGGAATTTACCAGCCTGCGGCGTACACTTAGAAATCTGTTAGTATTGCATTGACTCAAACCTAGAATTGACCAGCCTGCATCGTACATTTAGAAATTCGTTAGTATTGCATTGACTCAAACCTAGAGATTGTGCCCACTTTGATAGTACCGTGAATTTAACAGGCTGTGTCGAACACATAGGAAATTGTTCTTGTTAAATTGATTCGCTCCTATAAAGTGCCCACTGAGTTAGTACTGTGAATTATTAGTCTGCACCAAACACCTCGAAGTTTGCTAGTATTGCATTGACTCAAACCTAGAAAGTGCCCACTGTGATAGTACTGTGAATTTACCAGCCTTCACCGTACACTTAGAAATGTGTTAGTATTGCATTGACACAAACCTAGAATTTACCAGCCTGCATCATACACTTATAAATGTGTTTGTATTGCTTGGACTCAAACCTAGAAAGTGCCCACTGTGATATTACTGTGAATTATTAGTCTGCACCAAACACCTAGAAACTTGTTAGTAGTGCATTGACTCAAACATAGAAAGTGCCCACTAAGACAGTACTGTGAATCATTGGCCAGCATTGAACAGCATTGAACACTTAGAAAAGTGTTCTTGTTGAAATGTATTTGCACCTGGAAAGTGCCCACTGAGATACTATAGTGAATTATTGGCCTGCGCCTAACACTTAGAAGTATTACATTGTTTCACACCTTGAAAATCTCCCTGATTTAGTACTGCGACTGTTGCTTTTACTGTCACAGGTACTTCAAACTCTAGGTGCTGCCCCTGACCTCCCCCAGGATGGAGATCCCACATCAGCAAAGACCTCCCGCCGACCCCTCCTCACTCCCGGCCTTTCAACACCATACACTCTCCCCGTAATTCACCAGCCCCTGCGCAAAGCCAGCTTTCTTGCACCCAACTTCATGAATGGCCCCTACACCCCGTATCAAACCGCAAACAATGAACTCCTCCCCCAAACACGACTCCACCCGGACCTGGCCCAGACCCCGCCTGCACACCCCCCACCATAGCTTGTGTTCTTGCACCCAACTTCATGAACCAACCCTACATCCCATACCAAGCCGCAACCCATGAACCCCACCCCCAAACACCACTCCACCTGGACTCTTCCTGCACACCCCCTACCACCTCCCCCCCCAACTCTGAGATCAGAGGAGCACTCTGGCGCGCCAAACACCCATCCCCTCAAACACTCATTCCCCACTCCTCAATCCATCAGAACACTTGAACCTCCACCCTCCCTCTAGCATCTATTGAGAACAACTGCTCTCCCCTCGTCCAGACACCCCGCGCAATATCAAACTCACAAGCCAGAGGAGCTCTCTGGCACTCCAAACTTCACAAATGCCTCTCAACCCACCCAAACACACCACCACCCATCTTCCCTCTAGCATCCATTGATAAAAGCCCCTCACTCCCCGTCCTTACACCCCACGCAATATCAAACTCACAAGCCATGGGAGCTCTCTGGCGCTCCAAACACCACAAGTCCTGCTCCACAACCACACCATCCCTTTGCTCACAGAGGAACTCTCCACCCTCTCATTCTACCTCCCATGCCACCCTCTTCCCCCCTCCCCAGCCCCCACCCAACTACCACACCATCGGTGTGCCCTCCGAGGAACCCACAAAACACTGAAAGAATGACTGGTCCTCTCCCTCGACCCTCAACACCTCACCCGTCTCCATCAGTTCAACTTCCCAGCCTTTCCCACCCCTACACCCAGACCCTCCCTGCCCCCCCTCTCCCACTCACCACCCCCTCACTCTTGACTTCTCATCCGGCACTCCAAAACCCCCAGCGCCCTCCAGACTCGAACAAGAAGCAACCCACCCAGCTCATGTGCTCCACTCACCTCCCTTCCATTCCCCCTGATCCTCATCTCTTACATACCGACCACCGTCCACCTACTCTTCCCTTACACCCCTAACGTAACCCTTTCACCCAACACTCAAAATGCTCAGGCATTATGCCCCCCCTAAACCCCTACTACCAGTATAAACCACCCAGAATGATCCTCCTACAGACCCCACCTCATCCGGCAACCATGTCCACGAACACACCCTGTGATGAGCGTCACGAAATACACCTCCCCTCACAAAGTCACATGCATCCTTTTTAATTCCTGATCCGTAGTATGTAACATACATAGCATCTTTGACCTTCTATCCTCTGATAACCCGACCTCATTTTTATCACCTCATTTCATCCTCATTTTATTCATGCGAAACATGGTTCTCTGACGATTTTGCGCCATTCACGCACGAGGCCTCTCCTTGCTACTCGCTAATCGGCCACAACAGACCCTCCAGAGGTGGCGGAGTAGCAATCCTCTACAAACCCTATTTCTCTGCCACACGTCGAACCACAGACATGCAACACTTCCTTTGAATCCCTTCTGGTAAAACTCTTGCTACCATCGACATTCACCTACAGCTTCCTACTCATCTACAGATGCCCTGGATATGACAGACATTTCGCCAACAATCTCTGCGACTCTATAGCTACCATTCAGGTAAAACGCCCATCCCTTACACTCCGGGAAGATTTCAATATCTGGTTTGATATGCCCAACAACCCCATGACCCATCCGCTGGTCGACAGTCTCGATGCACTCAACCTCTCCCATCATTCCACTGGTCCAACTCACTAAGGCGGGCATACCCTTGATGCGATCTTCAGCTCCTATGAACTGGTCTCCATATCTAGTCCCAAGCCACTTATCTGGACAGACCACTTTGCCATCCATTTGCCATCCCTTTCTCAATCCAAACACCAGCCCCTCTTCCTACAGCGTCCCCTGCCCCTTCCTCTGTTCACAAATGCTGAACAAAGTCAAAATACTCCCTGACTTAGCTGAAGCCCTGCTACTCAATTCACCTGCAACACTTTCCTGTGGTAGACCCTTAAGCATCGAATCTTTCGACTGCTGGCTTGAGGAATCACTAATCCCGCTCACGCCTTGCTACCTCACGCAAAGGACCATCCCCCAAATGGTTCACACCCCTCCTGAGGACACTCAAAAATCAAAATAACCTTCTTGAACGCTAATGGCAAGCATCTAAAACCGATCTCAGCCGATCCATGTTCGCCCTCCCCCACTGTAATTAAAAATCCGAGAGGACAAAAAAGCCTATTACAATAAGCAAACCCTAACCTGTGGCAGCAGCAGCAAAGAACTCCACATGATAATCACTGAATTTGTGAAACTTATTTGCATCTCTGCCCAATCCACTCCCACACAATTCACTCTGCGACTCCCTCTCGCTAAATTTCTACAACACTGCACTTGACAGGACGGCAACCCTTAACTCCAAATTGTCCTTGCTGAAATCCGAGGACAATTTCATTGACCCCCTCCTGATCCCATTGCCCTGACTCCCACTCGACCAACCTTCGACTCGTTCAAACCCATCTCGAGAGACAAGTTCCTTGACCTAATAACAGCCAGCAGACCCTCCGGATCACCCCTTAACCCGTGCCCCGCCTCTGTTCTGAAAGAAATATTCTCATCTACCTGCGCAGGAGAACATGCAGGAGCCATACTAAATGACCCCCTACCCTCTGGCTCTTTCCCAGAAACCTTTAAAATAGTGCATGTCAAACCTCTTCTAAAAAAGGCATCCCTCTTCCCGATTGAACCCAAGAATTACAGACTGAACTCCAACAACAGATTTCTAGCGAAACTCATTGACCGGACTGCATACTCCCAGCTCAACCACTTTGTAGAATCCAACAATCTTCTTGACCCCGCACAGTCAGGCTTCAGACCTCGACATGGAACAGAAACCACTCTGATCTCAATCTGCGATGATCTCAAGATCACGGCAGACTCTGAGGGTTGCGCAGCGCTGATGCTCTTCGATCTCTCTGCAGTCTTTGACACAGTTAACCATTCAGTCCTCCTTGACCGCTTCCACTCCCTAGGAATCTGTGGCTCGGCACTCAAATGGATTGCCTCTTTCTTCAGCAACAGGAAACAAACGGTCTTCCTCTCCCCTTTTTTTCTCGACTGCTCACCCTGTGAACACTGGAGTGCCCCAAAGTGCATGTCTCTCTGGTCTCCTCTTCAACCTCTATCTGACCACTCTACCTGGAATAATTTGTGCACGCAACCTCTCCTGTTACAACTACGCTGACAATACCCAAATGATCCTAAGAATCACCAAGAAAAGCACCAACCCTCGCCCTGACCTTGAAGCTTGTCTCCGTGATATTGACCGATGGATGACACGTAACCACCTCCTTCTGAACCATGATAAAACCGAAATCATGGTGTGCGGCAATACCACCCTTGTCCCACAACACCTCCCATCCCTCGGCCCACCACCTACTCTCCAGTATAGTCATAAACCTACGCTGCACTATGGACTGAGGCCTAACCCTCTCCTGTCAGATCAATAATGTATCAAAATGCTGTCACTATCACCTCAAACTTCTAAGACACATTTTTCCTTACCTCTCTTGCCCCAACAGACTCGCAGCTGTTATGTCTATTTTAATGTCGGGACTGGACTATGCCAATTCCTTATACCTGGGATAACCGGCATACCAACTCGACAAACTACAAAGAGCCCAAAACGCTGCCGCCAAACTCCTCCTCGCCCTGGGAAACAGAGACCACATCTCTCCCGCACTTCGAACACTCCACTGGCTCCCAATCGGATGAAGAGCCACCTTCAATACCCTATGCATTACCCACCGAGCAGTGCACAGGACTGGCCCAATGTTCCTTCAAGAGAAGATAAAACCCTACCTCCCATCACGCATCCTAAGATCGAGCAGCGGCCTCTTCCTGGGGATTGCATCCTCTTATTCTGGCAGGACCGGAGGATCCGCTTTTTAAACCCTGGCTCCAAATCTGTGGAACTCACTCCCCCCACATATTCGACACACCCATGACTAATCTTGCAACCTGATAACAAATGTTCAGATAGACCCCGAGCAATAACGCCACTGAATGCGGCTATTAAGTTACGAATACATTTTACAGTAATCGCAAACACGGACTGAGATCCGCAACAGTGAGCTCGTTAGACCAAATCATCTTAACAGACACTCGCCTCTCATATCGCCATGCTCACTCTCTGCTCTACACCAACATACAATTAGAGCGCAGCTACATCCCTCGATCAATTTGGGCCTAGCTGCTCACATACAAACAATACTTCATAAACATCTCAACACTCTGATAAAACGCAGCTATATGCCTCAAAATCGGCCTAGCTGCACACATAAGCGTCTGTTATAATGTGAGCTAAGGCTCTATCTGGAGCTGAGTTGGCGTCATGGTTTAGAGTGCAGTGATGTCATCTTGGTTGTGGAATGTGTGAGTTTTGGTGTTCCGTGAGTGACCGTTGGGCTGAGAGATACAGTTGGTCTGAGCAGAGAAACAGAGTGTGGTTGGGTGTGGGGCAAGCCCAGTGTTTCTCCTTGCTGTCTTGTCAGCGCGTCCATTGTCTTCCCTACTATCCTAACATATACTTGAATGGTGCAGGACCTGGACAATAAAGCATATAAAGACTTACCTGGAGTCCCGTGGTCCGTACTTCACTACAGCGTCCAAGACAGGCCTAATGCAGCCTAAACCCTGTCCTGATGACTATCCTCCATACTGCACACATTCAACTGATTTCAAATACCACCTCACCTAATGCTAGGATGCAGCTACCATCAGACAATCGCTCCAGCTGCACACATAATCGGTGCACCCAAGCACCCTATGACACCTTACTCACTCAACTGACCAGGACTACGGTCCCCGAGGGCGTTCAACCTGCCAGCGCTTTGAGGTCATACCAATGATAAATATAGAGCGCTATATAAATGCCAAATAACATAACAAATAACATAGCATAAGCATGTGAATCCTTGAACGATCCCATGCCGGAGAAGGAACATATTACTTCTGTGTAACTCTTGTTCTCCAGCATGGGTATCTTCCATGGTTTCACATGCAATCCTTCTTCCTACTGCTCTATGGCTCTCTTCTAGTTTGTGCCACGTTTAAATCTGAAGATGGCCACCAGGGGTGGAGCTAAGGAGGACCTCTGTCATTGGCTGGGCAAGTATGACCCCAAGGTGACAGCAATGAGCTATACGAGTGAAACCAGTTTTAAATTTAAAGCAAAGCTGCTTCATTGTTAATGAGGATTCCCAGCCTGACGATGGTGAATATTCATAAGCATGTGAATCCATGAAAGATACCCATGCTGTAGAACAGGAGTTACAGGTATGTAACTTGTTCCATCCTTTTTTGTAGCTTTGGTTTTCTTAAGGCCATCTGTGACAATACCCAGGCCCAGGGTCACACTTGCCTATTGGCTCAAAACAATTCCTCTCCCCGGCTCCCATTCTTAGGCTCAGATAGTTCCACCTTCTAGCAGTGGATCACCCTCCTGGGCCAATGGTGATACCTTGTGACACTCGACTACCAGGTAGTGTTTCTCCACCCATGCTTAGGGTAGAGACTCTGGCATAGATAGTTTTACCCTCTAAATGGTGTGTGCCCTCCTTTAGCGATACCTTTAACACACTGCTACCAACGTGTATTTCATCCCACTTGTGATTGTCTGAATATGATATTGTTACCCACCAGCCACATTATGCCCTCATGGGCCAGATTCAAGTTTCTATGTGTCTGATTCCTGCTGGGGTCTGCGATATATATCCATCAGCAGCCAATTACTTTCTCTTTTGCTCTGCACCTGGTCCCAGCCAATGTCTGTGATGTAACCCTTAGCAAGCTTCTAGATTTTTTTGTAGGCCTCTGTGTCCATCCTTCTGGTTACTTCTGGCTTCCTCCTGGTTTGTAACCCGGTCTGGATAAATACTTGCAGTGAACACAGGGATGTGATAATATGCCTGATTACCCTTGTTAATTTCCAGCACTTTCTTCCACTCAGTTTGTGATTGGCCTTTTCTCGCTTCTTTGCAGTGGTTTCCAGGTCTCCGTATTTCTGTGGCTCAATGTGCATGAGAGGAGTCGTAACTATTTGTGCTGGGACCTGGGAAAGTGGTTTAGCTTGTCACTTCCACCCACTGGTAGAGGAGGTGGGTGAAGTAAAGACAACTTTGATTTTCCAGCTGTGAACTCTATTATATCACCTCCTCACAACCCTTGTGTCCACACCTTTGTACTAGGATTTATTGGCGTGGGTGGAGAAGCCAAGCTCTGCGAAGTGCCCCACATGCCACCATCAGAGGGCGCATCACTTAGCTGAGGAATTCCACTGGTACACGGAGACCCTCTGGTTTCTAAATGCAAACCCAGCATTGTGACAAGGGGCTAGGTGAGATACTGACAGTTTACCTTGCTATTGTGTCTTGTGAAGAGACTTTTGCGGGGATTGGTTCCAGTGATAGATGTTGTATTCTCTCTTGGGGCTGGGGTAGGTTAAGGGACTCATTGCTTCTCTTGCCATGATATCTAGTGATGAGTCTCCAAAAAATCATGTTGAGTTATTGACTACATCCCTTTCATTGAAAGGCTGTGTTCCCTTGGTGAATGCTGACAAGTCATTATCTCTAGTTATGCGGCTTTAGTGGTCATTCTCTATAGAGATGCAAGTTGTGATCTGGAAATAGCAAGTTGAGGTACTGACTCCTTTGCGTTTGATTCTGGCGGTGATTGTCCATATCTATGGTGGTTATTCTCATTTGGAGATATCATGATGAAATTATTTTTTGTGTTCTACATTAATGAAGCCATGTGAATTTGAAGAGGTCAGTATTAACGTCATGTGAATATAGGTACTGATGCTTTTACCTTTATTTGCTTCTAGTGATGAAGCTTGTACCAGTGGCCAGTTAGTCGTGGCCAGCCGGGAAAGTCAGTACAAGGTCTTCCACTTTCACCACGGTGGCCTCGACAAGCTTTCAGAAGTTTTCCAACAGTGGAAGTATTGCAGAGAGACACACCAAAAAGACCAGGTAAGTGAACACAATGTCCTCTGTTATTGGAATGTGGCAAAGCCTTTAGTTAATTAGAAGGGCAGTGGTAAGGTTTAGGGGATTTTGGGACTCTTGTGGAGGCTTAATCGATAGATTCTCTAGTCCTACTGAATTCAAGAAGAGACAAACCCTCACACTTTGACATTTACGGGTTAGGCTCTGACCCTCACGGTTTTGTGATCCATCTCAGGATCAAATTACATTTTCTCATGGTCATTCAACCTTACTCCATATTCCTCTTAAACCTATTGCATTCTTGCCTAATTTCAACCTATAGAAAACAATCAAGTTTCTAGAATGTATCTCATGAAAACTTTATATGCCACATACATTGCAATACTCTCCATTTTCTGATGTGTAGGTTTCTATTGTTCTGGATTGGAGTGAACTAATATCACTACCATGACCGGTCAACCCTGTGCCCATTTGTTTTATAGAAAACAAACTCACTCACTGACACATCTCAGGGTGAGGAAAATTGAAGCATTCAATGATGCCCCAGTATCTAATGAAGACTGTGAGACCACTGAGGTGACGTTCTGTGCCCCTTGCATTCTTCCTGGCTTTCTTTCTATCCCCATAATAGTCATATTGTGGGGAGGAATTGTTGGTTATTGTTGTGTTCTATTGTGGTCTTTTTTTTCTTTGGGTTACTGTGACAAAGTCGTACAAAGTATCTTTAGGTACGCTGATGCGGCTGGGGAAACCATCTCTACCACCCTGTCACCCTGAACTTTCCCTTGAAGCCTATCATCCACCAGTCATGCCAAAGTCCCTAGCTGCCTAAAATCCCATTATTTGTCAGTCTACAAGAGCCCTCATGCTGCTGGCCCCAGAAGGTGCCTGAGACAAAACAGGTTTGTCTTGCACAGTACTTGCTAACTTATTGTAACCACCAAAAATGATGTCTACCAGAAAACTAACTCATGACAACAGGACAAGAGATAATCAATCTGCTGTGGGATCCTGCCTTCTACAGATATTAATCATTCAACAATCACTCTATTCGTGGCCAGGTAACAGTGTGCAAATCTTTGTTGGTGTTGTCACCAGTATTGTTAATGTGTAATTACATCAGACCTAGTACGCAAGCTTTGCATTAAATTTTGCTCTGAGGCAACCACCTTTGTGCAAGTTGTTATTTTCTTCGTGCTCAGAGGCATTTGTTTTTGGGTAATTGTTCATGTCATCGTGCTCTGAGGCAGTTATTTTTGTATAAATTGGACTCCTTCTGAGCATTTCTGCAGAGATTAAGCACTCTCATTTTCAAATGTGTAGTTTCTCAGCCCGGCCGGGTACTACATTTCCCAGACTTCCATTTGACTGTACCAAGAAGTGTCGGGTGCTTCAGCAACTGATCGGTCTTCGCCAGTCCGCGCTGTCCGACGCTGTCCTGCTGGTCAGACTGACCCGTGCTGAATTGGTACCTGCACAACGTAACCGATTACTAGTATTTAAGTACTCTGCGCTAACTTCTGTCATCCTGCGCCTTGGTTTGTCCTCCTTCGAATCTCTCCTTGGCACTATCTGTGTCACGCTAGGAAGATTTGTCCTTGATTCATCCATGCCCCGCCCCGGTCAAGATCTCTACTCCACATTACAGCCATGGGCTTTCCAACACAAATGCCCCATCTCTTAGCAGTTCAGAAAGCTGCATGGTAGGCAATTGTCTGAAAATATTTGTATGCCTAACAGAAACATGGCTGCAAGACTTGAATGGTCCTACACTTAACCTTGCAGTACCAGATAAGTATGTTTTCTTTTCCCAAAATTGCTTGGTTGGTAAAGGAGGTGGAGTGCCGTTCATCGCCAAAAAAAGTTACACGTTTACGAATCCTCTCTTACCTGCCCTAGATTTGAGATTATACACCTTAAATGTACCCCCACCCACTCCTCTTGTATCAATATAATTCTCGTGTACCATCCACCAGGAAATATGCCCAATTTTAATGAGGACCTCATCCAAATACTATCACCGCTCAACAAACCAGGCAGTGGCACTCTAGCCGTGGGAAATTTAAATAGATGGCGTGGTGATATCCTAGACCTCAAAGCCATAAGACTAGAAATGAGCTTAAACTACAGCGACTTACATGTACTCAATCTGGACATTCGAAGAAAGGTAACCAGATCATTCTTTTATCTAATTTCGTATTCACCCCCTACAGTTTCTCAAAAAGCAGCCTAAACCAGAAATTTTGCGATATGGACCACTCAGCTTTATAGGGACGCCACAGACAACTGCCCTAACTCCCTGGCAACCACCTTTCAGCTGCACATGACCCGCATGCTTGGCCAACTTGAACCTATCAAAACAACCACATTTTGGGAAGGGACCATGCGCAATTGTCGTCTTACTCCCCCGCTCGAAGAACTAAAAAAGAAAAAACGGCAAGCAGAGAGTGCTTGGTCTAAACCAAAGTCACACCCCGAGAAAGAAATCTGGAAGGCTCTGAAAGCATACAAAATCACTGTCTTCAATGGCCAGGAACATTTCCTAAACCAACAAAAAAAGGACGCTAATAACTGTCCAAAGCAACTTTTTTAAAATCTTGAAGGACCCTAGAAAAGCCAAAAATTCCACTGAAGCCATTTCAGCCGAGGATTGTTCCAAAATACAGTTCACCTTCTCTGATAAAATCTCAGTAGCAAGAACCCTTGCCCTCACTAACCCCATATCGACCCCCGGCGGCTCACCAATAACTAATGCAACCTTAGGAAACTTGATTTTGACCGAGGAACAACCAACCCTTTCTTTCAAAGCCATGTCCACCTCAAAGCTAGCAGATGCTCTCACCTCCATGCATCCAACCTCCAGGAGATACGCTCCCCTTCAAGATCATGCTTACTCGCTTTGTCAACTCTTCCATCAAGCACAACAATGTTCCAGACTACATTAAAAAAGTTACTTTCACACCTTTAGTCAAGAAGCCAGGTCTTAGAAGATCCCTATAATCTCAGACTCATCACCAATTCTTTTTCTCTTCAGAATAGTCGACAAGTTGGCTACCATACAATTTCAGGACTTCCTGGACCAACGTTCCATTCTTCATTCCAGACGATCTGGATTCAGAGCCCATCATAACACTTAGAGTGGTCTTCTAGACCTTCACAATAACAGGATTGTGTCAGAATTGCTGTCAGAATCTGATGTTAGGACCTTTCTTACCTCTTTGTTTCCGGCGAATCTTGGTGTCATAGAGGAAGGGTCTGTCTCTTGAGGTGGCTAGACTGACACCCTGACTAATTCCACCAGAACTTCAGTCGGGCCCCCCTGCAAAGTAGATCCAAAATGCCAGAAGGGAAACACTCAGGGGTAAAAAAGAAACCTCTGGGAAGACGTTTGAGTCCAAATAGTCTGGGTGTCAGGTTCTAGATGGTAGTAGAATAACAATTCCTTCCAGCCTCTAGCGAAGTTTCGATTGATCAAACAGATGATTAACAAGAGGAGAGTAGTACAAGAGGAATTATCAGGAGCAGGCTGCATAGGAGTCCAAGAGACAGGGGAACACAGAACACAGCAGAGACATTAAGGAGGTAAGAGCGAAGAAAATGAAGATTCAGGAAACAGCGCCACTGCAACTCATAGAACGGTTGCTAAGCGAGTGCTCCAGTAAACAGCAGACATATCAGGCCTCCGGGTCTGCATCAAACCGTGCACTTATTGGCCAGCTGGTTCCCAACCACTAGAGCGTTTCATCTGTCTTCCCCACAGAGCATGACGGTACCACGAAGCGTGTCTAAAACGCAGCGCTTGGCAATTCATGGCAGCTTGACATGGTAGACAAAAATCAATCCAGCCCACTGATGCTCTTGGACTTGTGTGCTGCGTTTGATTTATTGGACCACAACATCTTGCTAACGACACTCCAAAGTAAATGCTAAATCTAGTTTCTTTAATGACCGCATTCAAAATGCTCAGCACGACACAAAGGAGCTCTTCCATATCTTGAAAGTACAGGAAAGAACCAACCACTCCACGCCAGTTAGAACTATTGCGGACGATACTACCTGGTGCAGTGTCATGCAACAAGCCATGCACAAAAAATGATGCATGATTAAGGAAGATATACTGAAGACAAGTACTAATTTAAATTGCTCCGAGGCCATATCTACTGACGGCCATATCAAAGATCACCAGCTATTCCTATCTTCAACTTAGCACACTTAGAAGCCATCACCACCCAATTAAAAGCCACAAAAAATAAGATCGACATTCATACTACCATGATAATTAAGACATGTGCCCCCTCCTCAATCTCATCCATTTGTCAATTTGTAAATACCTCCATTTCGACCGGTATTGACCCCAAGGAACTTAAGCAATCATGGGTCATGCCAATCTTGAAGAAACCAGGGCTTTCAGTTGATAGGCCAAATAATTATCGACCAATAACCAACACAGCATTCCTACTCAAGATTCTTGATCGTGTGGCCTACATCCGAATTTCAGAACATCTAAAGGCACAGCCCATCTTAAATGACCACCAGTCCGGATTTCGGGTTGGGTATGGCACTGAGACTGCACTACTTGAACTCAAATCTAAATTGATGGTCCGTATGGACAATAAGGAATCATCCCTGCTTATGCTGCTCGATCTTTCTGCGGCTTTCGACCTGGTGGGCCATGACATCATGGCCACCAGGTTGTGCGAAGTGGCTAATCTTTCACCTTTGGCCTGCAAATGGGTATCGTCTTACCTTAATAATCGAGACTCTAGAGTCTACTGCGGTAATGCAGAATCGGAAACTATTGTGACAACTTGTGGCGTTCCACAGGGTGCTTGTACATCTCCCTGTTTCTACAATATATTCACAGCCCCCTTGTTTGCAATGCTCGACTCTGAGAACCTAATTTTCACTAATTATGCAGATGACACGCAATGTGTCATCCCGCTTACTGGCTGTCACAGGGAAGATGAATTAGCCATTAACAGAGTTTTTACTCTCATTGCGGCCTGGATGGTCCATAACAAACTAGCACTGAATAAATCAAAAACGGAGCTACTGGTTATAGGTTCACCATACACCATTAACAGAATGGGACCAGAGTATGAGAACTTCCAATTGGGAGGAGAATCCATTAAACCCCTAAAAAAGGTGAAAACCCTTGGAGTAACTTTCGACCAACATATGACCATGAAACAACATGTCAGCAGCCTGGTATCCTCTTGTGCATATTACATCAAATTGTTAGCACATCTAAGACCATTGATCTCACAGGAGAACGCTGAGACTATTGCAAGAGCAATAGTAGGTTCTAAAATTGACTATTGCTCTAGCCTACTCATGGGTATCAGTAAATCTGATTGTAATAGGTTGCAGGTATGCCAAAATGGGGCTATCAGAAACTGTTATGAATCTTAAATTCAGAGACCATGTCACACCGGCAAGACGTAAGCTACACTGGTTGCCAGTGACTTCCAGATCCCTATTCTGAACTCTGACCATTATACATAAGTGCAGATTAGGAAACATGCCTGGATATCTACAACAGCTGCTATCCACAAAAAAACAATGTGCGAAAACGAAGGTCAAACAATCAGCACTCTTTGGCTGAACCAATATGCCACACTGTCAGAGCAGCTAATTCAGCCTTCGTCCTCAACGGACCTAGGGTCTGGAATGCTCTTCCTCTAAATATAAGATCCATTGGTTATCTTGAATTGTTTAAGAAGAGCTTAAAGACATATTTATTCAACTAATTGATCCTTAAGCAGCTTTAATTTCTCTTCTCCGTAGCGTCTCTGCATCTCAGAGTCTTCTATTTGTTACTCGTCGTCCGTGTCTTGTAGTGCCCTCACGCCTTCGGGTTCATGGCTGCGCTATATAAATGTATTAAAGTAAAGTAAAGCTATCATGATTTCAATCTTTCCTGTCCGGCACATTCTCTGCAGTGCATTGGGGCTGTTTCTGTTCCGATCCAGCCGCCATCTGTTACGGACCCCCCAGGGAACCAGCTTGTCCCCAGCTCTTTTTAATGTTTATATCAGGCCACTATGCGATAAATTGGATAAGGAAAATATTTTATTTTCCAATTATGCCGATGACACACAACCTCTGCTTACCTTGAGTGGCAACCACGACTTTGATTCCTCAAAACTTGATAACCACTTCTATATAATCAAAAAGTGGATGACAACCCATCAAATGTGCCTTAACAACTCCAAGGCAGAGCTTCTACTCTTTGGCCAAGAGCTAGTTGGGCCCAAATTAGACCTGCGGTATTCCCATTGAGATTGATGGCTGCCATATCCCTACCTTCAGCTAAATTAAAACCTTGGGAACCTACTCAGATTGTTCCTTGAGCTCTGATTCTTCAGTAGACAACTTAGTGCAAACTACGCATCATCACCTTAATCTGCTCAGACAAATTAAGCCTTTCATCTCGGTAAATAACTGTGAAACCCTATCCAGAGCTACTATCCTTTTTCTGCTAGATTATTGCAACACGCAATCTCACAGAATTGCAGAAAATTTCAAATGATGCTGTTCGCATTATAAAGAACACAAACCGGGGCAAACACATCTTGGAGCACAGAAAAAAACTTTACTGGCTCCCTATTCGCATGAGATTCCATTTCAAGACCCTTGTTTTGGCACATACATGTGTCTACAGCAAAGCCCCCTCTTATCTGAGAGAAACACCCAAGAGTTACCCACAGAGAACTCTGAGATCTAGTAGCCAACAACTACTAGTGTGTCCCAAGCCCAATCGCACCAGAGGCAATGGAAGATCTTTTACCTTCCTTGCCACTAAAGCTTGGAACTCCCTCCCTCTGACACTTCGACAGGAAGAATCCCTGCGGCTCTTCCGTAAGCAATTGAAAACCATCCTATTTGAATAACACTCTCCTAGCCTCCAGCTCGTCCTGCTCCTGTCCTGTCTCCATGTTGTCCCTGCATGTTTTTATTAAGCATCTTGATGCTCACGGGTTCCGGCTCCATAGAAATAAATAAAATAAACAATGGCTCAATGACAGACAGACCTCAAGTTACTTTCCTTTTGTGACTCACTAGGGAATCCACCCAGACAGCCAGAGCAACACTGTGCCAACCTGTGGCGTTTAATGGAAGAGATAAGCAGCAGCAATGGCGAAAGGAGTGGGATGAAAGGCAATGTAGTGGATGTCCTTCTTAACAGCTCGCTTTGACGAGCTGCGCAGGTAATAAAGGAGACACAGCTGAGAAAAATTAAAATTCCAAGGACCAATCCCTGTGCATCTTGTGCACTGCAATTAAAGGCCGTCTGGGATTTACGATCCTGAGAGGCGGGTCCACTGGAGTATAAAAGGGAGCTGATCCTTCAGCTAGATGTAATGGGCACTGGAAGGACAGCATTAGAGGCACTATTTGAGTAAGGCATCTAAGCACAACACTAAGAACAAAGGAAACAGGAGGGAACTGTATGATCTGGGAGAGGCAGAGGGAGGAAGAGTGTGGGAGTGGATGGAATAACAGAGATGGAATAGACTTGGAGGGGAGAGGAGTGAGTAAAGAAGTTAGAAGAGATCTGGAGAGAAGAGGAGTGAGTGAAGAAGGCAGTGAACCCCTGGAGAAGAGTGGAAAGAGGGAAGGAAATGGAGCAGACGTTAAGAGGACAAGAGAGAATGGAGAAGGCAGCGACACAAAGTAGGAAGAGCTGAAAAGGGAATAGTGAGTGGAGGAAGGGACATAGAGTGGATGGAGAGACCAAAGAAGGGGTGTAGAGTGGAGAGGTAACAAAGGAGCTGAAAGACCGCAAAGTGAAAGTTGAGAATCTGTTGGAAGCAAAGAGAGCGAGAAACAGAGAACCCAGAGAACCCAGTTAGATGATAAATCCACCCTCTCCAATACACAGACCCATGTAATGCCAACAATGGCCACAGTAAGACACCTATAAGAACCGAAGCAAACTGGAATTCGCCCCGTCGCCAACACTGCTTTGTTAAATAGAGATTGGAAAAAATGCCTCTCTTACAATAAAATGCCTAACTACAACGACACAAAGCAGAGAGACCCATTGTGCAACCTACTGGAACTCCCCATGAAGGGACAGATCTAGCCACACACTCAGAAACTAACAGCCCCAACCAAATGTGAGTCGAACAACTAATGCATCTCATGCCCAGCGGACCGCTGGAAAAAGAATCCAAAAATGAACCATCCAAAATGCACACACTACACTGCAGTCTACTCAATGTATGATCTTTGGCAAAGCACAGAAAATAAATCGATGACCTCCTAAGTGAAGGCGGCATTAGCGCACTGTTCCTCACGGAAAGATGGCTATCAGACAACTACAGCGTAATTGGTCATGAAGCCATACCTAACAACTACAAACTAATACATCCTAACAAAGAATGGAGAAGAGAAGGAGGAATCGCTGTGGCACACAAAGACAACATCAGATCCATATTTGTACCCTCAAAATACATAAAAGACAGAAGACTGTGAAGTCACTCTTAGTCAACCTCAAACTCAAACAAACAATTCAACGTACTCATCCTTACAATCTACAGACGGCCCTCCAAGAACCCTAACTTCGCCACAAAACTCACTGATGCCATAGGCAACCTAGCCGTAAATCATGACATCATCATTCTCAGAGACTTCAACATCTGGTTTTAAAGAGAAAACAAAACCACAACTAACTCACTCAGTGCCCTCTGTAATGAAGGCATAGTATCAAACAGTAAGACAGACAAGTGATCACAGTTCAAAGGTGTTTACTGAACATCAATTGGGTAGAAAAAAGCCTATCGAATCGTAAATCTGGGGCCTGATGCAACACGGCAAACATTAAAATTCCTTTCTTCTTAGGATTTCCCATGTACAACTTCTCGGGTAGTTTACTGTTCACACCACGTTCCCCTCCGCCGGGCTCAGACCCACTTTAACACATAGCCTTCAATTGGTCGCCAGGCTTAGACCAAATGTATCTACTTTTCCAAACGTTCTCTACTTCATCAAAATCAAAGACTTTCGACTGTGCGCAGGATTTTGCTTGACCCGTCGCAGGACTACTTCGATTCACAATTACTCATTCTCTTCTTGATATAATCTTTTCCCCATTTTCGCTTTTGCTACTTCTCAGCTGGATAATTTAGAGACCTTCGATTGAGAAACCACGTGGTGCTGTACCACTGTTTCAAAGGTATTTATCTTGCTTTTAAAGTTAAATCACTCCTTAGCAGTTCAACTTTACTTGAGTCTCTCACGCCTTTGAACAATGTTCGTTCCAGCGCTCGCCATACAATGTTGCTGCTTGTAACCTTGGCACCAACGCAGACCGGTCTTGTATCGGTCTCCCCAACTCCGCTGGCTGTGCTGATTTCACTAACACTGCTTTGTTCTTGGAGCCAATGATGGTACAAAGGCAGCTGGCTGTTCTCCCGCCTTGATTGACGTGGGAAGGTCCAAGGTATCGCCAACAGAAAATGCAGGATTCTTTAGTCTGGTTTCACGGTCTTAAGCTTTCTATTCTTCAGGTGTTTGAAAGGTAACGGTTCCTTGTCGAAAAGGTCAAGGGAACTTCCCTCCTTGCAATCCCCTTCTGTTTTGCTCTCCTTCAGCTGCCGTCTCGAAACTGCTCTTTCCTTGTGTTCTTTTCCTCGGTCAGAGTGTGCTCTCGTGCTCCGTCTTTTATCTGTGTGGGGAAGGTTGGTGGAAGTCAGGTGTGCGTGATGGTAATTGCCTGACCTCGCCTGACCATTGTATTCAGAAACGTCAAGACGGGTGTTAGTCTGTTTTCTCTCATAGCGGGCTGTCCATCTGAGTAAAAAGCGGGGGGGTAGAGTTCTTAAATATCCTACTTGGTAGGATGGGGTAAAGGTATTACAGGGAAGGGGATGCCGTGTCTCCCCATCCAGTGTCCCACTCCCACTCCCCGAAGACCTCTCACCCATGTGATACTCACGCACTGGTCCACCCTCAATAACTGGATCCAAAAGTGATGGCCGTGTCCTGGCCACCTGGATGACAGATCCCTGGGGACTAGTGGGTGAGGCACCTTCTGGTTTCTCACACCCCCTTCCCCTATGCAATGTAGTTGCATCTGTTTCACAGGGAAACCGAGAAAGGAATTCGACGTTCCCATGGTCTTTACCTTTTCATTGCTCGACATTGAAACAGTAGGGTTGCAGGTCTAGGAACCATTGCATGACTCTACGGTTAGTCATTTTGTTGGCTTATCCACACTAATGGAGAATGATCTGTGACAAGTGTGAACGAGTGTTCTAATCCATCACAAACTTGTGACAAAATGGCTCCTAACCCTGTAAGCACAAACTCTTTTGAAGAATCTACTACCTTTTAGGATCGGGTTCTGGCATAGGGTGTGTTTTAAGCTGTTACATCGTCCTCGTCATTCCAATGAATCTTCTGGGGTTCGGCGTTCTTTAATTTGTCTGTCACCTAGCTGTTCTGTCCCAGAAATTAGGGATAAACCTACGGTTATAACCAATTAATCCTAAAAATGCTCTGGGGTCTCTCTTGGTCTTAGGCGTGGGAGTATCTAGGATTGCTTTCACTTTTTCCCGTTGAGGCTGGACACTGCCATTCCCCACAAAGAAGCCAAGGTATTTCATGGCTGATTGAGCCAGCTTACATTTGGATGGATTGGCAGTTAAGGCGGCTTCTCTGAGGGCTCTCATAATAATAAAGAGATGGAAAAGATTGTCTTCCCAAGTCTTACTATAAATGACTATCATCAATATAAGCCCCACCGAAATCGAAGTAGGACTGTAATATCCTGTCGATAAGCCTTTGGATAGTGGTGGGGGCCCTGTTTAGGCCAAAAGGGAGGACTTTGAACTGGCATAGTCCCATGAACTTCGAGACGTCGAGATAACTGTCTTTTTCTTATCAGGTCCATGTATTAGGACCTGCCATGTCCCCCTTGGTTAAATCTAGGGTTGATAGGAAGGTGACGTTTATCGATCAATTTGTCGATGTGTGGCATAGTATAGGCATAGAAGTCGGAGATGGCGTTGACCTGTTGGAAGTCTATGAAAAACCCCCAGGAATTACCACGTTTTGTGACCAACCAAATATGGGAGAACCATGGGCTTGAAGGGGTTCAATTAATATTTGACTTTAGCATTTTGTTCACTTCATCAACCACTATCTGTCTGCAGGCTCTGGGATTCTATATGGTTTCAAATGAACCACTTTTCTCTTTTGGAGTTCAGATGTAATGATAAGTGCTGTGCACTCTCCCTGGTTTTTCGCAGAATACATTGGGGTATGTTGTGACTAAATCTTTTAAGTCTTCTTGTTGTTGACTAGATAGCTCTTAGGGAATTAATTCAAAATGATCTATTTCCTCAGGTACCAAACAAGACAGTATTGAGGCAGAAGGATTTTCTTTCCACTCTGAAGAGATTTACATGGTAGAGGTGGGTCTTTTGTTTCCTGTCAGGTTGGGCTATTTTATAGGTACAGGTCCCCGTCTCCTTTAGTACTTCATATGGCCCATGCCACTGTGAGACAAGTTTATTTTCATAGGTAGGTAAGAGGAATAATAATTTTTGTCCTGTTGAAAAAGATCTTTAGTTTACCTTCTTGTTGTAGGTGGACTTTTGTTGTGCTTGGGCTTTTTCATGCGAGTATAGACTAGATTTAGAACAGGTTTCATATGAGAGGGGATTAGGTGCCTCTTCTCTTTCTTCCCAGGTCTTCCATAGCCCGTCTAGGACATCTCTTGGTTCTCTACCATAACGTGGCTCAAAAGGAGAAAATCCGGTTGATGCCTGAGGGGGTCTTTCTTACTGCAAATGGGGCCCTGGGAATCATGCGACCCCAGTCTTTCCCGTCCTTGTCTGCCAAATTTCTTAAGATCATCTTAAGTGTTTTGTTTAATCTTTCTACCAACCCGTCAGTTTGGGTGGTAAACTGAGGTTCTTAAAGGTGGGAATATGGAGCTGACTTCACCCATGAGTTTGCACATAAAATAGAATCCCTGATCCATTAGAATTTCCTTGGGGAAACCGACCCTGGAAAAATAGGGCAATAGATGATGTTTTAAAATGTGTTGTGTTCTCCATGGGGAATACCTCTCGGTATCGGGTAGTGCAGTCAACGATTACGAGGACATATCTGTTACCCAGTCTAGATGTTTCCAACGGTCCAATGATATCCATCCCAATTCGGGAGAAAGCGACTTCTATTATTGGTAAATGGTTCGGAGGGGCAGGCAAGGGAATATGCGTACTGGGTTTCTGTCATATTTCACATGTCTGAATGAAGTTCTTTATATCAGCATGGATACTTGGGCAGTAAAACTTCCCACTGATGTGCGCCTGGGTCTTAGACTGTCCTAAGTGTCCCCCTGTCAAATGAGAATGTGCAATCTCTCACAAAATTTTCCGATGTGTTTTGGGGATTACAGAGTTTTACTTGGGCCCTCTCTGGAGGTTTCCTTTATATACAGTAATCCTTGCCTTAGGAAGAAAAATGGACTTCCCTTCTCTAATCCTTCCCCTTCAGAAATCATCTGCAAGAAAGCCTCTGCAAGTGCTGGATCATTTCGCTGGGCGAATGTTAGATCAGGAAGGATGGTTCATCAGCTTCCCCAAAGCCCTAAGGTACCTTTCTCAGTTTCTTCTGGTTCACTCTCTATAAAATGGTGAAATATAGCCCTTTCAAGAATTCCCTGTGCAATTTTGTCCCCACGATGTACTTTCGCCATGGTTCTGTAGGAGAACCTTTGTCTCCCCGGAAGTCTGGATCTGACAGCCGGTCGGACATCTAGACCGAACATCCAGGCCAGGCCACATTTTGGAGCCAATCTTATATAACACCCAGGAGGGGGTATTGGGACTACGTCTGTGGGAATCATTCCTCTTATCCCTAGAGGGATTGTAGCTTCTCTGCTTCTACAGATATTAAAGCCTATGAATTCTTTCGAGGCGAGAGAGGGATATGAGGCTCTATGACTAAGCTTCTGGAATTTTAGGGTTCCCCAATTTGTCTCAATTCAGTCACATCCCACCCTGACACCATATGTAAGGAAGGCATGGTATCCAACAGTAAGACAGACACAAGTGATCACAGTTCAAGGGTGTTTATTGAACTTCAATTGGGTTTTAAAAACGCCCATCTAATTCTAAATCTAAAGATGGGAGCAAGCTACGACCATCATCAAATTATAATAATGCAATCCTAGTCGAGTCTGTCAAAATAAAAAGGGCCTATACTAAATAACCTATTACAAATCCTTAATTCTAAATACAAATAGTGAGGGAAATAATGTTATGCAAAAGAAAACTGTTCAAGAAATGATGTCCGGAAATTCCAGCCGTTGACTTCCCCACGTTTTCAGCACAGGACAAGGTGGCACACTCGAGTTTAGCACATTCTCTGGCTTCTCTAGCATGAGGATGCAGTTCAAAACTGTAATATCAAGGCCTTCTGTGCCAAAGTCTCTTTGCCATTCAAAGTTTCTTATTTCAGAGGGCCTGATGCAACACTGTTACGCCCCGGGATCTTCACCGCCGTGGCCCGAGGCTACTCACCTGGCAAATATAACCCTCATTGGCAGCTGAATCATGCTGGAATCCGCTGGCGGGCTTGAGGCGGTGGATACAGGCACGGCCTGTGTGTCTGGCGCAGGAATCCTGGAGACTCGCTGGGCATGGGCACAGCCATTGCAGGATGCACTGCACATCCACGGAGGCCCAGACACAGCCTCCTTACGCTCACGCTATGTCCACGGCGTTCTGCGTTGCTAGGCATCAACGCCTGGTGCGATTATAGCATCGTGGCAGCAGCAGGCTATTTAAACCCAGCTCTCCATGACACAGTTGCATCTCAATACGATCCGTATGTTCGCTTGCCTTTCCCTGCCTGGGCTGTTCTTCCCTGCTCTCCTTTTCCTCTTCTTTGGGAACTGCCTTGCCCTGGTCTCCCTTCTCCTGCATTGCCTTGGTGTCCCTTCTCTTGCCTGACCTTGGTTCCCTTTTACTGCCTCCTGCCTTGTTATCCAGTTCATCTCTTCCAGTTCCAGTTCATCTGTTCCAGTTCCAGCTCTTTTCCACCACTTAGCAAGCCCTGCCCACCTGGTGCCTTCCTGCTTGCCGCTCTGTTTCCCTACCTAAGGAGCCCTCCAGCCTCTTTTCCTTTGCAGATGGGGAGCAGGTGCAAGTGGATCTAGGTCACCTGGCCTAAGCCCCGCCCACCTGATGCCTTCCTGCCTGCCACTCTTTTCCACCACTTAGCAAGCCCCGCTCACCTGGTGCCTTCCTGCTTGCTGCTCTTTTTCACCACTTAGCAAGCCACACCCAACTGGTGCCTTCCTGCTTGCCGCTCTGTTTCCATACTTAAGGAGCCCTCCAGCTTTTTTTCCTTTGCAGATGGGGAGCAGGTGCAAGTGGATCTAGGTCACCTGGCCTAAGCCCCGCCCACCTGGTGCCTTCCTGCCTGCTGCTCTTTTTCACCACTTAGCAAGCTCCGCCCACCTGGTGCCTTCCTTCACCATCACCGTCTTGTGGCCAATGCTGGATTTGACTTTTATGGACTTCATTCATTCACAGTGCGTCACTCTTTCTCAACTCTCATGCTGGTCTTCCTTTGCATCTTGTTCTCATGGTGGCCCTGAATCATGCTGTTCCCATCTTCATCTTGTATCCTGTCTTGCAACATTGTGTTACTACTGACTTCTGCAATTGTATTCGCTCTCTACTCTTGCTTCTCCACTCTTTTTCACTGCTTACTCTCTCTTCTCTCCTCCTTTCCCTTCTCTTTTCCTAGCTCCTTCTCTTACTTTCTTCTATGTACTTACTCTATCAGAATTGTCCCTGGAACAACCTTGTCTGTTTCCTCCACCCTCCTATTACTGTTTTTTTTTCTCCCCACCATCCCTCCAGCACTATCTGAAATGTCGTCAGGCCTAGTACGGTAGTCTCCTGTCTGTTTCCATTTCCTTACCACTCTCCCCCTCCCTTCCTTATCTATGTCTTAGCTCTTGCACTATCTGAAATGTCGTCAGGCCGAGTACGATAGTTAATTTCACATCCTTACTGTTCATGGCCTGTAAGAATGTGGTTGTATTTTCCCTTGTTCCCTCCCTTGCCTTGAAGCGCTTTGAAACACATTGTGTATAGGCGCTATATAATTAAACAATCATATCATATCTGGCAGTCGCTTTCTACGTCCTGGACTGCCTTTCTGGTGTTACACGACATCTACTGCACCAGCTTTCCCAGCTTTTCCGGTTAGTGCCCTGTACCGTCCTCACCCCACATACATCCTGGAACAGCTGCCACGTGGCATGGGGAGTTGGCACCCAGAAGCCTGCTCTGTCTTTTCGAAATCAGGGGGGCAGGCTCCACGCCTTATTGACCACAGGTTGAAATACTGGAGGACAAAAGAAGACCCAGAAACAAAACGCCCCCGCCAAAAACCTGGACCAACTGTGACCAGGTACTTGACAGATTGAGATGCCCGATCTCTGGGAACATGAAAGCAGTTCAAAAATTAAGTAACGTACTACAGGCCCTGAAACTGGAAGTTGATGCTCTGAAAGAAGAAAACGCTTTGTTCCATGGCGCTCTGCACAGGTATCCGGCGGCTGCATCGGCTGAGAACATGGTGACCCTAAAATATGATGGCGACCCATGCAAATTGATGGAATTCTGCAAACACGGTAAAATCCAATTCCGGTTCCGTCAACACAACATTTCCAACACGATAAAGCCAAGATCGGTTTCATCCTTAGCAAACTAACCAGTAGCACTTTAACTTGGGCTGCGCCTTACATTTCTGCCAACAGCCCCATGTTGGAGGACTGCAGAGAATTTGAAAAGGCATTCCAGGCAGTATTTCAGTCCCCAAACCTGGCGGCCACAGCCCCAAACCAGCTCCTTGATCATAAAACGAGACATTCGGACCTTGTCTCCTATTTGAGCCATTTTCGTCAACTCGCCACAGATTCACAGTGGCCCGAAGTCACCCAATGGACACTCTTCCGTAGAGGCCTGCAGGAAGAGTATAAGGATGAGCTAGTCCATAAACCTGAGCCTGAAACTCTACAAGGCCTCAATGACCACGTTATACGGATTGATCACTGTCTGGCGGAGCGGCGAGGGGAATGAAGGAGAACGGGTACCGAACCATCCTGAGTTGTTTCTACAGCTATTTTGCCTTCACAGTCTGGTCATGAGCCCTCTGATGAGCCTATGCAGTTGGGTACCTTGCGTGGGCCCCTTTCCGAAGCAAAAAGAAAAGATGAAGACAACATTGCTTATGTCTTTATTGTGGAGGCCGTGGGCATTTCCTGGGGTCTTGTTCTCTTCGACCAGCTAAGCAATTGGGAAACTGAAGGGCTTGTTGCAAGAGCAGAAGGGAACAACAAGCCCATCCCGACCTTCTCTAAGCCTTCTGAACCTGTCAGTAAACCCTATGATTCCATCTCAGTTGCTTACCATGAATGTTTCTCGGTTGTGCAACAAAGCTCTCTGCATGTTATCCACATAAACTCTGTTGGATTGTGGTGCTTCCGGGAACTAAATGGATGAAGACTTCGCCCGTATGTCTGGGATACAGCTCTCACCCAAACCACTTGCATGCCAAGTCGAGGTGGTTGATAGTACGCCCCTAGCTTCCAACCCAGTGTCACTACAGACCATTCCTTTGACACTACATGTTGGGGAACAAGTGGAAACCATTGCGTTTGATGTCATGCAAGCACCATCGTATACCATCATCAGGGTCTCCTGTGGCTTTGTTTAAATAATCCATCCTATCAATTGGGCTGCCAGGTCTCTACATTTATAAACACACCACTCGCCGTTATTTCTGCATGCTATTGGCAACAGATCTTTGGTGTCCCCTCCTTCCATGGTTTTGGGGTGCCTGGCACAAGCCATTCCAAGGAGTATGAACTATTTCATCACATATTTGTGGAACCAGAACAGACACTTATCTCCCCATCGGATACACTACTGTGGTATAGACCTTCACCCTGAGAAACTGCCACCACATGGTCAGGTGTATTCTCTGACATTTCAAGAAAAACAGGAACTGCGCCGTTATCTGGGTGAATGTCTGCAGAAAGGCTATATTGCATCTTCCAAATCACCTGCTGGAGCTCCTGTTGCATTGACTATCGACTTCTGAATGAAATCACTGTCAAAGATAGCTTACCATTTGGTCCATATCAGGAAAGGCGACGAATGGAAGATGGCCTTCCAAACAACTTTGGGGCAGTTTGAATACAACGTCATGCCCTTCGGGTTGTGTAATGCCCCTGCTGTCTTCCAGCGTTTCATGGATTCAGTATTTGCAGAATTGATCAGATTTACGGTTTGGGTCTATCTGGATATCATTCTGATATTTTCACGCTCCCTGCAGGAACACATCAGCCATATCTCTGAGGTTATTTCCTGTTTTGCTGTTAACCACGTATATACCAAAGCGGAGAAGTGCGTGTTCCACCAGGAACAGATGGAATTCCTGGGCTACGTTATAAGCTACGCTGTGGTACACATGTATCTTCGCAAAATTAGAGCTGTCTTGGACTGGCCTGTCCCTAAAGACATAAAAGCTGCCCAGAGATTCCTGGTATTCGCCAATTTTTATCAGCGTATCATACCTGGATTTTCTCGATTGACTGCTGATAGTGCCAGTCGTGTGAGCACCATGCGGTTGCTGATGCCTTGTTTTTTACCTTTAAGATGTCATTTAGGGTCGCTTCAGTGTTTATAACATCCAGATGCCTGTAGGCCTTTTATAGTGGAGACGGACGCCTCTGACTATGCTGTTGGGCCTGTTCTTCTACAGACTAATCCAGAAACTCATCAGGAACATCCAATCGCCTATTTCTCCCGAAAACTCACTTTGTGTGAACAGAATTATTCTGCGATAGAAAAAGAGATTCTTGCGATCAAGGAAGCGTTCCAAGAACTGAGGCACCATCTACTTGGGGGATTGCACATGGTTGAAGTACGTACGGATCACCGCAACCTGCAGTACTTGTGTTCTCTTCAGTGCACGAACAGCCATCAGGCTCATTGGGCCTTCTTCTTTCCCAGTTCGATTTCATCATCACATACATCCCGGGAGCTCGTAATCTGAAGGCTGATGCCCTGTCTCGTCTCCTTGACCAGGCGTCCTCCGGTCCCATCTTGAGGGAACCTCTGCTACCGGACAAGCATTTCTTATGCATCATCCTCCCGTTTCTGCAACAGATCAAAGATACTACAGCACAATCCTTAGAAGTCAACAACCTCCAACTAGACCTGTTGGTAGAGATGAATGATGGGCTGTGTTTTCGGAACAGCCATCTATAAATCCCTATTATAGCTCAATACAACAATCTCTTGGCCGGTCTACATGATTCCCAAGTCGATGGTCATAGAGGTGTCAAAGCTACTGTAGAACTGCTTTTGCGTTAGTTTTGGTGGCCAGGACTTCATCAACACGCGCAAGACTATGTACACCAGTGTCCGCTCAAATCAAGTCCAGCAGACGACATCCGGTGGGACTCTTGCAGACTTTGGAAAAATCACCATATCCTTGGCACACCATTGCCATGGACTTGATCGTGGAACTTCTGTAATCCTCAGGTTATATCTGTATCATGGTTGTAGTGGACTGCTTCACAAAACTGGCTCTTGTAATTCCCTTACACAGGGTCCCAGCTGCTGCACGTATGGCACAATTTTTTTTTCATGAAGTATACAGACTGCATGGTCTGCCGGAGAAAATCATATCAGACCGGGGTTCTCACTTCCTTTAGTGTTTTTGGAAGGCACTGTGTCAACTGATGGGAATTCAACATGACTTAAGCTCTCGATACCACCCACATAGCAATAGCCAGATTGAACAAACAAATCAAACCTTGGAGCAGTACCTCTGCTGTCACACCAACGCCTTGCAGTCCAATTGGGCGGAACATCTGGACGCTGTTGAGGTGGCTTACAATAATGTAGTGCATTCTTCTATCAAGGATAGCCCATTCTACTGCACCTATGGTAGTCATTCCAAAGTCCTGCCTGTGACCCTGCCTGTGCATTCAGTTGTGCCATCAGCTGAAGTCCTGGTACAACAGTTGGTTCGTGTACAGATGGATGTTTCCGTCGCTCTTTGTGCCGCTGATGCCTCTCAAAAGGCCATTGCTGACTGCAAAGGGTCGGCTGCTCTTGCCTATCAGATTGGGGACATGGTGAAGCTTTCAGCAAGGACCTGCCTGTTAGTAACCTGCCTGTCAAGTTGGCTCCTCGGTTCCTGGGTCCTTTTCGGATCACTGCCCGGATCTCTCCTGTGGCTTTTTGTTTGCGATTGCTGGAATCTTCGCATGTGCACCCAGTGTTCAATGTTTCTTTGCTGAAGCCATACGTGGCGGACACTTTTGGTGGCTCTCCTCCTTGTCGTCCTCCTGTGGTTGTGGACGGTTTGCCTGAATATGAGGTCCAGGACATCTGTAACTCCAAGTTTCGGCGTGGCTGTTTATACTACCTGAATGATTGGAAGGGCTAAGCTGCTTGTGATCGTTCCTGGGAACCGGCTTCCAACGTGCATGCGCCTCTTTTTCCGTTTTCCTTTGAAACGCGGTGCTCCGGAAGGGGGGCGCAGTGTTAATCCCAGGTTCTTCACCGCTGAGGCCCGGGGCTACTCACCTGGCAAATGTACCCTTGTTGGTGGCTACATCATGCTGGAATTGGCCGACGGGCTGGAGGCACTGGATCCAGGCACGGCCTCTGTGTCTAACGCAGGAAGCCTGGAGAGACGCGGGGCATGGGCGCGGCCATTCCAGGACACACTGCATATGCGCAGAGGCCCATATATAGCCTCCTTGCGCTCGTTCTATTCCCACGCCAGCCTACGTTGCTAGGCAAGGACACCCACTGTGATGATTGCGTCGCAGGAGCAGCGGGCTATTTAAACCCAGCTCTCCATGACATGGGTGCATCTCAATATGCTCCGTATGTTCCTGTGCGTCTCTGCTTGCCTGCCTCCTTCTGGCAGCCTTGTCTTTCCATGACTGGGCTGTTCTTTCCTTCTCTCCTTCTCCTTTTTTTTTGGGAACTGCCTTGCCTTGGTCTCCCTTCTTTTCCCTGGCCTTGGTCTTCCTTCTCCTGCCTTGCCTTGCTTCCCTTCTACTGCCTCCAGCCATTGCCTTCTTGCCTTGTTATCTAGTTCATCGGCCAGTTGTTTTCCACTTTCTGGACTGCCTTTCAGGTGTTACCTAACATCTACTAAACCAGCTTTCCTGGCCAGGAACAGCTGCTTCGTGGTGTGGGGAGTTGGCCCCCGGGAGCCTTTTCTGTCTTTCCGAAATTAGGGGGCTAATCGGCGGTCAGGCTCCACGCCATACTGACCACAGGTTGGAATACTGGAGGACAAAAGAAGACCCAGAAAAGAAACACCCCCGCCATGGACCTGGACCAACCGTGACCAGGTACTTGACAAACAATAAAGTTCCTTTCTTCTTATGATTTCACATGTACAACTTCTCAGGTGGTTTACTGTTCACCCCCAGGGTCAGACCCACTTTAACATATATAAATATATAATCAGAGACACTTGTCAGTTTTCAAATTTGTAAATAATATACATAGATACAGTCCAGTCAAATTGACTGGATTTATTAGACATAGATCATGTTTTTCCTTTTTTTTGTATAACGACTGGAATTAATTTACAAATAACATGTGAACATAATACAGAATTACAGTGAACAAATAGTGTTGGTGGTGGACACTGCGATGGTAGAAAAGTCATCGACACTATGGTGTTTCGGCCAAAAGAATAAAGCTGATTATTGGAACTTGCAATGTGGTGGACTTCAACAGGACGGTGAGATTGGTAGTATGGAATCTCTGTCCGAGAAAAGACAAATGGGTATGGTGGTTCAAAGGGTGTGTAAGCTTGTGATGTCATTGCTCAGTTCAATAAAGCTATACATGCTATGCTTACGATTAGATAGTGATAGTCTTATAGTAACAAATCACTGCTCTTACCGTATGCAGGACTCTGCTACGATGAAGGGCTCATGAGCCGTACCCCTGTTTTGATTGCAGGAGAAGTGAGAACACAAGTTTCTTGGTGGTGGGTAAATCCAACTGCCTTAGAAAAAGACAAGAATGGAAATGCCTAGAATGAGGACTGGGGACGATGAAGCCAAAATTATAATGATGCTCCAAGAAACGTCTAACCCTCAGAGATGAGGAGAAGCCAAACCTCTTGCCTCTGTTTCAGTAATAGGAGAGGTAAATGCAGGCGTATCCAACTGCCTCTGGATGAGCAGGGTAATGCACACTAGTTCCTAGTGCATGTTCAATGGGTAGGCGCTGTCGGGTCGAAAAGCGTAATGGGGCTTGCTCCCAGTAGCGCTGTGAAAACGAAGGCATCTATTAAAGCAGCCTCCTCTGTATTGTGTCTGCTTTTAAGATTTAAAAGCATAGCGTGCCAGAATTGGAAATAAATGCAGTACTGGTTATGCCTGGATACAGTGTTGGGGTGAAAATGGAGTCCCTGGGCCCCCGTCTGGGCTAAAAAACGGTATCATGTTTTGCGAGGTAAAGTCTCAGGTGCCTGGATGCACGCACTACGATCGGACCACTATGTAGCCTATAAGCCAATCGTGCCTAATCGTCCGTGCGGGATTTTGGAAGACACAAGTGTTTCAATGAGAAAGAACTCAGTCCGATTAAACAATGCACAGTATATAATAAAAGTTCTGTGTCTAGTATAGTGACCTCTGATTAAACGATACATTGTGTTAAATGGTTTCGTTTCTAGCATAGTGGCCCCAGTGATCGGGTGCTGCGTGCGCTACAAACAGGCTAAGAAACTTAATAGGAAATGTTAGAGCTGTGCGCGTCTGCAAGAAGCAATTGCTGAGTCAAGCTCACCTCACGGACTGCCCATGCAAAATGACTTCTTCTTCGTGCAGAGTTGCCTGGGCAACGTTTGCTTTATTTAAAGGCCGGCTGTCATTTTGGTTTGTCTCACTTGAGGCATATGGTCGCCATGGCTACGGCCAATAATGTTGTGCCGCGTAGAATGACGCGGCCACACTGACGTGTTAGAGTGCATGATGTAAATGAAATATTTTATTTATATCGCGCTCGTACACAAGTGTTTCAGAGCGCGACCAGGCAAAAAGGGAGGGGAACAAGGGAGAGAAAAAAAAGAAAAAACAGCGGTCTTACTAGGCCCAGTGACATTTAAGAAAGCGCAAGTGCATGGGAAAGGAAAATGGGGGAAAAGTGCAAGAAGGGGTTTGGGGGGTGTGGAAAGTGCGAAGCAGAGGAGAGAAAACATAAATAAATATTAAATGGAATAAATAATAAATAAGAGCTTTAAACCATGGTAATGCAGCCAGCAAGTGGCAGGTGAAAGTTAGTCAGAAAGGTATATCTGATAAGTGCAGATGAAACGTGGGAGGGGGACTGTATGGGTACAGATACAGAACCCTAGTGCAGATTGTGGCCTGGAGGCAGTGAAGGAGGGTGGCAGGGTGAGCAGATACCTGGGCCCGAAAGAACAGAGGGTGGCCAGGTGCACAATGCCATGAGAAGAAACAGATCAACAGGGGAGAAGGGGGGCAAAGACAGAGGCAAAGAGGAAGGTCTTGAGAAGTTTCCGGAACTGAAGTAGTTTTTCCTCAAGTTTCAAGGTGGCCGGGAGGCTGTTCCAAAGGGAGGCACCAGCCGAAGACAGGGATCCACCCCAGCTCGTTTTTTTGCAAAACGACTAACCCTGAGGGAGTTAGAAGTAGAGGAGTGAAGGGCTTGAGAGGGGAGGTATTTACGGAGGGATAGTTGAAGGTATATTGGACCCAGGCCGCAGAAAGCCTTGTGGACAATGCAGAGGGTTTTAAATGTAATCCTTGCATCCACTGGGAGCCAATGAAGGGATTTCAAGGCTGGAGAGATATGATCCCAGGGCTTGAGGCCAAGGACAAGTCTCGCAGTCCTGTTCTGGATTAGTTGTAGAGGGCGGAGAGTGGAGGCAGGTAGATTTAGGAAGAGGCTGTTACAGTAATCCAGTTTGGAAAGAACCAGAGCTTGGGAGACAGTGAGGTTTTGACGGAAGGAGAGGAAAGGTAGAGTACTTCTAAGGAGGTGAAGTAAAAAGTTAGATTTTTTGGAGACATCAGAGATGTGTGCGGAGAAGGAAAGTGTAGAGTCAAAGATAACCCAAAGGTTCTTAGCCGCGCAAGTGGGGGTGGGAGGAGGGCCAAGGGAGGCCGGCCAGAGAGTGAGCGGAAAGGATGGAGATGGTGTACCAATAAGGAGGATCTCAGTCTTGTTGGCATTTAGACATAGATCATTGGCGGCTGTATGGGAGGACTGGTCCAGGAGACCCCCCTCCCATGCCCCTTCTCCCCCGGTGAGGTTCATGGCTCATCAGTTGTCCTTCCTGCCACCAAGGCCCAGGTGGTGGGTGGGGCACTGGCTGAAGACATTGACCAAACCTGCTCAATTTAGCTAGGCCCTGGAAACCATTTTGTCTAATAAAAATGGCTTGAGCCCTGTGCACCGCAGCGCGGCCCCCACCCTTGGAACGTGTCACTTCTCCCTGTGGCCGCAGTTCTCTGGCAGATCCGCTGAGAGCCCGTTCCCACGAACAGACATACATGAGCTAGTGTCAGATACCAACACTGTAACATTTCACCTTCCGCAGTGTATCGCTGTTCCTAGTATGACCCGGTCAGCAAGGCCGGGGTGGGAAAGAACTGTAAAATGGCCCCCTGACAAAAGCAGAGTCCCCAAATACTAATGAGTAAACCACCTGTGTTGAAACTTTTCTCTCCACGGCCGATCTGACTAAAAACCTGTAAATTCCATACAGATGGCCAAATGTGTGCGTGTGTGTACATGACATTCGGGATGAAGTACCCACATCTCCGTAGCTATGCGCAAATAGTAAAAGGTGTCCCGGGGGGCTTTTTGTGTTACGTGTTTTATCAAGAAGACTGCACCCCACGGTCCTGCACCATAAATGAACTAATGCTGCTAGAGTGCAAAGGAAGACAAATGTAACCATAATGAGAGTTCACGCAAGGGGTGCACGAAAAATGCACCATATGTATGTCCAAGCTCACTATGTGCCACTGCCGCTAGTCTCATTGGCGGGCTGTTCCTGCGTGCTCCACCAACCTTACTAGTACCTCACTTACCGCGCATGTACAGGCATATAACAAAATGTTGTAATGTTAGAAACTTAGTGTATACGTAATATGCTCGAATTGGCCATATGGATGGTACAAGCAACGTCAAAAACGTGAACTTCGAAAAGACTCAACGAGTATTGTATCTTATATGAATGTTTATGTCTCTTCCACCTAAAATATGCAACACACAAGGAAAATACCTTTGCGAGCACATGCAAGGCCATTCCCCCTCCCCCCCCAGTAAAGCCTGCCAGACAGAAAAAGCAGAGGCCTGTGCTGCCCTGCACCACCTCCCCGAAGTCGGCTGGAGCCGCTTCAAGCATTCACATTCCCCCGCAGCACCCAAGGCCACGGCTTGCCACCTGAATTATTTACAACCCAGCAGTAAACCCGAGCCTTAAAACACAGATTCAAAGGCGCCCTTTCTTAGGCTCCACGACCCACCAGCTCACCTTATATTAATGGCCCCTGTAAAATTAGGACACCCAATATTATGGCAACACTACAGGAACACATCCATAATGACTTCTAACAAGGCATGCTAGAGCAGACCACTCGTCCCATGCCCTGAGACCCAACCCCGCGACCTATGATACCCGGTCAACAGGACAAAGGTAACCATGTATTGATGTATCGCCACACGACCGCCCCCCCCCTTCTAGGTGCATTCCTCCTGTGTTGCGTTAACCTGTAGAATAACCTATTGGAAGATTTACCAGGGAAGATAATAATGTAATGTTGAATGACTGCGGTGTGCGTGGCCCTAGGGCAGAAGGTCAGGAAAGACATTCATCTCTGACACTGATCACGGTTGGCACAACAACACCGCCCGGATGAGCCCAGCTCACCTGCCGGGCCCAGCCCAACCCACAAGGGTAACCAGTGACGTCCTCCAGCCGCGGCAAACCACATCGCAGCAGCACCTATAGCTAGTCGTCGCCACCCAATCCCCACGAACTTGTGCCCCCTATAGCATGTAGATCCTTTTTTTTTTTTTTAAACGTATTTTATTGATTTTGGTGGAAAAAAAACGTGCAATACAACGAGAAATCAGACGGTGGTTCAACAAAGGAGGGGACGGTGCAAGGGGGACAGGGGAGGGGGAGGGAACAAACAAATCAACAGTCTTCATGTTACAGCGAACTTACAGTGGATGGATGGGTTAGGGCCTGCGACCCAGAGTTTCAGGATGCAGGGGGGGGTCGCATATGAGGGCTGTCCCTCCAGTGCTGGCATCAGGGAATAGTGTCAGTGTGATGCTGCGAGATTTCAGGGGGGTTTGTAGTCGGCGCTGAAGCGTATGTCTCTGAGGAGGGCCTTCCATGATTCCAGGGTGCCGCATTTGGCTTCGCCGCTTGACGTGATTCCTTCTTGCCAGGCCCTGGTTTCTGCTACTGTCCATCTCTCGAGTTCTTTGAGGCATCGTTCATGCCTGGGGCCCGACGGCGCCTTCCAGGCCATTGCAATTGTTCTCTTAGCCAGGATGCATGAGATGTCCATTAGTCTGACAGCATGCTTGGACTTGCTAGGTCTGGGGTAATTCCCCAGGAGGCACTCGCCGGGGGTCCATTTGTACCTTGTTATTTCGGCGTCCATGCAAGTCTGTTTGGCTTTGGACCATAGTGTCATCGCCTTAGTGCAAGTCCAGAACATGTGGATCATGTCCGCTTTATCATTTCCACACCATGGGCATGCAGGGGAGAATGTCTTATTGAAGGAGGCGACCCTATGAGGGGTCATGTATGTCCTGTACAGGACGTTCAGTTGAATCTGACCGAATCTGGTATTCCTGGACACTTTTTTGGGAAATATTAGCGCTCTCTCCCATTCTTTATCCGTGATCGGGGTCCCAAGATCCGCTTCCCATTTCGCTCTCAGTTCTTTGCCTTTAGGGTTAGGTTTGTCGCATAGTCTGCTGTAGAGTCTGGAGACTGGTCTCCAGCCATCCGAGAGGTCATGCATTTCTTGAAGTAGAGGGTCAGGGGAGGGTTCCTCCGGCCAGCCGGTTCACTGTTTCTTGGCAGTCTGTTTAAGGCGGTGGTACCAGAGGAACTGGCCCGGGGGTATTCCTTCCGCGGCCTTAAGAGATTCAAAGTCCCTGAATTCCCCTTCCTCGTACATGTCGCCCCATGTGTATATGCCGGCTTCTTCCCACCTCCTTGCCGTAGAGAGGTCTGCATCCGTTCGGCAGGTGTCCGCTAAGATGGGGTTATCCGGGGAATATGGGGGTTGTACTCTCCTGATGTAGCAGGACCTGGCCCATATCTTCCTTCCCAGGTCAATCAGTTGTGAGGTGACCAGGGATTGCCGTGTAGGATGCCACAGGGTCTCCTTGGGGATCACATTGTTCGAGGATTGCCTCAGTAGTTCCGTCTCAGCCGAAGATTCGTTTGAGAGCCACTTCGTTACGTGACTCAGCTGGGCGGCCAGGTAGTATAACTGGAGATCCGGCAGCTTTATTCCACCCTCTTTATGTGGCAGGGAGAGAACAGATAGTGACAGTTTGTGCCTGTGGGGGTCCCAAAGGAAGTCCCTGATGATAGCCTCCAACTTCTTGAAGAAGGGCGGTCGAACGTAATGGCAAATGTTCACAAAGAAATATAGGAATCGGGGGAGTACGATCATCTTGACTATCGCTGCCCTGCCCACCATGGCCAATGGGAGCTTGGACCAGAATTTTATAGAGCGTCGAAGACTCATGATGGCGGCCTCAGTGTTGTGTTCGTGCGTGAGTAGCGAGTTATGGCTTACGTTGATCCCCAGATAACGGAACTTGACCAGTTGCCAACCTATTCCTATCACTGGAAGTTTGCTTTCTGGAATGTTGCGTAGGCCCGCCAGGGGAAAGGCAGAGGATTTTCTTCTGCTGAATCGGATCCCCGAATACTTCGCGTAATTATCTAGTACCTCCAGTGCTATCGGTGCGTTAAGCTCGGGAGTGCTTAGGTAAAGGAGGACGTCATCTGCGTATAGAGATATTATGTGGTGTACAGTGCCCACCTTGATACCAGCGTCGAAAAGCTGCTGCCTGAAGTACAATGCAATTTGTTCCAGGCCCAGTATGTACAGCATGGGCGATAGCGGACACCCCTGTCTCGTTCCCCTTTGTATTTCCCAGGCTGCTGATACCGTTCTTCCCGTTTTCACTCTCGCCATTGGGGAATTATAGAGGACCTCGATCCACCTGATGAAGCCCCCTCCGAAGCCAAATCTTCTCAGGACCTCCCTGATCCATTCCCAGTATATGGAGTCGAAGGCCTTTATAGCGTCGAGCGACAACACCGCCAGATCCTCGTCCCTCTCGTATGTTTCAGCCATTACATGCTGTAGCCTCCTGAGGTTAGCAGTGGTGTTGCGCCCGGGCACAAATCCGTTCTGGTCTTCATGGACGATGGATCCCACCACTCTGGCCAGCTTGCGAGCCAATATGGATGTAAGGATCTTGGCATCGTAGATTAGCATGGCCAGAGGGCGGTAGGACTCACAATCGGTGGGCGATTTGTGCGGCTTGAGCATAGGGACGATTATGGTTTCTTTCATGGAGTTGGGGAGAATCCCATTCATGTATGCCTCTTGGTAGACCTCGTGGAGAACTGGGGTGAGGATGGACTCATACGCCTTGTAAAACTCAGGTGGGAGGCCGTCGCTGCCAGGGGCTTTGTTGTTAGAGCGGGACCTGATCGCCCCTTGTACGTCCTCAAGAGTGATCTCCATCTCCAGTTCCTCTCTCTGCTCAAGTGAGATGCGGGGAAGTTCTATCTCCTCAAGTGTGTCTATAATATCTTCAGTAGGAATTTGCGTCTTGTGAGCATACAATTCGGTGTAAAATTTGGCAAAGGCTTCATTGATCCCCAGCTGGGTCGTGTGGGATGTCCCATCGGCGTCCCGTATCTCCACTGGGAGATGTTTGGGGTGTTCCCGTTTGCAGAGCCAGGCCAGTAATCTCCCTGGTTTATCCGATTCTTTGTGGGATCGGGTGGTCTGTGTGGTGAAATCAAATTTCTCTAGTCTTTCCCATGCTTGTTGACATTCTGCGCGGGCTTCCTTCAATTTGTTCTCGGCCTCTGTGGAGTTGTCGTGAGCAGACTCTAGCCGGGAGATCTCAGCTTCTCGTGCTTCAAGCGTTCTCTGCAATTGTCTGCGAGTACCACCGGCTCTCGATATAATTTCACCTCTGGTCACCAACTTCATAGCTTCCCATAATGTGCCCCAGGAGGATACCGACCCCATGTTGATTTCCAGGTAATCTTCCAATTTTTCGGCAAGGTCTTCCCTGAACTCGAGATCTTCAAGTGCTGCAGTCGGCATCCTCCACATGGGGATCGGGGGTCTGGGGCCCCTCAACTGCCATAGCATAGTCAGTGGGGAGTGGTCGGAGATCGTTCGCCCCAAGTACTCTGTAGCTGCAGCATGTGGGGCGAGCTCCTTGTTGATGAACAGGTAGTCAATTCTTGTATGGACTCCGTGAGGGGCTGAGTAGTGGGAGTAAATCCTATCAGCCGGATGATGTTCCCTCCAGATGTCCACTAGATTGAGCTGCTCCAGAGTTTCCCTCCGGGCACGGGAAGCAAGGTTGGTCGGGCGTGGGGGGGGCAGCGATCTGTCCGCGGTTGCGTCAGCAACACAATTGAAGTCCCCTCCCCATATGAAGGTGCGGTCCCGGTGTCGAATCAGCTTTGTAATCATTGTGGCGAGGTATGCCGGTATTCCGTGGTGTGGGAAATAGGAGTCGACCAAGCAGACTGGGGTCTGTTCCATTGTGCCCCAAATCACTACGTATCTCCCTTCTTTATCTTGTTCACTCCCCTCCATCTGGAAGGGCACATCCGGGCTTATCCATATTAGCACCCCTCTGGCATATTTGGAATAGGGGGACCCTCTCACAGTCCCAGCCCATCGGTCTGCAATCTTGGACATGGCCTCCGTCGTGAGGTGAGTCTCTTGAAGGAGTGCAAACGATACTTTCTTCTTCTTGAGATAGGATTGTATACGATTGCGTCTGAGGTATGAGCCCATACCCCTCACGTTCCATGTCATCACAGTGAACTGTGCCGCCATCGGGTCTGAGTTACGGATTTAATGCGGGACTCGGTCTCCGGAGTCCGGCCCAGCTTTAGTCCTCCGTAGGTGGGCTGCGGGGGGGACGACACTAAGTTCCAGTCGTCGGGGTCACGTCCCGGAGCCATCTCGGTCTTTGTTGGTGAAAGAAGCATGAAGACTGTACAACTAATAAAACTAATAACAGAACTCAAACTGGTGCGCCCAGCGACTACAACATTGTCGTGGTGCTCAGGCGCTCTCGAGCCGTCGGAGCCCATCCGGGAGTCGGGCGCGAGCTAGGTCAGGCGGGTGCCTAGACCGGGTGAATTCTACGCTGGGGGTGGGGCGAGGGCCCGGCGGCGGAGCCGAGCGGGGCCGTTTCCAAGTGAAAAACTGAAGTTGGATTACCTTCTGTGTTCCAGCGTCATGTACAATGATTCTTACTGTTACTTGGGGGTCGCTTGTGGGATCAGGGGGGGTTAGGCCTCATTCCGTGAATTGTCCTTGCCATCCGCCAGGTTATTATCCTCTAGCCACATGTTGGCTGCCTCTGGGTTATCAAGGAATACCAGCCGCTCTTTGTAGACGACCCTGAGGCGTGATGGATATAGCAATCTGTATTTTAGGTTCAGTTGTCGGAGCCTAGCTTTTATCGGGACAAATGAATTCCGCTCTCTCTGAACCTTCTGCGTGTAGTCCGGATAGAGATTTTGGAGTCCCCTCTCTCGATGGGGCCCCCCTCCCTGGATCGCCGTAAGATAGTTTTGCTGTCCTGAAAGTTCAGTATCTTAGCGATTATAGGTCTGGGGTGCGATCCAGGGGGAGGGCGCCTCTGGAGGGATCTATGGGCCCTCTCGACTGAGAATCCCTGGGTCAGTTTGCCGGCCCCTATTTCTTGCAGCAGAAGGGTTTCAACGAAGGATGTGGTATTCGCCCCCTCGTTCCCCTCCGGGACACCCAGGATCCTGATGTTGCTCCGTCTGGCCCGACCTTCGGCCTCCTCCGCCTTTTCCTCCAGAAAGGCAACTTTCCTCTTCAGGAGGGCAACTTCTGAATTCATGGCTGTGGTGGCTGTGGATGTTTCCTCAGTCGACTGTTCGACGGTCGCAACCCTCTCCGCTAAGTTGCGAGCGTCTTGGCGGATCAGTTGAATTTCAACTTTGAATTCGTCGATCTTAGAGTCAATGTGCGTTTTTAATGAGGCTATGGCATCAAGTATCTGCGAGTGGTTATCGGCGGCCACCCCCTCGCTCGTCCGGGCGGCTTCAGAGGAGCCGGCCCCGGCCAGAGCGGGGGTCTTCACCTTAGCGGAAACAAAGGAGTCCATGGTGGCGGCTCTGGACTTATTCTTGGCGGCCATCTTGAGGTGATGGTTGCGGATGTCCTAGGTCTCGAAGAATAGATCCCTTGTGGAGTTGCTAGTGGGGCCCTCTGCTCAGCCGAATCCCGGGCAGTGAGCTGTGTTCTGCCCCCGTGTCTGGTCGTGCGGCCCACAGAGGCGAGTTTCAGAAGTGTAAGGGTGGGCGGGAAGCCGCGTTCCTTTTCTTGTGGGGCTGGATCGGTAGAGTGACCCGAGCCGGGCCAGTCCTCTGTCAGACGGGCGGCACCAGGGGGAGTCGTTTTACTTTCTCGTGCTTCCGCTTCTCCCCATCAGGTCTGGAAGTCCGCCGGAGGAGGAGTGCCCCTCGTAGGCTCCGCTCCGCTATGCAATGCGAGGCGCCATCTTGGATCCGACTAGAGCGGGAGGGGGAAGAGCCGTTTTGGGGCCGCAGCTGCGTCCGGGGGTCCAACTCGGCGGGCCGAATAGTTATTCAGATGCAGAACCGCTTCCCCCAACCGCACATCCCTCTGCAAGGGCTGGGGCCGCGCGTGAGCCGGAGAAAAAGGATCAGGAAACGGCGTCTCGGCCGGAGCTCGGCAGATCAGCTACCGCTCGCCATCGGCGCCAAGCCACGCCCCCCATAGCATGTAGATCCTTATGACGTTTTTTGTAAATATATACGCCTGTCTTTGCTATTGTCAGACAGAGTGCTCTCGGAGTTTGCAGAGTTCTTTGCATGCTCTATTTTGATTGATAAACTCCCATTTAAGCTCACCCGCACTTTGTCCTGGCCTTATTCCCATCCTGGGAGAGTCCATTATTGTCTCTCGTTGTGGGGAGGATCGTGCTATCTGGGGACGCTTGCCTTCACGGCACACCAATTTTGAATGGCGATTAGACAATCGGAGATGAGGGAAGGAGAGGAGGAGGCTGAAGGAAGCCTGAAAATGAGTCGAGTGTCATCAGCATGGCACTGGAAAGTTGAGCAGAACATTGAGATGCAGTAAGCGAGAGTTGCCAGGTATTGGTTGAAAAGCCAAGGTGAGAGGATAGGCCCCTGGGGAACACCACATGTGGAGAGGGAGATTGAAGATAGGAAGGACCCAAGTTGTACCTGGGAGGGTCGATCAGAGAGAAAAGAGGTCAGCCAGGCCAGAGCCTGATCAGTGATACCGAGGTTGTCACGAAGACGATTGAGCAGGGTGGTATGGTTGACCGTGTCAAATGCAGAGGAGAGGTCAAGTAGGATGAGGACAGAGGAAATGTTAGAATCGAGGTTGGAGAGCAAGTTTTCACAGATGTTCAGGAGAGCAGTTTCCGTACTTCTGGCAGCTCTGAAGCTCGTATTGCATGCCATGGTAAATAGTGCTGTGCCGTGCTACCAAAGCATGGCGGAACAGAAACACCTGCATGTGTAAAATGACAATGGGAAAAAAACAACAAAAGTGCATGGCTACAATCAGTCCACACGGGTCATATTAGGTTATATGTGTGCTCGGGAGTGTGCACAAGTCCAAGTATGAAAAAAGCCTGGAGACAGTGGCACATATACACATATCCGAAAAAACATATCTCCAGTAATAAATGGTGCATTCCAAGTTCTGGGTATCTCAATGTATTTATACATGTCGCTACATGTTCGAAAAAAGGGACACAGTGTAATATACTAAACAAGCCATTTTTGGGTGTCCTGGAGTAAGATCTCCTAGTTCAGATGCGTCTAAAATCTCAAGCTGAGTAATGATACCAATTCACTGATTAAACCAAACATAGGCCTTGATATGATATATTTTATTTGTATCGTGTTCATACACAAGTGTTTCAGAGCGCGACAAGGCAAGGGAAGGGAACAGGGGAGAACACATCAACAATCTTACTAGGCCCAGTGAAATTGAGAAAGCGTAAGTGCATGGGGAAAGGGGAGAAAGTGCATGGACGGGGGAGAGAGGAGAGTGCGGAGCAGAGGAGAAAAGATAAATAATAATAAATACAAATAAATAGATAATAGAGGCAATAAACAGTGGTAGTGCAGCCAGCAAGTGACAAGTGCAGTGTTCATGGCAGCAGACTGGGTAAGTCTAAATTAGTGCAGAAAAGGAAGAAAAAGGGGAGGGAGTGTGGGGGACTGTATGATGCACAGTGCCAAGAGAGAGCAGATCAGCAGGGGAGAAGGGGAGCGAAGGCAGAAGCAAAGAGGAAGGTCTTGAGGTGCTTCCGGAGATGGTTCTCCTCATGTTTTAGAGTGGCAGGGAGGCTATTCCAGAGGGAGGCCCCAGCCGAAAACAGAGATCTACCCCCAGCTCGACTGACCCTGAGGGAGCTAAAAGTAGAGGGTCTTATTAAATACACCTCGGTGTGACTAGTCAATGTGAGAGAGTCACAGGTTGTGGTTGCCGGGGCATATGTTCAATTGCTTGTGCATAGCAGGGAGGGATTTTGATGGTAAAGTCACATTCAACAAAAATTGTGTACCACAGAACTTAACACAATGGGGCAATGATACAGTAAAAATACAGTAGACACAATCCCCCTGGATGCCAGTGAGTCTAGCATTCATAGATGGGGAAAACCACCCACAAATTGTGCAGAGGATATAGACTTATGATATGTGTGAGAAGGCATTGATGTCTCGGAAAAACAGAGAAACACAAAATTAGCTAACATGTATGTTGCAGTTTTGAAGTATCTAGTGCCAGAAGTGTTTCCAGTCAACTGTGATGTTGAGACCTTTCTTTACTGTGTTCAGTCTGTGCACTCAGCTTTGTTCCAATTGTGTCAATGGCTTGTTGATATCGCCCCCTCTTTTCTGCAGGGTGAGCTGTTGGACTATTGACCAACAGAGGTCTTCATTGGAGTGTCCCATCTTATTATAGTGATCGACCAGAGGTTTGTCCGGTACTTTATTTTTTATACATGATCTATGTTCTGGGATCCTTTGTTTGATTGGTCTGATGGTTTTTCCGACATAGAGGAGGTTGCAAGAGAACTTCATGATATAAATGACATGGCTTCTATTGCAGTTGGTATGGGTCTTCAAAGTCCAACGAAAGTTTTCATGGATGAATGTTTTGGTGGGTTGCGTGAACGGACATGCAACGCATTGTCCGTATCTGTAATGCCCTGTCACCGGGGGGGGGGGGCAAATTGCACAGCGTGTTTTGTTCTTTCCTTGGTTCGATGTAGGTATATGTACTAGGATGTCCCTGAGATTTTTATTCTTTTTTTAATGCAAAAACATTTTTTTTTGTCCAGGGTGCCCTCGTTTTTTATCAAGCGCCAGTTTTTGTTGATAGTGCTTTTCGTGAAATTGTTGAGTGAGTTGTATGTTGTGACACAGACAATCCGATCCGAAGGTGTTTTGGTCTTAGGCGTCAGACATATCTTGCGGTCTGTGTTTGCTGCTCTTTTGCAAGCATGTTTGATTGACTTTATAGGGTATCCCTTATGTGTAAGCATGAGTTGCAGATCATTGGCATGTTGTTCATATTTTTCTTTTTCAGAGCAGTTCCTTCTGATCCTGAGAAATTGTCTGTAGGGCAAATTGTATTTCAGTCCTTGCGGGTGATAACTCGTAAAATGAAGCAAGCTATTTCTGTAGGTTGATTTGCGGAACAGCTCGGTTTTTAGAGTATTTCCTGACTTGTAGATGTCTAGTAATCCATCTAGGAAATCCACTGTTTTTTTGTATAACAATGGGAATAAATTTACAAATAACATGCAAACACAATACAGAATTACAGTGAACAAATATCAGTGTTGGTGGTGGACACTGGGATGGTAGAAAAGTCGTCGACACTGTGGTTTTTTGGCCAAAAGAATAAAGCTGATTATTGGAGCTTGCAATGTGGTGGCCTTCATCAGGAATGTGAGATTGGTAGTATGGACAAGTGTCCTGATAGTCTCTGTCAGAGTGATAAGAGTGTTACTCACTGTATTTTTACTGTATCATTGCCCCATTGTGTTAAGCTCTGTGGTACACAATTTTTGTTCAATGTGTCTTTACCATCAACATCCCTCCCTGCTATGCTCAAGCAATTGAACATACGCCCAGGCAACCACAACCTGTGACTCTCTCACATTGACTAGTCACACCGAGGTGTATTTAACCAGACCTGTGTTTGGTTTAATCTGTGAACTGCTAACATTACTCAGCTTGAGATTTTAGACGTATCTGAACTAGGAGATCTTACTCCAGGACACCCAAAAATGACTTGTTTAGTATATTACACTGTGTCCCTTTTTTCGAATATGTAGTGACATGTATAAATACATTGAGATACCCAGGACTTAGAATGCACCATTTATTACTCGAGATATGTTTTTTCTGATATGTGTATGATATGTGCCACTGTCTCCAGGCTTTTTTCATACTTGGACTTGTGCACACTCCCAAGCACACACATAACCTAATATGACCCGTGGGGACTGATTTTAGATATGCATTTTTTTTCATTTTTTTTTCCCATGGTCATTTCACACATGCAGGCGTTTCTGTTCCGCTGCACTTTGGTAGCATGGCGTAGCACTATTTACCATGGAATGCAATATGTCATGCACTCTAACACGTCAGCGTGGCCGCGTCATTCTACACGGCACAACACTATTGGCTGTAGCCATGGCAACCATATGCCTCAAGTGAGACAATCCAAAATGTCCGCCGGCCTGTAAATAAAGCAAGCATTGCCCAGGCAACGCTGCACGACGAAGAAGTCATTTCGCATGGGCAGTCCGTGCAGGGCGCTTGACTCAGCAGTTGCTTCTTGCAGAAGTGCATGGCTCTAACATTCCCAAGTAAGTTTCTTAGCCTGTTTGTAGTGCACGCAGCACCCGATCCCCTGTTAGTTCACTGGGGCCACTATGCTAGAAACAAAACAGTTTAACACACAATGTATCATTTAAGAAGATCGAGCACTTTTCATTGAAACACTCATGTCTTTTAAAATCCTGCACGGATTAGGCACGTTTGATAAATAGGCTAAACAGTGTTCCGCTCGTGGTGCTTGCATCCATGCACCAGAGACTTTACCTTGCAAAACATTCTGCAGTCTTTTAGCCCAGACGGTGCCCGGGGACTCCATTTTCACCCCAACACTGTATCCTGCCATAACCAGTACTGCGCTTATTTCCAATTCTGGCACAATATGCTTTTAAATCTTAAAAACTGCCACACTACAGAGGAGGCAGCTTTTATAGATGCCTTCCCTTCTTGGTTTTCACAGGGCTACTGGGAGCAAGCCCCATTACGTTTTTGGACCCGACAGCGCCTACCCATTAAACATGCACTATGAACTAGCGTGCATTACCCTGCTCATCCAGTGGCAGTTGGATACGCCTGCACTTACCTCTCCTATTACTGAAACAGAGGTAAGAGGTTTGGCTGCTCCTCATCTCTTAGGCTTAGACGTTTCTTGGAGCTTCATTATAGTTTTGGCTTCGTCAGCAGTCCTCATTCTAGGCATTTCCACTCTTGTATTTTTCTAAGGCAGTTGGATTTACCCACCCCCAAGAAACTTTGTTACCATGCAATCAAAACAGGGGTATGGCTCACGAGACCTTCACCGTAGCAGAGTCCTGCATACGGTAAGACCAGTGATTTGTTACTATAACACTATCACTATCTAATCTTAAGCATAGCATTTATAGCTTTATTGTACTGAGCAATGATATCGCGAGCTTTCACACCCTTTGAACCACTATACCTGTTTGCCTTTTCTCTGACCGAGACTATCAGGACACTTGTCCATACTAACAATCTCACTGTCCTGATGAAGGCCACCACATTGCAAGCTCCAATAATCAGCTTTATTCTTTTGGCCAAAACACACTAGTGTTGATTACTTTTCTACCATCCCAGTGTCCACCACCAACACTGACATTTGTTCACTGTAATTCTGTATTGTGTTCACGTGTTATTTGTAAATGAATTCCTGTTGTTGTACAAAAAAAAGGAAAAACATGTTCTATGTCCAATAGATCCAGTCAATTTGACTGGACTGTATCTATGTGTATTATGTACACATTTGAAAACTGACAAGTGTCTCTGATTATATATTTTGTTACCATGACAAATGAATGTGTATTAAACATCTTGAGGGCAAAAACCCTTTGGACCTTCAGAAAAAACTATAAACTATAACTAGGTAGATTTCTAGCTACCAAAGTGTGTGTAATCTCTCACCCTGATTACTATGAGACTTTATAAGTATATAACCACCTGGGAAAATCGGGGCCTAGCCAGGAGCTCTTCTGCAAAAAAATTCTTTGGATTCATCACACTAACCTTATGATATCATGAGGTAAGCAACCCGAAGTTTGCGAGAGACAGCCCAGGTGGGGGCTGTCATTGCCAAGGGATTAACTGAGATTAAAGCCAAGTTCTGTGATTTAAGAGTTTTAATTTCAACAAATGCAAGGGATTAGGTTTAATTTAGGGAATTTAGTGGAAATGATATGATATATTTATTGCTATCGCAAATGAAACAAACTGTTAGCAAGCCCGACGTTCTCTGTAGGCCAAGGTCCTCAGTCCTTACCTCTCTTCCCTACACTCTGCCATCCTGTTGGTTGAAATGTCACTCAGTCTTTGGGCTTTAAATGCGCTGCAATTTTCTCTTGGCTGTTGATGTTGGTTAATTGGCTTTCGTAGAAGTTGTCAGGATGTTGGACCTTTTCTCCAACAAACCCTGGTGCCTAGGGTCATCTAAATGTGGGCCATGCATCTCATCAGACTCATTAGGATCTCTTCGAAGATCATGTTGGCCGCTGGATTTGTCAATCTCTAAACCCTAGATTAGCTGTCAAACTAGGAGTCTCAAGGAGCATGGATTCAAGCCTGTCTCCTCTTTTGCTTCCCATCTCCTTAGGACTTCCTATGCCTTTTTATTTCCCATTCCTCCTTCTGGTTTTCACCTCCCCTCTCCCTTCTCTCTCCTTTTCTCTTGCTAGACATTGTCACATTCTGATCCGCTCCTCCTCTACATCTCTCCATCTTTCTCTTATCTCCTCCCATCATCATTGCACTCTGGTGGTGTTGCTCTTTTCTTCTTTAATCTCCACACCCTTTCCTCCTTCCTTTCCTCCTTTCTTCTGGTGTTCCACTTCTCCACATTACTGAGGATTCTTCTTCTCATTTTACCCCTTGAATTTCTTCCCGCCTCTGTCTCCTGGCTTTTCTTTCACCTTCTTCACTCCTACTTTACTTTCCCTCTGATGTTCTCCCCTCTGTTCTCCATAGCGCATCTCCTCTCTACTACTCTTCTTCACATCTCTTGCCTCCATTCCTCCTTTTGTCTCTGTTTTCCCCCTCCTCCTCTTCACCGCCTCGCCCTTTGCGCTTTCTGGTCCTCTCCCCTCTTCCTCTGTTCTACTCCTTTTCTCCTTCACCTCCTTTCTGCCCCTTCCTCTTCACAGCTTCACAATGTATTGTTTTTACGTACTGCTTCCAACTCTTGACTCCAACCTCTCTCTCTGTCTCATCCTCTTCTTCTATTTATACTCTGGTAGGCTTACCTGCTGCACTCCTTAATTAATGGTAGCGGGCTAGCGCTGTGATTGAAGCACTCACCAATAACAAACTTATTAGCTGTTGGGATTTGCTGGATGGGCCCTTGTGCAGATTCATCATTGAAGAGATTTTTTTTACGCTCCACCATCTTGGATACACATTCCCTGACAAAGCTGGCACAGCTGCTCTGATTCAGAGCTTTTTCTTTTACATAGGTCAACCAGGGATTTCTTGACCGGCACCTTCTCAGGCGGCAACAACCCTGTAATTTGGGGGTGTGTGTGTGTGTGTGTGTACACGAATTACAGCCGCTGCCTTATTATCTCTTTTGAAAGAACTCTACCACAGTGACCTTAGCTCAGAGGGTCACCGTCCCCAGTTAGCTGGTCCATGGTCTCCTTGGGCTGGTGTATTGAAAGCAAGTCTTCTCTGAATGTTAAAACTGCAGTTTCTCCAGGGACGCTGCATAGTTCTCCCTGACATCACTAGAGACTTTCATTTTAGTGAAATATTAAATCCAGGTTTGTTGGCGGCCCCTCTCTGGTGGATATGAGTCTGCCGTTGACTCTCCTATCTCAGAGGGTTATCACAAAACTACCTACAGACTCATGTTTGTAAATTCTTCTCTTCACTGTAGCTTGATCCATCTAAATCCCCACCCTTGACCCTTTGTTGAGCTACCTTTTTGGGAACTATTCCAATGGATTCTGGCTTTCCAAAACCGACCGTTCCCTGGTCCGATAGGAGTCATCAAGATTGTTGTATTGACTGGCATTATAAGACCTTTTCTATAATTCTAGTGTATTCATTTTGTGTACTGTCAAAAATCTTTTGGAGTGTTGGAGTGTATTATATGTGTGCTAGTGTTTAAAGGCAAAGTGGTGCCACAGGACTTGTAGTCCCCTTGTTCGCCATTGTTTCTCCAATGATTTTTACATGGAATACCTATATAATTGTTTTTTTCAATCAAACTGATGAATCATTTATGAAATAAAGACATATATATTTTCTGGTAAACTTGGTGATTCATGCAGCTATGATTGCAGAGATTCTCTCATTTTGTACGAATTAAGAGAGGGGATTTGTTTTGTACACATAGTGTGACAGTACCTGGAATATCCCATCACAATTTGAGTCGCTCCAGTTTTTGTCTTGGACACATGATGGACATGATGGACACAGTATAACTATTGATTAACATAACATTGACCCATGAATTGACTGGCCGTGGCCCTATGGCCATTTCCACGTGCTACCTCCCTCATCTTCCCACCCACCACCCGCCCAGAACACATGTTCCTGGGATCTCATTAAGCTAGCTATACCAAGCAGTAACATCAAACTTTAGTCTGCTGCCAGTGTTATTTCTAAACAGTATGTTGAGAGTTAATGGCTTTGGTTGCATATGCAAATGGCTATTGGTGTAATACAAAATCTTAACAAACTGTGCCTTTCATCTCGTCATTGATATCTCTTCCTTGCAATGAAGTCCTGTTACAAATCAGCACAAGCAAAGCATGGTGTTGTTTTAAGAGATTAGATAGGCATTTTCCCATGTAATCTCTCAATTTTCCAGCTGTTGCAATCGTATGGCGAGGTAGTAGCTTTATATCAGTGCCTAGAAATGATCTATCCATACCTTTACAAAATCCCAAACTGCTGGCTTTGTCAGTGCTGGTCTTTCCTTACAGTGTGCAGTAATAACCTTTCAATTCATATTCAAGAACATTCCCCATTATGCAAAGCAGCCAAGGACACAAGAGATTCTTCATCCCTTATATAGGTCGGCAGATGGGTGCTATTTTGAAGGCAGTTTGGGGAAGGGGGGGGGGGGGGCTAGGGCTGGTGAGTTATGCAAGTTCTGTGTTCAGTCTTTGGTTTGTACCTATCTATCGGCTATACTAGCAGCTGATCCTCTTCGCTTTTCCCTCCCTGCAGGTGGCGGATGAGAAGACATGCATGCAGTTTTCCATCCGGCGCCCAAATCTGCCATCCTCTGAAGCACACCCGGAGGAAAACATGTACAAACGGCTTGATGTCTCGGTATGGCTCCGGCACCTGAACGAGTCTGGCCAGGTGGAGGAGGAATACAAGCTGCGCAAGGTACGCATATGCTCTGCACCACATTCGGTGTTCACCCATCACTATTGCTTCCAATAGATCTGACCGACGTGTGATAGAGCACAGAGTCATGCTGCCACAGACCAGAATGTAGCATGTCCTGATAGAGGCAAGGCAGGGACCAAACGGCCAGGTGTGGCGAGTACCAGACACTAATTTAGTGTGTGAGCCGTACTTGTTGCAGCCTCCTGTGTCGCTGCCGCGGTCTTCAAGGGGGCATGATGCATAAACGTAAATCATGATTTAGCTACACAACAAAGGTATGCAAAATATGTTGTAGTTTTGTATTTCTCTGCCTTCCTGTTATTTGTTCTCATTATATTGACACTTTCTTGAAACAGGTGTGCCTCTTCTTTATATGCCTTTATTTCAATGTCATTACTTCTTTCTTATGATTTATTCCTCCAGTCCCTTGACACATAGTCGTTAGCTCTGTTTGGGTTTTTGTTGCTACTACTCTAGATTGCTTGGGGTACGATATGCTATTCATAGCTGTGGGTATCACTCCAAAGCTTAGGTCATTGTCTGCACATAGGACGAATAGCACTAATGTAGTCAGAGTGAATGTCTAATACAGAAGAACATGCTCCCTACCGCCTGTCCTGTGTTCACCTGATACAGATTGAAAAACCATACCCAATGATATAAAATCATGATGCTGTTCCCTATAAATTAAGCTTCTGTTTCGGTTGTACAAAAAGTGCCCAAGGAAGGGATCTATGTACCCTTCAAATCTAGCCCATTAAATATGTCCACCTGCAAATGTTAGCCTCTCTGCAAGTTTGTGTGTTGCAATTTTGAAAAGGTTGTTTGAAAACAATATTTTGTACGTTTTTCATGTCTAAGTATCCCAGCAATCTTTTGACAAATTACAAGGTGAGAATCTGCGTCCTAGAGAAACAAAGTAAGCAAGACACTCCACATGTGCAACAGAGAAACTACTCCGATTTTAGTAGTACCGTATCGGAACATGCTACACTTCAGAGACAGGCTAAGAGTGCATTTGACTTAGGAGTGCAATACAGGGCAGCAGGAAAAGCAGGGAGTTGGGCCACAACTTCTGAAGACTGAATGAGAAGAGGGGTCTGGCGCAAGGGAGCGTGGGAGATTTAGGATGCTGGGAGGGAGAGGACAAGCAGATAAACTAACAGCAGCCCTACAGATTAGGGATGTATCGGCCACTTTTATTCCCTAAAAAGTGGCACATACTCCCAAAAAAGTAAAAGGGGGAGTAAAGGTACTCCCAACAAAAAATAGGAAATGGACACGTAGGGCTAGTCCGCCTGCTTTGACACACACCGCTTCATGGATATGTTTGCACCAGTAGTGCCACAGGAAGAAACCACTTTTGTTACTGCCTGATCCAAAGAGTTACACACTTATGTTTTAAAGCACATGAATAACTAGGTGCAAAGAACTATTCACTTTCAGTTTTACAGTTAAAACATACTTTTACTCGCTTGTAAAATACTCCAATGGGAATGGGGTTCACATTTGTACTCCCTAAAATATCAGTTAACTCCCAAAAAAAAGAGTTAAGTTCTTATCTGGAGCACTGGCTAAAAGCATTGGGTAGATGATGTGAGAGGATAGGTATGTAAAAAATGAAGGTCAGACAGTAAACGTAAACATGAGAGAGCTAACTATGCATTATGTGGAATGGATGTATATAGTCAAGCCAACAGCTTCCCGGTATCTCTGGGAGACCGCTAGAAAAGGCTGCACTTGGTGGAAGGGATATCGAAGGTTCGAGGAGTTGTGGTATCAGAGTATGGTATTGGTGGGAGGAAAGCGTGAGGAAGTGGACAAGAACAAAGCCAAGTGGAGTGAACTAATGGTGAGAGAAAAAGCCCAGTGGCTATGTGATGAAGAGTGCCGGTACATTGAATTCTCTAGAATAGTGAGTAAGAGGTCCTTTGTCTTCCAAACATGGTAAACCACATTCTAATGGATTGTGTCCTCCCACGTATTCCTCATCTTTGATATGATATCCAGCTTAAGCTGCTTTGGAGTTTTGTTTTCGGCAGAGGGCGCTGTGCGTCGATGGCGTCGACTCGATATCCCTCAAAGGCCTCTGTCTCGAGGGTGATGTCATCCAAGGCATATATAGCACACGCAGCGCCCGTTGGCTTCATTTCAGTTTTTCTGCGATAGCTTTAGCTTCGAGAAATACGGCGTGCTTCTTCCCTTTCGTGACAACTTTGTTATTTCGATCGAAATGTCTTCTTCAACGACACCGACATCCCCGAAGACCGGGTTCAAAAAGTGTTAGGATTGTTGGTAAAAAATGTCTTTGACCGATCCCCATCGAACCTGTTTGTGGTGCCTCGGGGTGGACCATAACACCTCAGACTGCTCCAAGTGCCAGTCTATGACTGGAAAGGTCTTGAAGGAATTTAAGGGGAAGTTGAAGGTAGGTTGAATCCCTAAATATCCTACCCCGACCAAGAAACCTTCGACCGACGAGTCCTTCGTCAGAGGAAGAAGGCGGCCAAGCGGTCGAGATCGAGGAGTGGCTCCCGCCACTCATCTCAGTCCTCAAAGAAGTCAAAGAGAAGGCACTGTAAATCGCCCTTGCCGACTACGCCGTCGGACGCTTCCCCGAGAGGGTTTCTTGCCCAACCAAAAAGTCCACTCCGGCTGAAAAGGAGGCCTTCAGAGCTGAGATGCTCAAAATATTTGAAAAACAAAAGCCTCCAAGCCATGCTCCTACCACACCTTGGAAAGAAGCCACGAAGGAAAGGGCTTGTCCTAAATCCTGCACACCCTAGAGTACGGGACGAAGGCCCGATCCACATCAAGAGCTGTCAAGGCCTCGATCCAATGAAGTTGAAGTCTCATCGGAGGATCAGTCGAGCCCAAAGCATAAGTGGAGGTCACCGACACCTTCGGCGGCGCCTTCGACGCCAGCCAAGCCCCCGATGTTGCGACGCCAGCTGCGCCATCATTGCCAGAAGAGTCAAGGTTGAGGGACCTCTGTGACAACCTACAGACTGCTAGTGGGGTGGATACCTCACCTGAGTTGGAGTTTGGGAAACCAGAGACTGAGGAGCATGCAGATGCGTGCTACAGATAACTCATGTTTAAGGTAGGGGACTACATGGGGTGTAGTAGACCTCCATTGCCATTCGATTAAGATAATCTAACAGACATCTTAGATAAGGGTACTCTGTCAGATCCCATATTGCCATTTCATGTTGCTTTGCAGAAAAGGGTGACGACGGATTGGGGAAACACCGGAAAGCAATCCGGCTGTAAATAAAAACTTGACCAAGAAGTACCGCCCTTCCAGTAGTGACCCTGACTACCTGTCGAAACAACCCACTCCAGAGAGTCTGGTGGTGCAGGCTTCTACTGCAACATCTAAGCAAGTGGCTGGCCCTACCATCCCTCAAGATAGGGACGACAAATGTGTAGATGGATGGGCAAGGAAGGTGTTTTCCGCAGGGAGTATGGCACTAAAATCTGCTAACGCCACATGTGCCCTCGCAAAATATATGTTCACTCTACGGGACTGCATTTCCATGACGACACAGCACATTCCGGAGGGGGTTGAAAGGGACGGGTACTTAGCCATAGTTGGAGACGGCAAAGAAGCCATGTGCGAGTCTCTTCAGTCAGGTTTGGATTCTGCTGATAGCATCAGCAGATCCATGGCTACCAGCACCGTTATGCGCAGGTTTGCGTGGTTACGGAAGTCGGGTTTTGCCCGGATGTGCAGTCCAGACTTCTCAACATGCCCTTTGACAAGGCTGACGAGAGTTTTGAGAAGTTGCAGACCTCGAAGGCGGCAGCCAAATCTTTAGGCTCCGCTATTAGGCAACCTCAGCCTTTTTGACCTAGTGGACAACCTTTGAGGGGTAGATCTTTTTGCTAATACTCCTCAGTTGGAAGGGCGAGAGGAATGGCCAGTCAAAGGGGCCAAAGAAGATTTCCTCGTGGTGGACGAGGAAGAGGTGCAAAGCCAGCTCAAGCAGGGGCTTCTTTACCCTCTGCCGCTGCATCAGCTACGTCAAAACCTTATGAAGATCTTGAGTCACAGTTCACCAGTGGGGGGCAGACTGTACCAGCATCTAGAAGAATGGCGAGATATTACTTTGGATGCTTGGGCCTTGGAAACCGTAGCCCACTGTACTGCCTTCCTTTTATACAGAGATCTCAGAACAATCCACTGGGGATCCACTCTTTGAGGATTCCAGATCCACTCCTTATGCAGAAGATTTTAACCCTGTTAGAGAAAGGCGCTATAGAACGAGTGCCTGTAGCGGAGAGGAACAAGGGTTGGTATTCCCCTTATTTCCTAATACCCAGGAAGGACGAAGGACTGAGACCCATCTTGGACTTGAGATACTTGAACAAGTTCCTCAGGAAGGACCAGTTCAAGCTGGTCACACTTTCTCAGATCCTTCGGGCCCTCCAACTTCAGGATTGGTTGGTGTCATTGGACCTTCAGGATGCTTATTTTCATGTGCCAATCCATCTGAAGCACAGAAAATACCTGAGGTTCACAGTTGGCGGTTCACATGATCAATTTTGAGTTCTGCCATTCGGGCTGACCTCCGCCCTGATGGTTTTCAACAAACTGATGGCGGTGGTCATAGCAAGTCTCAGGAGAGGGGTGGGGATTCACGTCTACCCCTACCTGGACCATTGGCTGATCAGGGCAAGTCCAGGATCATCTCAACGTCACCAGCCACTCCCTACACAGACTGGGCTTCTCCCTCAATTACAAGAAGTCCCATAGGACACCTTCTCAGAAACTCCAATTCATCGGAGCTGTTCTGGATACATCCTAGGAAAAGGGCCCACCACCCGAGGTGAGGGCTCAAGACATTCTTCAGATGTGTCTCGGGAGGATAGCTCGGGTGCAACGTGCTCGCCTTGGAAGCAAGATGACACGGAGCAACACAGGTTCGAACCCCGGGTCCGCGCTTAGAAACCTCTGGGTATTAAGTGCGTTATAAATATCATATCATATCATGGTCACCAAATTTCAAAGTGCCCAGTGTCTACCGGCCTTTGATTTTTTGAGGTTGCTCGGCCTCAAGGCATCCTGCATTTTTCTGGTGCCAGAGTTCTGCCTGAGAATGAGATCCCTTCATTGGGCTCTAAGAACTCAATGGTCCCAGTTCTCAGGAATGATATCGGACCTACTTCAGGTTCCAAGCAGGGTAGCACAGGATCTTCTGTGGTGGGCCTGCAAGGACAAAATTCTGAAGGGAGAACAATTTTGGCAACCATGGCCGGAGATAACAGTAGTAACGGACGCCTCACTCACGGAGTAGGGAGCCCATACCAACGATCTGACAGTCAGGGGTCGTTGGTCTCCATCAGAGTCCAAACTACATATCAATCTTTTGGAGCGGAGGGCAATCGGACTAGCACAGGTGGCCTTCCTGCCATCTGTACGGGGAAAGAATGTCCTGATAATGATGGGCAACACAGTGGCCATGTACTACATCAACAAGAGAGGAGGTGTAGGGTTACTACCACAGTGCAGAGCGGCAATGCAGCTCTGGTACTGGGCAATGCAAGAAGGAATCTCCCTATTGGCAGTTCACCTAGCAGGAGAGGAGAACACGGCGGTGGACGCTCTGAGCAGGCAGAGCACAGTCGCCCATGAGTGGGAACTAGCTCAGGAAGTCCTTCAAGAGATCTTCACCCTTTGGGGAACCCCTCAAGTGGATCTGTTTGCAACCAGTGTCAACCGGAAATGCAAACTGTACTGCTCTAGGGAATTTCCTCCAAGAGGAGCTGTAGGAGATGTGTTTATGGTAGACTGGGAATTTCCACTCCTGTATGCCTTTTCTCCAGTCCCCGTGATTCCGCAAGTGATCAGGAGGTTGAGAAAGTTCGGGAAACACATGATCCTAATTTCCCCGGATTGGGCCAGGCGGGCGTGGTAGCCGGACCTTCTGGAAATGTCCATCTGTCCTCCAATACAACTTCCACAAAGAGAGGACCTTCTCACGCAAGAGGAGGGTTGGGTTCTCCATCCAGAGGTCAAGACACTTAACCTTCACGCTTGGTTTCTGAAAGGTTGAGATAGAAGGATTGGGACCACCAGGATGATGTAATGGAGATTTTGCTTTCGGCCCGAAGGCCAGCAACAAAGTCTTTGTACCGTTGCCATTGGAATAAATTCTGCAACTGGTGCAGAGAAAAGAATGTAGATCCTTTTCTTTGTAAAACACCAGATGTTTTATCTTTTCTGCTAACTTTAGCCAATCTCAGGCTCCAGATTAGTACTATTAAAGGCTATGTGGCAGCGCTGTCCATATTTAAGCGCTCGTCAGAGGAATGTTCATACTTAAAAATTCCACTGGTGACACAATTTCTAAAGTGGCTCACCAATGTGTTCCCCCCCCCCATCTCCGTTCCAGGTTCCAATTTGGGATCTTAATCTGGCTCTAAAATGACTAACGTGTGCACCTTTTGAACCTTTACATTCATGTCCCTTAAGGTTGTTAACCTTTAAGACCATTCTATCTAACGTCAGCCCGTAAGGTGAGCGAGTTGCAGGCACTTTCGTCCAAGCGACCCTTTACTATCTTCCACAAGGATAGGGTTGTTCTAAGGGTTAAACCTTCATTTGTACTCAAAATCATTTCTGATTTCCACATAGGACAAAACATTGTTTTGCCTTGTTTCTGCCCCCCACCCCTTCATCCTAGCAAGGAGGAGGAGAGATAACTTAGGTTGGACCCTTGCACAGCTTTAAGCTTTTATATATCTAGAATGTCAAAACACTGTATTGATGATCGTCTGTTCCTTGACTGTATGGGCCACAAACTGTGTCTGGCTGTCTCTAAGCAGACCTTGTCCAGATGGATCATTCTGGGCATTTCAGAATACTAAAGGTTGGCAGGGAAGGATCCTCCGGCAGGATTAAGGGCCCATTTAACAAGGGGCATGGCTACCTCTACAGCTCTGCAAAGGGGTGTCCCTATAAAAAATATGAGTGAAGCTGCAACCTGGTCTACTATCCACACGTTCACAAAACATTACTGCCTGTAATATTCCCTCAATCAGGATGGTAGCTTTGGTAAATCAGCCCTGAACTCGGTTCATGAAAACAATTAAAATGCAAATTCTGGAGACCACCAGGGGGCGCAGGCGAAATGACTGCCTGAGCTTCCGCCGCCCCGATGGCCCACAAAAAATGGCTGCGCTTTGAAGATTGTCCAGCCCGCAATAAAATTAAAGCAGTCACAGTTGTGTGGGAAACGGCCAGCATCTAGCAGGTCCAACCTGGAAGAAAATCGGCGAACAACTCCTCCAAAACTCGAAGTGGAGAGGAGAGCCACCCAGCCCTGGCCTGAGCAGGAGCCTGAGTCCTTCAGCAGCTATGCCACACAAGTGCTGCGTGGTCACAGCAGTGAGAAACAGGAAAGAAAAGAAGAACGGGAATGAAGTGACCGGGACACCTTCACCAGTCTGCAAAAGCTAAGTAAAGGAAAAGGGAAGAGGAACCAGCCTTCGACCCCACCAGCACTGCCACGTAGTGTAAATGAAAATCATTGCGTGGAGCGAAGATGCTCCCGGGAGGGAAAAAGCCCAAAACAAAGAACCAGTACCGGGGTAAGGAGCGGGGGTGAGTCAAGGAGAGCGTGCCCTAAGAGAGCCCGCAAGTGGAAAACAAAGCTGACACTGCCTGGCTGGAAGGGGAGAGCCAAGCGGGTGGCCGACCTGCCTACATCGGTCTTGGGTACACGCGCGGGCCAGAGAGCGCTGCACCTGGCATACTTGACCCCACGATTAAAGGCAACCCCCCAGCGCTGGCAAGCACAGCAGGAGACCTGATGCCCCCCCACTCAAAAGCCCAGACTGTGAGGGCCAAAGCGCCCCCGCCAGCGAGCATCGGGTTCAGAGGAAGCCCACTACGAGCACCCCAAACACAGGAGTTCATAAAAGCACCCCCCAGGCAGTAGTTACAACAGTGCTCCACACAAGCAAAGGGGGCATTAAAGGACTGGAGAGGGGCAAACGGAAAACACTATTTATGCCGAGGAGGCTTGGCGGAGGGGGAGAGTGTGAGAACCTACCCCACCTAGGCATCGGCGGAAGAGGGAGAGGAGCATGCACATGAATACAACAAACTAGAAGGACAGCACAATCTAGTGCAGGCTCTCCTCTGCCAGACGTAGCAGGCCCAGAAATCCTGAAACGTGCCATCAAGGCATTACGCGCACCCACAAGCCCACCCCCCAGAAAGTGAGCACTCCATTAAGCTGCAAACAGATAACAGTAATATGAACCCTCAGACGGTCCTCAACACAAGCACAAAACTTGCAGCGGCCTCCTCGGAGAGCGGGGCACACTGAGGGGCACATGCAGAGATGTGTAAATCCAGCTACAGCTCAAATGCACCAGGGATTCGGCTGAACAGACCCAACCATGGCAAAGCAGTCCCCCCAGGAAGCTCCTCTCATACCCAAGGGAGACCATGAGACCTCTACAAAAGCGGATGTGCATCTTTTGTTAGATAAAATTAGATCCCTAAGGAGTGGCATGACAACAACAGTAAATGCCCTTTAGGAGAGTCCACAAAATTGAAGACAAAGTAGAGGCACTCGAAAATTACCAGCTGTCTACAGACCTCATTGAAATGAGAGCAGAAAGCTGCTTTCAAGACCTAGAGCAGCGGGAACATGGTCCTGGCAGCTAAAATAGATTATTTGGAGAACGGGGACAGGGGGGGCCAACATCCGAATTCAAGGCCTCAAGGAAGCACCCAATGAAACATGAGCCTGGAGAGAAGAGTTAAAGCTCTGGTTGCCTCGCTCTTTCTGACCCCCCTGCCTCCAGACCTAGGATTCAAGAGTCCACCGGGCTGGCGGCCCCTGAATCGACCAACATCTGTACTAGCCAAAATGTCAACATTACAGTCACAAGGTGGAAATAGTGCAGCAGGCCAGAGAGCGAGAATACATTGACTTTGAGGATTTGTGGGGTCAAAATCTACCAAGACACGTCAGCCACCACTCTTGCCTAAAGAACAGACTGTCGTCCTCTAACCACCCGGCTAAGCAAGCATAACATCCGTTGCAGATGGGGCTTCCCCTTCGCACGCCTGTTTGAGCATGGCAATGAAGAGTATAGAGTGGTCTCGGGTGAGGAGGCAAGCAGCGTCCTGCGGGGCCTAACAGCAGGCGCAGGGACTGTCGAAATGAAGGAACTCCCTCAGTCCTCAGAGCAGACTAGAAACCTATTGGCCCCTGGCCAAAGAAAGGTCACTCCAAGGGCACAAGACAATTCAAGAGACTTAACACCCCCTGACAACAGGGGGCACAACTTCGCTGAGAATTGATCACAGGAATCTGCAGGAGGGCGGGTAGAAGACCCTGCATGATCACTGACTCCTCACCTAACAAGAATGGCAGGCGAAACGCCACGGTTCCAAGCAAAATAGCCGGCTTTTCCACAGACCTCTTATCCTTGTTCGCCGGGCTGGATGGCTTCGTCTGTGGTTACTGTGCATTCGTACCTACCAACCGCCAACAAGTTGAAGTAGTGTGGCCCTATATTTTTTCCTAGGGCGTCTCCAGAAACCTTTTTTTTTCCTTTTTTTTTCCTCATAGGGGGAAAGGGGGGAACATGGGAACCATGGGAACCAGCACTCGGGAGAAGGGCTGAGTGGGAGGTCAAGTCTAAGGGACTATCAGAAGGCAGCATCAAACAGCAGAGGGGCGTTCAGTGCACACGCCCAGTCGTCAAACACATATAGAGGCTACAATCAGCTGAAGTCAGCATCCACAGGCACATACAGGCATGCGAAGGGGCAACATACAGAGCCACTCGTAGGGCACAAGGCCTCCCAGGGACATGGCAAATGACACAGTACAAATGGGGTCACTAAATGTGAAAGGTCTCAACTCGCCCTAGAAAAGATCAATGTTGATGAATGCTTTCCAACAAGCTAATCTTGATATACTCTTTGTGCAGGAAACCAAATTTAAAAGTGGAGAAGAAATCACTGCCAAAGGTAGACAACAGGGGGTAGCCATATGGGCATCAAGGCCAGTCAAAAGGGGAGGTATCTTGCATCGCGCAGCCCTAGGACTTCAGATCACACACAAATCCACAGGGACCCAAGCGGGAGGTACCTAGTCATAAATGGCACTGTTGGATCAAGATAAGTCACTCTGTGCTCAGTGTACACACCGAACACTCCGCAATTAGCATTTAGCAGAGAACTCTTAGCATTCCTGCAAAATGGGAGGACCGGGGCCTTGATTTGTGGAGGGGATTTCAACATGGTAATGAACTCAGCCTTAGACTGAACACCATATAGAGAGGGAGCCATCCCTCCCCGGGAGAAGGGATCTTTTCAAAGCTTGATACAGGAATACTTCTTGGTAGACTCATGAAGAGCCCAACATCCGTAAACAAAAGCATACACATTTTATTCTCCCCCACATAAAACATTCTCCCGGATAGATTACATCTTTCTGGATGCGGCGCTCAAACACGACATTAAAAGGGCGTTCATTGAGCTAGTGGGCTGGTCAGATCATGACATGGCCGCCATTGAGCTAGACCTAGGTCCTAGTACAATTACAAATGAAAGGTGTATCTGTAACAACACACCTTTTTAAGGACAAATTCTTTAGGGAATCTTTAGACGCAGAGTTCAGGGAATTTTCCAAGCAGAATGACACAGGAGATCCCTCTCAACCGACAGTGTGGGAAGCAGAGAAAGCCACAATAAAGGGATTGTTAATAGCGCAAGAAAAATACAGGAAAAGAACAAAACTGCTACGAGAAATCCTGCTGAAAGGGGAAATAAGACAGAAAGGGGCTGCCTTAGCGGGAGGGACGGAGGACGTACCAAGGATGCCAGCAGAAGTGAACGGGCTTAGATAAGAGCTGAAAGACGTGTGGCACGGAAAGGCGTTAACCCACCTCCGGTAGGTATATCAAGCAAACATTGTAGTAAAAAGGCGATAAAGCCCATACTCTACTTGTGGCTAGACTGAGAGAACAAAGGGCCGAAAGAGCTGTATATAACATCAAATCCCAGATGGGCATAACACTAGACAATCCAACAGGCATTACCACACATTTTGCCCAGTACTGTGAGGAGCTGTACACCTCAGTCTGTAGCTCACCCCACGAAAGCATAGCTAAATTCCTAGAAGACTTGGCATTCCCCCCCATTGCAAATCCCAGACCAAAACAAGCTGAGCGCACCCATAACTGCAGAGGAAATGGATGTTGCAATTTCCAAACTAACAGCGGGATCGACAGCAGGATAAAACGGCTTCACCCCGGCCTACTATAAGACTTTTAGAGGGGCCCTGATGCCTTTTCTGACCTTTTTATTTAATGACATCATGGGCACAGGGCAGGCCCTACTCTCTTTCACAGAGGCGAGAATCATTGTGTTACCCAAAGAGGGAAGAGACCGCTCGAGAGCGGCTCTTAAAGGTCAATCTTGTTGTTGAACGTGGACGCCAAACTCTACTCTAGCATTCTTGCCAATAGGCTGAGCGAGGTCCTGCCAACGTTGGTGCCCAACGATCAAGTGGAATATGTAAGGGGGCGACAGGGCTTCGATAATGTCCGCAAAACATTATACCCGATAGCGTCAATCGACGCCAGGCCCCACCCTGATCTCGGTTGATGCAAAAAAAGCCTTTGACACGGTGGAGTGGCGGTTTATGCATTAGGTTTTGGGGAAAGCTAACCTAGGGTCCCGTTGGACATTAGGGGCGCAAGCATTATATCGCAACATCAGGGCAAAGGTCATAGTCAACGGCGTGGCATCCCCATCCTTTGCCCTGACCAGATGGACCAGGCAGGGGTGCCCATTATCACCCCTGGTCTTCGCATTAGTGATGGAACCCTTGCCCCAGACCACCCAAAATGAAACCTCGGTCACAGGTTTAAAATAATTTGGAGGAGAATATAAATTGGCATTGTTTGCTGATGACGTTCTAGTCTATGTGACGCACCCGTCTTGGACAGTCCCAATGCTCTTCGCCAGATTGGAGGAATACGGTGCCCACTCAGGCTCCCGCGCAAATCGAAGCAAAACTGTAGCCCTATCGCTACGAGACCACTGTACTCACTCAGGCTTGAACCCAACAGCATGGGGTCTAAAGGTAGCCGCTAAAAGTATCCAATACCTAGGGATAACTATCACAAAACGGTTAGCAGACCTGTACCACGAAAAGTACACACCGCTTTGGACGGCAATCAAACGCAATACTCTGAAATGGGCAAAATTGAACCTCTCATGGGCGGGGAGATTTATGGCAATAAAAATGAACGTACTACCTCGGCTTCTCTTCCTGTTTCAATTGCTCCCGGTCACCCTCCCCAACTCCTGTCGTGTGGAGATCAGGTGTACCCTGTTGGTTTTCTTGTGAGGAAAGAAACCGTATCGCCTATATACAAAATGGGCCTCATAAGTTTGCCGGTCCGGTAACAACGGTAGTGGTAAGCTTGCTGGTACCATTGTTACCGGACTGGAAAACTAAGAATTCTGCTTGTGGGTGCCTTCCCACCTACCAGGTCTGACCTGGCGGGCGTACTGGCACCCGCAAGGAGAGCATGTTGGTGCATTCGACATTCCCATTCACATTGAGCCCTGTTTCACCGGCAAGGCTACCGCCAAACTTGTAATGAGGCCCAATGATCCTTCCCAAAAATAAAGGGGGCATGGCATTCCCTGATTTCCATGAATATTATGGAGCGGTGCAGTTGAGAGTGCTATTAGACCACATTAGGGAATCAGACAGGAAACAATGGGTTCACTTGGATAAGGGCTACTTTGCCCCAGTCACACTGGTGGAATGGCTTTGGGCCCCTCGGAAAACCTTCCTGTGAAAGGTGCGGGAGAACCCAATTCTGGGGGTGTTGTGAGCAATTTGGAAAAGGAAACCAGACATGTGCGGGATCACCACTTGGCCCTCCCCCCTTAGCTATATCTGGGCCCCTCCGATCAGAGACCTCATAATAGACCCGATTTGCTTTCAGCCACAATATTAGCAGGGGTTGGTTAGAGCGGGACAGATGTGGAAAGAGGGGGCCTTCCTGACGAGAGAGGAACTTGAGAGCACACAACAGGGCCTGCGGATACAACCACTCCCATATTTACAACTAAAGGGGATCTCATGGACCCATGGTGGAATGCACTGCTCCAGCGGCGCCTCACTCCCTTCGAAATTATACTGAACACACAAATGGGTTCCAAGGGGTTAATTGCAAAAATCTACGGTGCACTTGTAGAAAGAGGACACCTACAAACCCTAGCACCCAGGCGAAATGGGAGAAAGATATGGGATGGGAGGAAAACCAAGAGAGTTGGCTGAAATATTTAGAGCGGTGGGGAATTCTACCATATCATTACAATATAAAATGCATAACTGTAGACTGCTCATGCAATGGCATCTAACCCCCTGCGCCTGGCAAAAATGTACACAGGCATTAACCCCTATTGTTGGCGTGGTTACTCACAGATTAGCACTTATTGGCACCCTGGTGGGACTGCCCCAGTGTTCAAGTCTACTGGAAGGAAATCCTGTGATTGCATACATGATTTGGAGGGATTACAAAGGACCTTAACTCCCCTCCTAATTTTCTTTGGTGTTGAATTAGTAGAAGGACAGCATTTAGTTCTCCCCCATATGCCCAGGAACTTGCTCCTAGCAGCGTGCATATGTCTGACCATAAGATCGAAGGGAAGCATTCTGCCTTCGAAAAGGGAATGGCTGCGCAAAGCTATAGAAATTTAGGAAGTGGAAAGCCTCAGTGCAGCCTTACTGGAATCCCACTCACATATAGACTAACAGCGGCTTCCTTTTCTTGAGTATTGAGAGTGGAATAAGTCAGCTCCCCAAGATTCAGGTTAAACAGCGTGCTGTGTTGCAGTAATGATTACCTTCCATCACAGTATCCCTGGGTTTTTCTCAGAGTCTGGTGACCCCAAACTTTGTTTAGATATAATTGCCAAGAAAAACATCAACGAGCCGAAGGCTCGGCTGCCTGTATGTCATGGATATTTGATATAGGTTTGTTATTAGTGTCTTCTAACTCACACCCACCCCTGACCTCGCTGCTTAAATAGGGGGGCAGTGGGATGGGGTCAGGAGAGGGTGGAGAGGGGGGGACAAACTTTTAAATAAAAAAACCTGATCATTCACTTGTACTGAACCAGAAAAGCAATGTAACCTCTGTGCAACTGTTGACCTTAATAAAATCATATTTAAAAAAAAGAAAAAATAAATTCTGAAGCAGCTGAAGCTGGATATCCTATATCAAAGATGAGCAATACGTGGGAGGAACATCCATTAAAAATAACGTTACCAGGGGTAAGTAACTTGTTCTTCTCTGAGCAAGGTACTTAACGAACAGCCACGTTTTTAGCTTGTTCTTAATATGCTGGGGGCCATGCACAGTTCTGTGGAGAGGGAAAACCAGAATTTAGGGGTGCCCTAGGAAAAGGACTGAAACAATGTTTGTGGTTTGAGTTTGGGTTTTTCCAAGCATAGATTTGCTTCTTTACAGACAGCTGTGCAACCTCCCAATGTGGATGGGTGTTCAATATTGTAAATAGGAAGGTTTATATGGAAGGCTTTATATCTTAAGAAACCATTCACAATTCTAGTGTACATTTTATTAACCTGAAGAATATCAAAATCAAATGTCGGATTCCCAGACATAACAGCATACTGACAAACCAGCAACAAAATGTATACACCGCAGTGTGCCTCCTAAGTATTAGCTCTCACCTACTCATCCATTTCTACACTTTAACATCAGTTGTGCATAACTGGTTTTCAGGCAGTGGTTCAGACTATTAATAAATGGAGCAAAACAATAAACAAGTATTCAATGGGACGCACAGACCTTTCCTTGTGCATTGAAAACAGGGTGAATAGGAGCTCTGCACGTCATTGGAGCATCTGCTTCAGGGGAATATAATCTAAGATGCAGGGGATCCTTTGAGTAGGGGCAAGTGATGTATAACATTTTGCTCATTGCCCACTGTGTGAGATTGGCACATTATGATGTAGATGGCATGCTTTTTCAGATCTGTGCCTAGGGAAACGTTGCTAAGTGCTCCCTGCTTGTTGCCTCAGTAGAAGACATCCCATCTCCATCTTCTGATTGAGAACGCTAAACAAGCAAAGATGACCTAATGGGATCCAAAAACAGAAAAATTGACACCCCGAGAGAATAGAGCACCTCAAAGAAGACAACATGGGAGCCATTTATTGAGGAAATTACACCATTTGACAGCCCAGCATCAATACAAACAATATCATGAGAGCCGTTTGATGAGGACAGTGCACTGCTTTTAACCTGAGTCATAGCAAAGACCACCTCATGTTTGCTGTACACCAAGGGTGGTCCGCTCCTTTAAAATCTAGCGGCACCAGAGAAGATAACTTGGGAAAGGGGATCTGCCTGACTGAGACCTAGCAAATGTGTGTTTCTATGAAAGAGATGCATAGAATGCAAACCTATCTAGCAAGCAAAGTAGAAATCATGGTTAGACGTACATTAAGTAAGGCCCTTTGAAAGGATAACGAGCACAGAATGCTGAAGTACAGGGATGCTATGCTAGACATTGCTACTATGCCCCCAATTAAAGTCTTTGGAACCCTTAGTAGGTGTGCAATTGTTAACTCTGTGTTTTTCTGAATTGCAACTTGTTAAGAATGCTTTTTGAGCATCCCTGACAGCTATGTACTCCAAACAATCTGGAGAATTGATTGCCATGGAGTGGCCTCCATGAATTTTGAATTTGTGGAAATAGTTTCAGTAGTCCAAAAGAAACCTCTGTCTACAATTTTTAAGAGTAATATACAAAATTATTTCCCCACAATAGTGCACTCAGTGCCAAATTATTTTTACAATGAAAACGTATACAGTCTAGTGATTATTACCATGGGTTTAATTAGTTTTGAAGTTAGTTTTGAAGTTAGAGTTGAATATATTGAAATGTACATAAAACTTATTACAATTAGCCCAATTCCTTCTCGCTTTTATTAGTTCTCCTTTCGGTATGTTGGTTAGTACAGATTTCTGTTGACAGCTAGATGAGTGTAGTAATGTACTGACCTCAGTCGGTTTCCTAAAGGCGAGTGTTACATTTCTGTCTTCTACAATATCAATCTGTAGGAATGTGATGTGGTGATCACTTTTTTCCAGTGTCACTTCTATGCCAAATGTGTTCTGATTTAAATACCGGTTGAAACTGAATAGTTTGTCTTCAGCTCCCTTCCAGATAACAAATATATTGTCTATGAATCTGATCCAAATGTGTACTTTGTCCATAAAATCAGGATGGGTTGAAACATGTTCTGCTTCATGAACTCCTATGAAAAGGTTAGCCTGGGAGGGTGCGTAACTCGCTCCCATGGCCACAGCCTTGGTTTGCCGGTACATAACAGTGTTGAATAGAAAGATGTTGTTTTGTAGCGTGAAATCTAGGAATTCTTTTAGCATGTCCATTTGTAATGCGAATTAGGCTGATTTGTCATTGAAATAGTAGTCTATTGTGGTAAGCGCTAAGTTGTGTTGAATAGTAAGAATTGTTTGTCCCATACGATTTTGCTTAGAATGTCGAAGAAATGAAATCTTATGTAAGATGGTATTTTGTATACCTCTGGTCTCAAAATTGTGTCTATGCATATGGACATATTTTCTGTGAGCCACCCTTTCCCACTGACTATGGAACGTACCTCCGGTAGTGTCTCATACTGTTTATGTGCTTTAGGTAGAAAGTATATGGTCGGTAGTTTTGGATGTTCTATGCTCAAAAAGATCAGTAGAATGAAAAGCACCAGGAAATGTAAATGCACATATACAAAAAGTGGTCCGTAAAATGGAATCCCCACTAATAGTTTGAACAATATCTGCATGATTGTCAATTTACATGCTTGGTTCCATAAAAGTGCTTCGTGTGTGTGCGCGTGTACTTTTGTTGTTATAACTGAGAACATATCTGGCTGGGTTGAGAACCTCTTGAATCCATTCATAGGAGAAGCTCATAACTGTATCCAGGCCACCAAGGATCTACTGAACAAACTAGAGGTTTGCCTCCTCCCAATGGGCACATTTCTGGCAATCATGAATGTGGAGTTATTCTGCACTAACATTCTCCAAATTGATGGCACAGACGTGTGAAATAACTCTTTCAGCGATCATAAGTTGCTTTCTCACACCATAGCAAAGTGCATAGAATTCCTCTTAACCCACAACTACTTCACATTTGTTACTGCCAGTTATCACCAAACAATGGGGACAGCCCTGGGTATACCGATATCACGTAAGTCTATTCCTGTCTAAACTAGAGGGATTTCCTTGCCATCGATGACTGCAGACCATCAAGATATCTGTGCCATATTAATGATCTCTTCCTGAAATGTACTGTTGGGGGATCAGTACCCCACATGCTTCCACAGAAGCGTGCACTCATTTCAATTAACTGTAAGCTCCCCATCCCTCCTGAAAAAGTACATTTTCACCACACCGATATAACAATAAAGTATGGCCAGCTACAGACCACAGTATATTGTAAACCTACAGAACGGGCCAGCTATTTGAAGAGTGACAGCATCCAGTGACCGATTGCATACAAATCATCCCACAATATTAAGGCAAGCACTAAGAAACAACCATTCACATGTGAATCCATGAATGTTGTGTACTGGACTGTGTATATGAAATTCCCCAGGATAGGCTACTACATCGGGGAAATTGTACTACAACTATGTATGATCTGCACCGGAAAAGCATCAGAAGATGGACTGTCCTGTAGATGAGTATTTTTTTAAACCAAATCATACTCTTGATGATCTTAATTTTGCTATACTGCAATGGAATTTCAGGACGGAAAAAGCAAGGAGGACCTATAAATAAATATGCATTCAGATTTTCATTAAATGGTCAGGTGGCTGAACAGAAGTCACTGCTTTAAGTCACTATCCCTACTAAGAAACACACTACAGATGTAGGGGCCAGAACATCCAAACATAGCATTTCCTAGCAATTTCCCCAAGGCCCTTCAATGGCATCTGACTGACACAGCACCAGCTGCTGAAGACACTCTAGCCCAGCCCTTTTAATCCTTTAAAATGCCCCAGCCCCACATACTTGTCAGAGACCTTGAATGCCCCTGTGCCATTACAAACTCTGCCCTTTCAATATCGGATGTGGAGAAACAGTCGAACAATGGTATCTGACTTCAGCCTGGCCACTAGTCAAAAGCTTTACATATGACTTATTGCACCCCCTCCTTATAGGTAGATCATTTTGCCTCCACGGATTCTTAAATATAAACATAAAGATATATCCCACCCTGCATCAAAAATCAATCTCTACGGAAAAGAAATTTGAGGTGGTCACTCAGTTATTACTTTCCAGGTGACCTTTAGTTTGCATCAATTATCTAATTGAATTGCATCTGAACATCTTAGAATAATTGAGCTAGTTGGAGAGAGAAAACCTTTCTAGATAACATGTGCTTTTTAATGTTGTACAAAAATAGAAAAAACATAAATACAAAAATTACTCAGTGTTCAACATAAATATATTTCATAATAAACATATCATAATCAAAGGAAAAGCATTTATTTTCATGCTTCATCACAAAAAACATACAACAATTTGACAAACAATAATTAAAATTTAAAAACATGACATTTAAAAGTGATTTCTGACAGGGAACAACTTGTATTTAGTCCCCTAATTTGACCCCCTATGATGGGTGTCTAGATAAAGGCTCCCTACACCATTTCCTTGTAATAATTCTGTTCGCAAAGTGAGGCCAAAGTTAGTGAAAGTTCCAAAAAGAGAAATATTCTTTGTTCTGGGGCTTTAATGTAGCTATGTATCTGGGTCTTATGTAGTAAAAGAATAATGTGCCTTGATTGTTAAGCAATGCATCTTGCTGGCGCTGCTTACCTCTTTCTGTCAGCTGTTGTGATGATGAAGTCAGGTCCTTCTACCAGCATGTGCACCAAGGCTGCTGCAGCTGCCGGCCTCCGGGCCGAGCGATCCTCGGATCCTCCCAGTGACTGTGTTGAGGGACTGGAAGGTACTTTTACCGGGTCTTCACTCGAGGGGCTCCGCCCTTGTACCGGGACCATGGCCGAGGGACTACGCCCTAATACCGGCAATACGTCCGAGGGGAGCACCTAAACGCAGTTCTACCGACCCCCGGGTCGAGGGTATCACACCTACCGGGCCTAGGCCCGAGCTGGGTAGGCCTCGTGATCCACACGCAAGAGTCTTGGAGGAGGCCGGGCCCAGCGGGCCAAGCAACACGTCTCAGGCACGTGGCAGGCAGCTCGACAAAATGGCCGCCTTGCCAGAAAGAGGCACCTGTCCAACGCCATTCCTGGAATTTGGCGAAGAACGAGTGTCAAGGTGGGACTGGCTTCAACCAGGTACGTGGCCTACAGCCTACCCCTCTTATGCGCATGCCAGCTTTCCTTTGCGTCCGTATGGACAGGGTATGCAGTGGGCACAGAAGCCTCCTGCTACCCTGTCAGCACCCCCTGCAACAGCTTCAGTCAGTGGGGAAGTTTTCTTCGAGAGATTCCTCGGCCTCATGAAGTCACCTTGGACGGGCATTATCCTCAAGGACGCCATCAGGGAAGTCCTTCCTGCTTGCTAGAAGTACCACAGACGCCTCTGTCGCGCATCTTGGGTCGGCCGCCTCCTCCAGCTCCCCAGCCGACTCCTCAACCTCTGCCGCCTCCTCAGCCTTCGGCCGCGTTCCCTGTACCCCAGCCTCCGGCGCCAACTACTCCTCCTCCTACTCCACAGGACCCCCAGATCCGCAGGATACAGAGGAGGAGGAGGATCCGGACACGCCATCCTCGGCCAGGGCGTTCCACCTTCCACAAACGTCTTGCTGGTCTGGCGGTGTATCTCGGCCTACCCCACCCAAGGTTGAGCAGCCGGCAGAGGGGGTTCTGGCTGAAGTCCTCACCCAACGCCCTTCTTCCAAATCTTGGATTCCTATGCAGACCGATGTAGTCTCCCTAGCCAAGAAGGGCTGGCTCAAACCCCACTTGGCCCAGCCGGTCAATCGGCGCCTGGATGCCAAATACAGGCAGATGGAGGGGGATACACTTGCTTTCGGCCCACCCTGAGCCACACTCCTCGGTGATCGCTGCGGCATCACTATGCTCCAAGCCTCAGTCGTCCTCAGTCTCCTCCTCTGCGGTGCTGCTAGGCAAGGAGGAGAAGATCTTGGAGGCGTATGGCAAGAAACTCTATTCCAACGCTTCGTTGCATCTGCGTCAGGCCAACACTGATGCCACGCTGGCAGCCGCCAACCAAAGATTATAGCGGGAAATTGCGGACTTCCTCCCGGAACTCCTCACCCACAGCCAATTGCGTTTTAAGGCGGGGCTAGCCGAGGCCAAGCTGGTGGCACATGACCTCATAGAATCCACTGTGGCCCATATTGACACCTCTGGCCGTGCCATCTGTATTGCCAAAGACATGAGAAGGACAGCCTGGCTCCGGGCAACAAAATTCAACTCGGATGTCCTTGAACGCATACTAGATCTACCGTTCGTGGGGGGTTGGGGGGAGAGCTGGACAAGAAGAAAAACAGCTCACAAACTGAGACCACGCCCAATCGTACACTCCATCTCAGCAACACTCAGAAAGGGGGCGTACATACGGAGGGTTCCGCGGCTTCCAGGAACGCAGATCCAGGCAGCCGGACAGCTCACCTTCAAAGGCGCAAGCAACAAAAAGGGGTGGAGGAGTAAGGGTGTTTTCCAGTTCCCTTCCTCTGCGACAGCCTTCGAGGGAAAGAAGGCATGACGCGCCCCTTCGGGTCCACGTCTCTCAGGTGGGGGGCAGGCTTGCTCTCCATGCACATTTTTGGCGGCAGAATATTGCGGACCCCAGGATCCTCTCCGTAGTATCCACGGGGTACCGCCTTCCTATCCCAGCCTCTCCCCCAGGTTGGGATAGCAACTCTTTTGGCGGAGATCCGGTTGCTCGTAGAGAACCAGCCAGTGGGGGAAAGTCCCAGCCTCCCTGCGAGGCTTTCGCTTTTACTCCAGGATTTTCGCCATTCAGAAGAAGAACCAGGCGAGCCTGAACGTTGTGCTGGACCTTTCCACCCGCAATCTCTTCTTACCCCTGCAAAAATTCAAGATGGTTACCCTAGCTTTTATAGCAGAGACATTGGACAAGGGAGGCTGGATGTGTTCCCTGGATCTGAAGGACGCGTACCTACACATCCCGATTTGGCAGCCCCATCGTTCTTTCCTACAGTTCAGGCACCCAGGGTCTTTACCAGGCTCATGAATGTGGTGGCTGCCCTGCTTAGAGCGCAGGTCCTCCACATCTACACATACCTCGATGACTGGTTCGTCAGGGTTACATCTCCGGAAGCGGTTCACAACTCTTCCCATGCCCTTATGAACACACTACATGATTCTGGGCTTCTCGCTCAATCTCAAGAAGTCGCAGCTGCAGCCTGCGACTTCTTGGGCCTTATCTGGGGCACGTGCTCCGAGAAGGTCTTCCCGTCAGAGGACAAAATCTCAGCCATCAAGAGGGCCACCACCCACCTCCTCAGCAGAGAGGTAACCTTGGCATGGTGGTACCAACATCTCCTGGATCTAATGGCAGTGGTCCTTTTAGCCGTGCCACACACAAGACTAAGGATGAGGAGGAATCAGCTGCACTTTGCGGCCTCATGGAACCAGGAGCGGGGCTCTCAATCCGAGATGATCGACGCTCCTCCATCTCTCCGCTCGGACCTGACTTGCTGGTCCAGAGACTGCAACCTACGGACGGGCAAGCCCTTCTGACCTGCGGAGTCGGCGGTCAGAAGGGCTTGCCCGCTCCTGGTTCCATGAGGCCGCAAAGTGCAGCTGATTCCTCCTCATACAACTGGAGGAGGCAAAGAGCGAGGAAGGCAGGCGAAGGTAATCAGGCACAGAGTCAGAAGGCAGGAAGAGAAGCAGACTAAGGAGGATTGGAGGAAAAGGCAAGGAAAAGAATGACCAAAATCAGGTATGCTAAGGAAAGGAATAACTGGAGCGGCAAGCCCTTCTGACCGCCCACTCCGCAGGTCACCATCACCACGGATTCCTTGCTTGGGGGCTGGGGAGCCACCCTTGATGATCTCTCGGTCCACGGCACCTGGACTCGACAGGAGCAGGAATACCACATCAATTGGCTAGAGCTGAACGCCATCTGGCTGGCGCTCAGGGCATTCCTACCACTTCTCAGGGGCAAGGTTGTCCTCATCCAGACAGACAACTCGACCAGCATGTATTACGTCAACAAGCAGGGAGGCACCAGATCCCCTCCTCTGTGCAGACTGGCGATCAGCATGTGGGAATGGGCCCAGGAAAATGACATTTACCTCACGGCAGTCCACCTTCCAGGGAATCCAACCTGGAAGTGAACAGGCTCAGCAGACTGGGAGCGGACAATTACAAGTGGCAGCTAAACGACCTCATTATTCAGGAGATTTTCAACAGGTGGTGTCACCTCCAGGTGGATCTCTTTGCCACCTGGCGCAAAAAGCAGTGTCTCCAGTTCGCACCCTGACAAGCATTTCACCTCCAGTGGACCGGCATGAAAGCCTACGCCTTTCTGCCCACTCCCCTGATTCACAGGGTACTTTGCAAAATCAGGGCGCCTCGCCAACTCCTCATCATTCTAATGGTGCCAGTCCGTGGTTTTCGGAGCTCCTCAGCCTCTCGGAAGTGCCCCCGATTCATCTCCTGACAGGTTTAGCAAATCTGCTGGCACAGCATGGAGGCAGGGTCATCCACCCTGCTCCAGAGAAACTAGCCCTCACAGCATGGTACCGGAGCAGGTAACGCTTCGGCACCTTAGCCTCTCCCAGGCCAATCTAGAGATCATACAGGGCGCCAGGAGCAAAGCTACCAGGGCCCAGTAAAAAAGCAAATGGACCAGATTCTGCCACTGGGCAGACTTCAAAGGAATCGACCCTCTGGCATACACCCTGGACAACGTGCTCTCCTTTTCGGTGCACCTCGCCCACTCAGGCATTCAGGTGGACACCTGCCGCACATACCTAGCAGCCATTGGGGATTACAGGAACTCGGAGGAGGGCATTTTCTCCTCCTCCAACCCTATAGTCAAGAAACATCTGACGGGACTCGCAAGGCTCTACCCGCCCGTCAAGAGACCGCATCCTGTGTGGGACCTTAACATAGTCCTGGGCGCCCTTGCGCACAAACGGTTCAAGCCAGTGGCGTCCGTGGACATCAGGCTAGTCGCAATCAAGACAGCCTTACTAGTCGGCCTCGGCTCGTAGGGCCAGCGAAATCCAGGCGCTGGTCGCCTCGGAACTATATACTACCTTTCACAAGGACAAAGTAGTCCTGCGGACTCACCCGGCATTTCAGCCCAAGGTTCCGTCTCCTTTCCACTTGAACGAGGAAATAGTCCTTCCTCTGTTTTTTCCAGATCCCAAGGATGAAGCACACAGAGCGCTGCACTGCCTGGATGTCAGGCGTGCCCTGAAATTCTACTTGAACAGGACCAAGGGCTTCCGCAAATCAAACGCCCTGTTTGCCACTTTCGGTGGCTCAAGACCGGGATATCAGGCCTTTAAGGCTTCCATATCCCGCTGGATGGTCTCTGCCCTCAAAGAAGCGTATGAGGGCCAGCACAAGCCGCTCCCGGCCAACTGGCATGCCCACGCAGCCAGGGCCATGACAACGGCCATTGCATTCCAGTGCCATGTCCCTTGGCTAGTCATAAGCAGCGCGGCCATGTGGGCCTCTCCCTCGGCTTTCTGCAAGCATTACTCTTTTGATGCAGGCTCTAGATCAGATGTGGCTTTCGGACAGGCGGTTCTCAGGAACCTATATGCTTGAGGGTGTCCACTCCACCCTGGGGCTACAATCAGTTGTAATCACCCATACAGTATGGAGGAAAGGAGACCGGACGTAAGAGTAATTATAAGTTACTCACCGTAGTGACTAACATACTCTTAGTCCATAGTACCCTTTCCTCCATATGTGCCTCCAACCTCCCCCTTAATAATACTGGTGTAATTAGGCAATGTTAAAACTATTGTCACCGCGTCAATGGGGTCTGAGGTGTGGCGCCGGAGGGCGGAGTCAGGGCAGTGCATGCGCCCTGGGCCACACCCCCGTGCACCTCTAAATTTAAAGGAGAAGGTTTTTTTCTGGTGAAATGGTTCCGTCTCCCGTCCCTTGGAAGTGGCGCCCATACAGTATGGAGGAAAGGGGACTATGGACTAAGAGTATGTTAGTCACTATGGTAATATAATTTCTTGCCTCTTCATAATCCATCCACATCCTCCCTCAGCCTCACCTCCTCCTTCAACATTGGGTTGGTCATCCACCTTATGCCCATTCAGTAACCTCTTATTTCACCTTTAATTCCTTTTCTACATTTCAGTAGAATACATCTTGTTTGCTGGACTTTTGGTCTGCAGCAAACAAACCCTACCTCCACTTGATATTAAGCATACCTCTCCCACCTCCCCTGACAGACATCACAAGATGTGTCCAGTGAACATTGATATTTCATGACCCTGGGAGTAAATCTTATACATTTCATCAACTTCACCCATGATGTGTCCTCCTCATTACCCTTACCCTGTTTCACCATTTGTTTTTTTTTCTTTTAGAAAAACGCCCACAATTCTTGGCTCTGAATCTTACACCAAATTGAATGTAGCTAAATGGGAGCTAATGTTCTCTAAAATTGGACTTCTTTTCATTCACAATATTTGTTAGTTCTTTGGATCGCAAATGTTAGCCATTCTCTTTTGATTGCTGCTCACTCCTCTTCCAACCCTCAGCCACTCAAGCACTCACTGCTAACCATATGGAGCAGCACAGGAAGCCTTTCATCTTTTACCCTTCAGTGGACATCTCATAAAGCACAACCTCACCAGTCCAGTTCAAGATCGTTGGTCAGTAGTATTGGATCACTGGGGATCACCTGGCAGCTCCTCCACATGTGCCAGTAGTTTCCATCCTCCCCATGTCTGCATCAGAAATCACATGATGTGCCACGGGACATCCTCCTTTGCCTCACTGTCTGGTGTTTCCGTCTCTGAAGTAACTTTAGCCCCCACAATTTGAACTGGCATATTGAGGTCTGTGTCGCTCCTACACATATCTTAATTCAAATGTATTTTGCAAATTCTCTTCCCAACTTCCTCTTCCAGTCATGCCTATACCTAAAAACTGTGGGGTTGCCTACTTCCGTTATTACATTGTACAACTGTGATAGAAGTCCCCTTCCTCATCATGCTTGGCCATTATGGACACTGGCTTTCTATTTGTGAGGTTTTAACCTCGTAGGCCTTCCATCTAATTACCCCATTAATTAGGCAGAGGACTAACCTGAGAATCTCAGCACCAAAAGTCCCCTCTGATATCATGAGAACCCTTCCATCATTCCATAGCTGTCTGCCCAACTGCACTTCAGCCTCAAAACGCCTGTGAAATCTTATTGGATCCTAAGTATGAAATGGAAAAAGGCAAAGCAAGAAAGGACCAAAGAGCAGATGGCCAAGAAAACCACTCTTTCACTTTTCAGGCCTTCCGGAGGATGCTTTGTTACTGGATGTTTTGAGAAACCAGAAGGGGTCTCATACACTAGTCCCTGCAGATCTCTCTCTCAGGTGGCCAAGGCACGACCATCGCCTTTGGATCCAGACCCTGGGGTTGAAACAGTGCGGGAGGATCACCTGGGTGAGGGGTTCTCAGTATTCAGGGCACGGCCATCGCCTTTGGATCCAGACCTTGGAGGTGGACCAGTGCAGCAGGATCACCTGGGTGAGGGGTCCTCAGGGAGTGGGAGTGGGACACCAGATGGTGAGACGCAGTATCCCTCTCTTTCCTGTAACACCTTTACCTCATCCTATCAGATAGGATGCATAGGAACTTTATCCCACCCTCCCCCCTTTCTTACACAAACACTTTCACACGGACAGCCTGCTCTGGGAGAAAACTAACACACACCTGAGCAGTATGCCTGATGTGTCCCAATACAATAGTCAGGCGAGGTCAGGCAATTACTGACTATCATTCACACCTGACTTTCACTAAGCTTCCCCACACAGATAAAAGGCGGGGCACGAAAGCAAACTCTAAGCGAGGCAAAGCAGACGAGGAAACAGCAGTTTCGAGACGGCAGCTGAACGAGAGAACAAAGACAGCAAAACAAGAAACCGTTACTTTCAAGAGCCCTCGAGATTAGAAAGCATTAGACCAGGAAACCAGGCTGAAGAATCACTAATCAAGGCGTGGAGAAGCAGCAGTCACTGTGGTACCATCTTTGGCTCCAAGAACAAATCTGTGTTGTGAAATCGACACAGCCGGTAAGTTGGGGAGACCAATACAAGACCAGTCTGTGTTGAAGCCAAGGTTGCAAGCAGCTCTTTAAAGTGCATCAACTGTCCGGTTAAATGTCACACAAATCAGTTTGTAAAGGAAACCAACAATAGATATAAGAGGAAAGCAGTTGGTTAGAACAATGGGCAGAATACTGGTCACTACCGTTAAACACAGTTCTGTGTGGAGAACTCCCTCTCCCCCACCTGGGCAACCTGCAAAATAAAGATAGATCACAAACCCAGTCCATATATTGTTCACAAGAGACATTCCAATAGTTCTGCAACCCCAAAGTACCTGGTGTTGTAGCGTTCCTAGTCGGGGAATCAACGGCCCTTCTTGAGTGTCCTCCCTTTAAGGCAGGCATTGCAGGTCGTCAGACGGAGAACAGGGTGAACCACGGCAGTGAAGTGGCAGCTTCGTTCCTAGCGGTGCTCGTTGACGGGGAAGCGTAAACGTCCTGCAAGGAAGAGGCGTGCAGGGCACCTCGATGTCGATGGTTCTGGACCGCAAAGAGTTTGAAGAACTGTGGCCCAACAATGGCGTTGAGTCGTCAGTGTCTCTGTGGTCTTTGGGTGGCAGGAAACCCACCGGCGGATACGCCTCTGCGTGTCGACGGCCTGGCCTTCTTCAGTGGGTTAAAACGGGCGATGATGCAGATGAGAGCGTCCTTGGATCAAATTAAGTTCATAGGCAACGGGAGCACGGCGGCTCTGGTCGGCGATGGCGGTCGTCTACAGTGGCGGACAACAGTCCGGGTGCTTCTCCTTGGAATTCTGTGGCAGTCCCTGTCTCCCGTCGGCAGCCTGTCGTAGGTCTGTCTACCAGGGAGCTTTGGCAAAGATCAGCTGGTGCACGATGGTCCCCTCGTAGCTCGGGAAGAGGGTGCCTTACCAGGTCCTCTCTGGGTCAGTCCTTGGAGACACTGCAGCTTTCAGATTGTGAAGGAGAGCAACAGCATTTCTTTTCTTCCAGTAGGGCTCAAGGCCAAGCTTCAGTTTCACTCCAGTTATTCGCCGTAGCGGACTTCAGCTTCTAAACACGATTCCTAGCAGTGACAGGTCCCCAGATATACTGTTGATCTCCCATTCATTCCGCTGGGTCATACTCAAGCATCCAATCACGGCGAAGGGTGTTCATGCAGGCAGGCAGCCAATCGGGTGCATACTGCATCCATGGCATTAACTTCTCTCCAGACACACACAACAAGTTATGTGTATTGGGACAAGTACCCAGGCATTCAACACTCAACACTGCATTCGTACCAGTTTCGGGCAGGGCTGTCTCAGTCATTGTGTGGGTCAAACACCAGATACTAGACATCCACAACACAGAATGCGTATTCGTCACACCTTCTATTCACCCAGGTCCCACCCACAGGTGTACCCACAACATACGGTCGTTGGGAAGGCTCCAGCCAGTCTGGTCAGCACTTCCCCACACTACCATGTATGGAACTTCCACCCAACAGCCAGTCAGGGGGAAGGGACAGAGTCAGGGCTTCCTGGGACTTCGGGAAGATCAAGGTAACAGGGGATGGAAGGCACGAGGCCAAGGGGGCCATCTTGTTTCCATCAGGAATCTACCGATTCCAATGACAGGGCCTGGGCATCCCAAAATGGAGGACGCTCAGGGCACCAGTCAATTCAGCACAGAGCTGCCACCAGCCCGTACCCTGCTCCGTGGGCCACACACAGGTGCCCAAAAACATGCACTAGGGGCAGAGGGTTATACCCCCCACCCATGGGTACCATAAGGGTATCCCATGGGTCTGTTCACCAAAACTAAAGGAGAGAGCTGCACCGCCAGGAGTCCCAAATGAACTCCGGTGCGGAAAACACAACAGAACACATGATAAAAAGCAGTAAAGGACAAGGATTCGGAGGCCCTGTCCCTCCGATGCATTTCCAGCATCACAGTAGCTTGCTCCCATCTTTAGATTTAGGATTAGCTAGGCGTTATTCAAACCCAATTGAAGTTCAATAAACACACTTGAACTGTGATTACTTGTTTCTCTCTTCACTGTTTGATACCATGCCTTATTTACAATGTTTAACAATGAATGATGGCAAAGCTTTCTTGGATGTGCAAAGCTAGTCTAATAGAACCTTCACTGCCGGAGTCTTTTTCCATTGCTAGCCACTGCCTGACCCTGAAGAGATGCATGTAGTCTAGCAACACCCTCAATTGCACCTCCCTTTAGGATCTTTTGAAATCTCGCACTCTTCTGAAAAATACCTTCAAGGATCACTAAGAACATCATCGTAAATGATCATTTACCTAGGAGGAGGTTAATATGTATTGCATTCAACCTCCACAGCCAAGAGCAAGACAAGTACTTTCATCGGTGGAGCCATAAATTGGCCCCACAATGGGGAACTCTTAGTTCATACAGGGATGAATGATCATCTGCCAATTAGATACCTAGGTATTTGATTTTTGCAGGAGCAAGTGAGTGGTTGCTCATTTGTATATTACACATTTTAAAGTGCATTGCCTCTTGGCAGAATAAAACTCTACCAGCCCCTCTGAGTGTCAGTTGCATAATTCACATTTCCCTTGATTGATTTTAAAGCCATAACATTTTTAAAGGTATACAATACCTTTACCACCATGTCAAGGAACGCCACTAGGTCAGTAATGTACATCAGAATCTTAAGTTCAAATCAACCCATTTTACACATATCTCCCCACCCCCATAACATTACCCTTTTGGCTGTTTTAGTTCAAAACCATCAACGGTTCTACAGCTAACATGAAAAGAATGACGAGGGGACAGCATTGCCACATCCCATCTTCCTAAGCTAAACACTTGAGAACTAAACCCACAAACGTGCAAATCCCTTAAGATACCTACCGTGCACTCTCTCTATCCACTTGACACAAGGCCCAAAGACCTTGATTACCTGCCTGAGGAATGACCAATCATTCTTGTCAAATGCCTTCCAGCATCAAAAAGCATCAAAAAAACAAGACTCTGGGGCTCACTTATCTCACTGAGCTAGATGAAAAAGGGCAATGGATTTGCTGTCATTGTCTTTTCCCTGCCATACTCTTCAAATCCCAATTTATCTAAATGCACTAGAGTGAGAAGTAACTTCTCCAATCTAAGTGCCAATAATTTGCCCAAAATGTCAGTTTTAATATTTAATAACCTGAAAGGTCAGTATGACTGACCACTGCTCAGGACATTTTTTCTTGGTTTACTATAGAAATTAGAGTTTCTCCAGCATTGGATCTTTCGTGGATTCACATGCTGTTTGAATATTCCTCGTAGTAAGGCTGGCAATCCTCTGTAACATTAAAGCAGTTTACCTTTACTTTTTTTTAAATGGCTTGTCACTTTAGTGCTCTCTTAGAGTAATGTTGAGTCACACGTCTTATATCGATAATCAGAAAGTGGTAGTATCAGCAGCAGTCAGCATAATGAAGGGGGACGAAATGGCCCCTGTGACTGCTGCTAGCGCAACCACCAGAGACACAGTAAACACTTAAGCAATCGTTGATGAGATAAACAACAAGATGACCGAGGTGGGAGATGACATCCCTCACAAGGCCCACGCCATTGTCTCTCAGAAAACTATAGCGGTATTGAAAACGTTAGAGCGAAAGACCATTGGAATATCTTTTCAATGCCAAAATGAACTGGCAACTCAAACTTTGAATCAACATAGTCTGAGAGTGGAGTGTAACACCACGCCGCCAAAGCTGACAGCTCCATTAAAACATGTAGAGAATGGTGTCACTGTTGTCAGTTGCTCGCTCCCCCACTTGAAAGGCCCACTTCGCACTGAGCATTCCAGGCCAAAGTGGCTGGTGACGCGACCTGGAAACTCGAGAAAGGAACCACTCTCAGCTTTTCACCCTACCCTGCCTAGTTCCGTAAGGGAATTTTCAATAACGACCCGAGGAAATCACACACTATCGAAATAGATTTGGCATCCAAAGGGGATGACCCCAAACAATCTGTCTGTAAACCAAAGGTTCTTTTACCGCAACCCAGTGCAGGCCTCGCCACACGATCCTCTTGTCCAGCAGGTTCAACACATAGAGTACACAGGCCAAGTCTCTGATCACGCTCTTTTGGAAAGCTTCGATAACATCGACCACAGAGAAACTGTTAACGACAATGTGCGTATAAGCACTTTGAAGCTATGGACGACAACCTGGAAACTGACTTGCAACCAGCGGTCCCCCTACGAATTAGTCTGCCCAACCGCAAAAAGTGCAATCTCCAAGTGCAAGCTAAGAACAAGTCAAAAGGAATACATCTATTTGCCCACAACAAGGCCAACCTTGTGACACAGGACGCTTTAACAATCTGGGCTAGATATATTGAAAACGGGCTGAACCAGCTAAGAAATACCTATGCATCAGAGGTACCTACAGTGGACAAACTTCATTTTAACAAGCGTCCAACCAGAGAAAGTAAAAACAGACAACGCCAAAATCTAGGGGTACAGACATGAACTCGTCTGAAGAAAGTGACACAAACAATTCCAATTCAAACTCTCCGCACGTTCCTCTGGGCATGAAGCAACATGACACGTGCAACTCAAAATCAGGTATCAACGCTAATATGATAGCGACTTTATCGACTACCATGACACTGTTCATGAAATTGCATGAGAACCTGATCGATCAACTGAAAGACCAAACAACAGTCATTGCAATAATGCTTTCTAAGCTCCTGTTTGTGGAAGGCTTTACAACAGCCATAAAGAAGAATCTGAACAAAAATAGCCCAGGTTACAAATATTCTGAAAAGTATTTTGGACACAAATATTTAGGAAAGAAACAATAGGAAAATTCATATTACCTCAACAACAGTGGGACATCAAAAAGAGGACAGTCAGGAAGACAGTCAAGAGAACACCTATAATCAAACAACTATGCAGGATCATCATACGCCTAGGAGGGCACAATTCCACCCACAGAGGAAGGTGGATCGGAAGACGAGAACCGTGCCATTGGCCTGTGCAGATCTACAAAAGCCTACAAAAGCCTACAGAGAAGTTGCCCGAAAGTCCATCAACGAACGTCTCTGCCGAGGATCCTGAAACACAGACAGCAAAGGGTACCCCTAACGCTGAAAAGGATGAACGTATGGAGGTCTTCGAGACTGGTAAAACTAGTGAGGTGATCTATGATATGATATGATAGGTTATTTATAATGCGCTTAATACCCAGAGGTACCTAAGCACAGACTCGGGGATCAAACCTGTGTTGCTCTGTGTCGTCTTGCTTCCAAGGCGAGCATGTTGCGCATGAGCTATCCGCCCGAAGCTGATATGAGTATAAATCCCACCCTCAAACAGGTGGTGTGCTAACCAAACGATTAGCGAATGAAACAGTCTTGGAAGTCCTGAACACAACAGAGCATGTCAAAGACTTTCATATATTCGCAAAAAAATCAGAAACATCAAAGGAGAGACTCAAAGGTTTAAAGGAAGTCTGCACAAACACCACAAAATCTACAAAGAAGCTCACAACAAAGTCAAAAACAAAAGATATGGGGCAAGAAAAATTAAGAACATGAAGGCACTACACAAGCTGAGGTCTAATGGAAAGCAATCTTTCATCAGAAATTTGACATTACTAACAAGAGTTAAACTTACAACATCGGACAAGGAGTACAATGAGGAATCGACCCAAAAATGCTCACAGGAAATTCAAGAAACCCCTGACCAGGACAACGGTTCTGGAATACAAAGCCTGCATATCTATATTGACGATGATTTGATGAACATCTCCACCTAGACAATGGGTCTCATTGCGGGTCCGGCAGTAACCGTGCCGGTGATACCGGCGGATTGACACTGGACCCGTAATGATTTACCAGCGCATGACAACCCGGGAACACCAGGGGATTAGAACCCGGATTGACCCGGATAGTTAGGCGCCGGCAAATTGTAAGTCCCATTTCCCGTAGAGCTTGATAATATTCCCGCCCCCAGACCTGTAATATGCCGGTCCAGAAACAACATGCCGGTAAGATTACCGGCACTGTTGTTTCCGGACTGGCAGGCTCGGAATGAGCCCCAAAGACTGACTACGAGGACAATGATTGTTTTGAAGACACAGGCGTTGAACACGAGCAATCCGCAATCTGTATTGGCCATCAGATGCAGCAAAAAATGATGAGCGAAATCCAGCAACAGAACAAGCAACGTCTAAAAGACTCAGCACTTCTGATAATGCTAATACTAATAAACAAAATGAAATATCCATTTACACCCCCTTGCAGATGAAACTCTGTAACGCCGAGACCTTGCTTAAAGGGAACAGGAAAGTGTAGCCCCATTATTTTTAACGTTGGAGGAGAAAAGAAAAATGAAACAGTATAGGAACGAGAAGATGGGCAGGAACTGCCCTGATCAAACATGGGATGAAATCGCTGAACATCGGGGCTTTGAAGTCAATTGTGTAGTACACGAAAGCACAGTGAAATGAGTCAACAAGCCAATGCTGTTCAGGGAAAATATATTCATTAGCATAAAAAGAAACAGAGTCCAATGGGACACGAACCATCATCCATTATCAACCCGACACCGCGGACTACATGAGGAATTGCCAGCAGGAGCAAGGCAAATTCATTCTCAATAGTGGCAAAATCATAGACAATGAAAGACAACAGTCACATCAGATAGAAATGTCCAAGTTGGACCACGGATTGGCCTAAAGACGTGTCAAGCCTTGACTTTTTAAACTTTAGAACAGAGACACAAGGAACTCCCGAATAGAGGAAGCTCACATTTTGACGTAAATAGTCAAAATACAAGGTGTGCAGAAGACCTAGGGCCTCACCAAAAGAAGAACAAGGAGAATCCTCTGAAGAGAGGCTGTTAGCATTGACCCACTCAAGAAAAATAGCCTTTGAAAATGTTGCCCAGTCGGGCTATGCACTTGCTCGATATGTTCAGCTAATGCCTAGTATTGCTCTGGCAAGATAAGCAGCAAGGCGGGCAGCAGAGCAGTCAGTTGAAGTTTGGATTGGCACAAAGGAGTCAACAGTAATAAGAAGTAATCAGAAGACCCATCAGAGCGAGGAAGCGCGTAATGGAATGCAATAGTGGTGTTACCTGATGGCCAATATCCTTGTCAGTGATCACAATCTTCACAATGGGGGTTCCCGGACCGATGCCGCTGCCGTGCACCCTGGGAAGACATGGCAACCCACTCCTCCTGCACTCGCTCCGCTTTGCTCAGGAGCCTGTGTTTTTCACTGCTGAGACCACCTTCAGGGTAAACACTGTGGAAAGACTCGCAAGCAGAGGGTCTGTCCACACAGCAACACACTCCTCCCGCACTTGCTCCGCTTCGCTCAAAGCTCGCCCCTCTTTTTCATTGGTACCTTTATCGACCACCCCAACATTCCCCCTTAAGTTAATACATTCACTAATAAACCAGTTTCTTGTTCTTTTAACAGTCTTTTCAGGGAAATAAAACCCTACAACCATCTCTCACATTGGTCCCGCTATGGGCATACTCCTCCCCTGAACAAACCCAACTCGTCCCCCCACCATTTCTGTAGTCTACCCGTTACTCCACACAATCATACCAATTTGGTGGAGGACACAAGGCAGCTTCAGTCCACGTACCCATGTGATATGAAATGGTAGTGGTTCTACTCCTGGAAAGGGTCACAGTCATCATGGCAGCTGCTTTTGGTACCTGGGCAGAACAGCATCATAAGAGCATTTGACAGAAACAAAAGATAAGAAAAAAAAGACAAAAATTGGCATTAAGACCTTGACAGCTAAACTCATCCAAGACGGTACCCAAGAAAGAAGAGTTCAACCAAGGTTCATTTGTAATTCCTGTTTCGTTCTCCATGACAATCCTGCGCTTGTGCTACACAACAATTATCTGAGTAAAGATTTCATTGTACCGTCCATGGCATGGGCGGTACAAATGTACAACATGAGCTACCAATTTTTGGCACACTCACCCCCCATAGCTGTTAGGAGGTTGAGGATGTACCTATTTTGCAGCACTATGAGCCTCAAGGCCTGCAGCTCTTCTTTGATTGCACTAAACGCTAGCTTGGAAGAGTTCACAAACAATAAAGGTTTGTAGCGGTTGACCTGGCGCTACTTTGTATTCGCGATGGCTTTAACACCAGGGACCAAGAACGAAGAAAAGAACATCTGAGTCTGGCTGAACATTCAATACTGCTAGGAATGTTCATCAGAGATTCTGAAGATATCGCTTAGATGTAGTTGGACTGCTTGGTTTGTTTCAACGGTTCCTCTTCACGATCAAGCAAAGTTACTGGTTAGTCCATATACAATGACACAGGGGATGCAAGGGGCACAGGGGATAAAGGGGGCACAGATGTGGCTTTGGGCATCGGGCAGGCAAGCATAGGGATAACAAGGACAGGCACATGTAGCATAGTGAGACTGCACACACTTCGCCAAGTTTGAGGTGATTGTCAGTAAGAGAAGTGTCCACAAGACCAAAACAGTTCAAGAATTGTAGATATACCCCTAGCCAGATGAGCGAAGTGTGCGTCTGCAGTTTCCATTCCTGCGAACAACCACCCTAACATCGCCCTTAAAACACCAAGAGAAATGTGTGAGTAACTGGGTCTTAACAAGTTTCTCTGGCACCTTGGGCCATGTCAAATATTTCAGATACGTTTTCCAAACATTTCCACACTCTTGGTTGATTGGTGACACCCCTTCTCCTGAGAATCCCCTCATTCCTCCAGCTCTGCAACTCTTCACCCCATGGTCCCATCAGCTATTTACTATAATGGACCCTTCCAAGCTCAATTGGACTCTTTGCATACAATGTACATTCTTCTGCTCTTTACAATCTAAGGTTGAACATTCCTCGTCAACAGGTAAGATAGTGGCTGTGACTGATTGCCCTTGGACCTGCCCTCAGACCATGCACAAGTGCCTCCGCTAACTCTATCTCGTCTGGAATAAATATCCTAAGGACTCCAGAAACATGGGGGATAAGAGAGCAAATGTAGCAAGAGCCTACATATCTCTCTCTATCTCTCCCCACCCTCCTCATATGCTTGTACCAAATGTTATCTGCTGCAAAGCAATGTGCATCCATTATTGGATCTGAATTTATATCCTCATTGCCCATGAGGTCGAAAACACTTCGAATGGATTGTGTCCTCCCACGTATTCCTTATCTTTGATAAATCCATTTCCAGCTTGCTTGCCTCTGAAATTCTTTTCCCAGTAGCAGGCTCTGCGCATCGACATCCCTTGAGTCGGTGTCCCTCGAAGGCCTCCGTATCGGCACCAACGTCATCATAGGTATATATAGACTCGCGCAGCGTCCGTTTCTCTGTTCCATTTTTCCACGCTCGGAGACGCAGCGCTCGGTTCCTCAGTGAATCTTTACTAAACTTTGATTTTATTAAAATATTCTTCGAACTACGATGGCATCTTCGTCACACTTCATCAACACTGCGATCCGGTTTCAAGAAATGCCGGGATTGTGGAAAAAAGATGTAGTTAAACGATGCTCAGAGAATCTGCCTGTGGTGCCTGGGCTCAGAGCACCAGTGTTCGGAGTGTGAGGAATGTATGTCCATGACGTCGAAAGCCTTGAGAGAGCGTAGGGGGAAGCTGGCTGGAAAAAGGTAAGACCGTTAAATCTTCTACCCCTTCGAAATTGTCCTCATTCATCTCCTCGCCATCAGAGAAAACATTCCCGCTCAATCTCGTAGTTGTTCTCACCACTCATCCATATCGAGACATACTAAGAAGAGGCGTCATAGATCACCTTCCTCTTCCTCTTCATCTTCCAACTCACTAGAAAGGGTCACCTGCCCCACTAAACACAGCTCTCCAGCTAAGTGGGAGGAATTTCGCAACGAAATGCTAAGGGTCTTCGAGAACGCTGCCTGGTCCTCCTCGGAGATGCCTGGAGGTGATACCCAGGGTGAAAGACCCAAAAAAGAGAAATGGCGTGAGTCGTAGACCTGGGCAAATAAAAACCCTTGAGAGCGTCATGAACCCTCGAGTAGAGACAAGGGCCCTTCGAATAGGATGGTGTCATCAAAGCCATTGTCGAAGGCACCTTCGACACATAAGACAATGTCATTGACGCCATTGTCGACCCTGATGAAGGAGAGACCATCGAAGCCTCATGCCCCGACTGCACCATCGGTGCTCGGGCGTCGGCCATATCGACGACATAGAGTAGAATTCCGGTTCTCTCAACGACATCGAGGCCATACTCAGAGTAGATCAACAACTACAACCCTATCTCAAGCAGTGTCGACCAATTTGGCTCCCTCATCACTTGAAATGGGTTTTACCCTTTACCCACGCTCTGACTACTTCAGAACTTTGTCCTCCATTTATGATGAAGGGGAAGACTCTGATAATTAAAGGCTTTTTGGCTTACAAACTACAAGAGTTGCTATTGCAGAGGAGCTAATATCAGAGGAAGTCAGATTAAAAGATCTTCAGGAGTCTTTACAGGATGCCAGTGGCATAGATACCTCTCCAGAAGCTGACTTCGGCAGACAAGAACCTGGGGAGCATGAAGACATGTCTTAGAGAGCTCTTATGGCGAGAATGATGGAATGTATGGAGTGGTCAGCAACTGCACCCTCTTTTCCAACAAAATGACTTAACAGACATCTTAGATAAAGGACCTCAAGAAGACCCTATAGTTCCTTTTCATGCAGCATTACAGAGAAAGATAACTGCAAATTCGGAAACACCGGCGGTTATGCGTGCAGTAAACAAAAAGCTCTTGGCGAAGTACAGAACATTGGCCTCCGATCCTCTGTACTTAACTAAGCATCAGACCCCAGAGAGCTTGGTACTACAGGCTGCGACTTTGTCAAGCAGGCGTTCCCCACAATACCGCAATATAGGGACGACAAGAAATTTGACGCCATGGCCAAAAAGGTCTTCTCGGCATGCAGCATGGCACTAAAGTCAGTTAACGCCACTTGCACGCTAACGAGATTCAGCCACACCCTTTGGGAGTGCGATTCATCAGTGGCTGACCGTCTCCCAGAAGGGGGGGAACGAGACACATTATTGAATATCAAGGATGGGAAGGATGCGATGTGCGAGTCCCTCCAAACAGGTCTCGACTCTGCTGACAGCATCAGCAGAGCAATGGCGGCCAGTACCACAATCCGCAGATTTGCGTGGTTACGGAAGTCTAATTTTGCTCCTGATGTACAAGCCAGACTTCTAAATATGCCTTTTTCATGGCACCTCTCTATTTGGCAAGAAAGCTGATGACAGTTTGGAGAAATTGCAAACCTCCAAAGCGGCAGCCAAATCCCTTGGGGCTCCAATTCGTCAAACTCCAAACTGCCCCTCAGGTACATCCTGGAGGGGAAAGCACTTTCGTTTTTACTCTGCATTTGGAAAAGGCAGAGGGCAGCCAGCTCAAAGGGGCCAGAGACAATTTACCCATGGTGGACGGGTCAAAGGTACCAAGTCTGCATCAGCAGGTGCTGCCTTACCCTCAGAATCTGTGTCAGCCGCTCCAAAACCCCTCTGAGGTCTCTCCTCACAACACCAGTGGGAGGCAGGTTAACTCAACATCTGACAGGATGGCAGGCTATTATGTCAGATGCTTGGGCATTGGAAGAAATTGCCCACGGTTACTGCCTGCCTTTCCTACACACTCTTCAGAAGTTTCCAGATCCGCTCCTTATGCAGGAGATTTTAGACCAGCTAGAGAAAGGTGCCATAGAAGCGGTACCTGTAGCGGAGAGGAACAAGGGTTGGTACTCCCTATCCTTCCTAATACCAAAAAAGGACGGAGGATTGAGACCCATCTTGGACTTACGAGAATTGAACAAATTCCTCAGGAAGGACAGCTTCAAGATGGTAACTCTTTCTCAGATCCTTCAGGCCCTCCAGCTTCAGGATTGGTTGGTATCTTTGGACCTTCAGGATGCTTACTTTCATGTGCCTATCCATCTCAAGCACAGAAAGTACCTGAGGTGCGCCATTGGCAGCTGTCACTATCAATTTCGGGTTCTGCCATTTGGGCTGACCTCTGCCCGAGGGTCTTCACCAAGTTAATGGTGGTCGTTGCAGCAAGTCTAAGGAGGGGAGGAATTCATGTCTACCCCTACCTGGACGACTGGTTGATCAGAGCAGTGTCCCCGGAACAAGCTCAGATCCATCTAGATTATGTTCGCAACTTCCTCCACAAGCTGGGCTTCGCCCTCAACTTAAAGAAGTCACAGATGCTAACTGTGATGCTGGAAATGCATTGGAGAGGGACAGGGCCTCTGTATCCTTGTCCTTTACTGTTTTTATTGTGTGGTCTGTCATGTTTTCCGCGTAAGAGTTCGCGTGGGACTCCTGGCGGTGCAGCTCTCTCGCTTTTGGTTTGGTGAACAGACCCGTGGGGTACCCTTATGGCACCCATGGGTAGGGGTACAACCCTGTGCCTCTAGTGTGTTTTTGGGCACCGGTGTGTGACCCACAGAGCATGGTACAGGCTGGTGGCAGCTCTGTGCTGAAATGACTGGTGCCCTGAGTGTCCTCCATTTTGGGATGACCAGGCCCTGGCATTGGGAATCGGTAGATTTCGGATGAAGACAAAATGGCCGCCATGGCCTCTTGCCTTCCATCACCTGTTACCTTGATCTTCCCGAAGTCCCGGGAAGCCCTGCCTCTGTCCCTTCCTGACTGGCTGTTGGGTGGAAGTTCCATATATGGTAGTGTGTGGAAGTGCCGACCAGACTGCCTGGAACCTTCTCAACGGCCGTATATTGTGGGTACGTCTGTGGGTGGGACCTGGGTGAATGGAGTGTGTGACGAATATGCATTCTATATTGTGGCTGTCTAGTATCTGGTGGTTGACACAATGGTTGAGACAGCCCTGCCCGAAACCGGTATGAATGAAGCTTGGAGTGTTGAATGGCTCGGTACTTGTCTCAATACACATAACTTGTTGTGAGTGTCTGGAGAGAAGTGAATGGCCTGAATACCTCGTGTGCATGATTGGCTGCCTGCCTGCATGAATGCCCGTAGTCGTGATTGGATGCTTGAGTGTGACCCAGTGCAATGAATGGGAGATCAACAGTATATCTGGGGACCTCACTGCTATGAATCGTGTTCAGAAGCAGAAGTCCACTACGACGAGTAACTGGAGTAACTGCAGCTTGATCCTGAAGCCCTGCTGGACGAGAAGAATTGCTGTTGCTCTCCTTCACAATCTGAAAGCTGCTGTGCTTCAAGAACTGACCCAGAGAGGACCTGGTAAGGCGCCCTCTTCCCGAGCTACGAGGGACCATCGTGCACAGCTGATCTTTGCCTAAGCTCCCTGGTAGACAGACCTTCGACAGGCTGCCGACCCAATACGGGGTCTGCTGCGGAACTCCAAGGAGAAGCGCCCGGACTGTTGTCCGCCACTGTCGACGACCGCCGTCGCCGACTGGAGCCGCCGTGCTCCCGTTTGCCTAAGAACTATTGTAACCAAGGACGCTCTCCTCCGCATTGTCGCCGCTGTATCCTGCTGGAGAAGGCCTGACGTCGCTGTGCCGAGGAGCATCCACCGGTGGGTTTCCCCTCACCCAAAAACCACAGAGACGCCGACGACTCGACGCCCTTGCTGGGCCACAGTTCTTCAACTCTTTGCGGTCCAGAACTATCGACACTGAGGTGCCCCGCACGCCTTTTCCTGGCAGGACGTTTACGCTTCCCCGTCAAGGAGCACCACTAGGAACGACACGGCCACTTCACCATCGTAGCTCGACCTGTTCTCTGTCGGACGTTCGACGACCCGTGACCCCTGCCTGAAAGGGAGGACACTCAAGAAGGGTTGTCGATTTCCCCGACGAGGAGCGCTACAACGCCAGGTATTTTGGGGTTGCAGAACTATTGGAAAGTCTAGTTGGAAGAATATATGGACTGGGCTTGTATCTTTCTTCTACAGGTTGCCCAGGAGGGGGGGGATCTCCACACAGAACTGTGTTTAACGGTATCGACCAGTATTCTGCCAACTGTTCAACCATCTTGCTTTCCTTCCTCTCTCTACTACTGGTTTCCTCTTTATTTTGATCTGTGTGTCATTCTGACCGTATGCACTTTAAGGAGATCGAATAACGTTAGTGGTACCACTCTAGAATTGTACATATTTACCATTGTTGATTTTCGGAGTACAAAGTGAGTTATCGCAATCGTGTATATGACCGTGAATATTAATTATATAAAGACTGTGTTTTAACCGATACAGTGTGTGGACATTCCTTCGTGGGTGCTTGGGGACTACACTGTACTTAAGAACCAGCTCGCATCACCTGTCGAGAAGCTAGGCCTTGATTGCTCGACCACAACTACCAATACTAGAGAATCTTGGCAGGGGTCTCTGTGCCTCCCCTATACCATATAGAGAGCGGAGGTGCAGACCCCCCCTCCAGTCTTTACAGCTGGTGGCAGTGGTGGGATGCTTATGGTTTTAACACTCAGTGTATAACTGTTCAACTTACGAAGGATATGGTTTAGTCGTGTACAAGATAACTGCACTACAAGCAATGGAATCTATTGCGAATGCTAAATTGACTTGGATGAGCTTAGAGGCTCTCCAGAGTGCTGGTGAAGCCAGGGAATTAGACTTTGTGGATAAATCTAGGGCTGAGCTGATAGCTGCCCTGGTGGACTACCAGATCGATTGTGAAACTCTTGAAGGGGGGATTCAACCAATGATGACTCTACCCCGGGGGTTGTCACCAAAACTGATTCTGGGAATGCCACCATTCCTGCTGCCTCTGTTCCGAACCCCAGCAGTTCTTTAGAGTTGAGTTATTAAGGATAAAGTTGGCCTTTGAATATCGCAAGTTGGAATTAGATGCTGAGCTTAAGAAAGAAGAGTTGGCACAGCAAGTGGAACTCAAAAATAGGGATCTTGAACTCAAAGATAAGGACCTTGAACTCAAGAAAAAGGACACTGAATGTCAGCGAATCCAGCTAGAGAAAGCTCGATTGGAGACTTCAGCGAAACCAGTTGAGTGTGTCAGGTCCCCAGCAACCAAGTTTATGAAAGATTTGGTTGGTGTGTATGCGGAGGGTTCTGATATCCTCCAATGGATTGAAGCGTTTGAAATGGCTTGTGCAATTCACAATGTTGATAAGAGAGATTGGGCTAAGTGTTTAAGCAGAGTGCCTCAAACTGGATATGACTGTATTCTGAAACTGAGTGTGGAAGAAAGGGGTCAGTATGAGTGCATGAAGTCTGCCTCAATCACCAAGTTTGGTGAAACGCCTACCCAATATCTTAAACGGTTCAGGGATTTTAAGAAACGAGAGAATGTGTCTTGGGATGACTGGGTGAGTGCTGCGCACATGAACATGATGGGGTGGATTGATGGTTACAAAGTGTAAACGTTTGTTGAATTGTCTCACCTCTTTTTGAGCATTTTTCGGAAGCCTGTTCACCAGAGCTGCGTCAGTATGTTGCTGACCAGAACATTTTGGACCCCTTTAAGCTGGCTAGGTTGGCTGACAAGTGGGTCTCCCTCCGGGTGTCCTCTAAGGACTTCAGTGGGAAGGAAAAAGGACAAAGAAAAGGGGGCATCTCAGAAAGCTGAGTCCCCAAAGCAGTCACAGACAGGTAAACCAAAACCTTCCTCTCCGAAGACCCAAAAACCTAGTGGGGATAAGTCTGTTGTGGGTGGGAGTAAGAGTAGTGGTCCGCCTGCTGCAAAGCAGGGTCCCAGTGGTTCCAGTACCGTACCCCGCATGCCCGGCACATGTTGGGATTGTGGGGCTCTGGATCACCGAAGGGGTGACCCCAAGTGACAGGGTAAGGCACTTGGAGTCCAGGCTGTCAGCCTGACCTGTCCCTATTCCGTACCTGAGGTGGAGGCCACCGTCGCCCCTCCTCTACTGGGATCACCTTCGGTGCTCCCGTAGAGATTTCCTTAGTGTCCCTTGGGGCCTGGGACCAGTACGCAGAAGTACTGGCGACTATCCCACAAAACACTCGTAGGTTTTTGAGAAGGGTCCTCTTGAATGGCCAGCCTTTTACTGGTTTGGGAGACACTGGGGCAAGCATGACGGTGGTGGACAGGACCCTGCTCAAGCCAGAGGACTATGTAGGTGCTCCACTGAGAACCACCAGGTTAGCTGGTGGGCCTCCCAAATTATCGCTTGTAGCCTTAGTCAACATTACAATTGGAGACAAGACAGCAAAGGTTCCGGTCCTGGTTCAGGACAACGTGCCTGCGAACATTTTGTTGGGAAACCATTTGGTCGAGTTGGGGATGATCACGGACGGTCTCCCCATGGCTGCTGTGGCAGTCACCCGATCGCAGGTCACACAGGGTCCGGCTGCGAGCCCGGTACCCTTGCTGACGGGGAAACCCAAGGCACGAAAGAAACAGAGGAGTAAGAAGCCCGCCTCTGTGGAGGGAGCCCCTGCTCTTCCCTGCTCTTCCCGCTGTTTCGACAGCACCCATTGGGAGCCATGATCCGGACGGGCTGGGTCCAGTGGTAGATCCCGTCTCAACTCCTGTGGGAGACGAGCCAGAAGACTTTCCTGTGGAAGAGGCTCTTAACCTGGAGGATCATCCCGACCTTCGATGCTTGTTGGCTGAAGGGGGACCCTCCCGGGCGGACTTCTGTATGGGACAGAGAGTGCGCCACTCTCTCGAGGGTCTGAGGACACAGGCTCTGTCCCAGGCACAAGGAGAAGTGCCTAGGACATTTCGGATTTATTGGGAGGGTGAGCTCCTTGTTAGTGAGCCCACTAAGCCTGAACTTGGTGCCCTCAAGAGGTTGGTGGTACCCCAGGTTTACAAGCCCTTCCTGCTGCAGTTGGCACACAAGGTGCCCTTAGCTGGTCATCTTGGTACCAAGAAGACTAAGCAGAGGCTCTCTGCCCATTTCTACTGGCCACGAATGGGGGTAGAAGTGGAGTCCCACTGCAGGACCTGCCCAACTTGTCACTTGTCTGGCAAGACTGGAGGCAGAGTCATCGCCCCAGTGCAACCGTTGCCAGTGGTTGGCACACCGTTTGAGAGGGTGGGCGGGCATCGACATCGTCGGTTCCCTTGACCCTCCCACTTCGGGTGGACATCGGTTCATCCTAGTCTTGGTAGATCATGCCACCAGGTACCCTGAGGTTATACCCCTTCGGACGGTTACGGCCAAGGTGGTTGCCAGGGCCCTCCTGGGCATTTTCACCCATGTTGGATTCAGAGGATCCAACTTCATGTCGAGTTACATGAAAACCATGTGGAAAGAGTGCGAGGTAAGCTATAAGTTCTCCACCTCTTACCACCCCCAGACCAATGGTCTGGTTGAGAGATTTAATATAAAACTCAAAGGCATGCTAGGTGCTTTGGAAGAGCCCCTCAGGAAGAAGTGGGATCTTCTCCTGCCATGCCTGCTGTTTGCTTACCGAGAGGTACCTCAAGAGGGTGTTGGTTTCAGCCCCTTTGAGTTACTCTTTGGGCTCCCCGTGAGGGGGGCCCCTCGCCTTAATCTGTGAAGGTTGGGAGGCCACCCCTCCAGGTCCCGCCAAGCAAGAGGGAGGACTATGTGTTAGGCCTCAGACAGAGGATGACACAGATGATGGGTCAAGCAACAGTGAATCTTAAGGCCAGCCAGGAATTGAATAAGTACTGGTATGACCTTAAAGCATCGCAAGTGGATTGGACTCCGGGACAGGAGGTCCTCGTGATGGAGCCTACCAAGCCTCGGGCTTTGGCAGATAAGTGGACTGGACCCTTCAGGATAATCTCCAAGATGGGCGAGGTCAATTATCTGGTTGACATGGGAGCCTCTGGGGTAGCCCCTCAGATATTCCATGTTAACAGGCTCAAGCCTTTCCACAGGCGGGCCAAAGTCTCATGTCTCTTGCTAACTTCAGGGCAAGAAGAGGATGAGAGTGAGGCCCTTCCTGATTTGCTGCATAGCAACCCTCAGGATGGCTCAGTGGAGGGAGTACATCTCTCTCCCGCTCTGATGAGGACTTTGCTCCGGCAGTACGCCTCTCTGTTCTCACTGACACCATGCCTTACACCATGGTGTAGGCACGAGATTGACACTGGTGACCGTGGGCCTGTCAAAAGCAGGTGCTACCGTATGTCAGATACCGTCAAGAACCACATCCAGGCTGATGTCGCCAAGATGTTGATCTGGGTGTTATTGAACCCTCAACCAGTCCCTGGTCCAGTCCCGTGGTCCTTGTCCCCAAGGCAATTTCCCAGGCAAGTACCAAGGATTGGAGGTTCTGTGTGGACTACCGAGGAGTCAATGCTGTCACCAAAACTGACGCGCACCCTTTGCCCCGGGCTGATGAGCTAGTGGACACCATAGGTGCTGCCAAATTTGTGAGCACCTTCGTCCTTACCTCAGACTATTGGCAAATAGCTCTTACGGACCATGCCAAGGAAAAGATGGCGTTGTCAACACCAGAAGGACTCTACCAGTTTAGAGTCATGCCTTTTGGGCTGAAGTACACCCCTGCCACTTACCAGAGATTAGTCAACCATGCGCTCAGTGGACTGGAAGCCTTTTGTGTGGCCTACTTAGACGACATTGCCGTCTACAGTTCCACCTGGGAAGAGCTTTTGACTCATCTGGATAAGGTGTTGCAGGCCTTGAAAAGGGCTAACCTCACTATCAAGGCCACCAAGTGCCAGATAGCTCGGGGGAAAGTCACCTATCTTGGTCATGAGGTAGGAGGGGGTCAAATCCAACCTCTCCCCAGTAAAGTACAGGATGTACATGACTGGGAGACTCCCACTACTCAAACCCAGGTGAGAGCCTTTTTGGGCCTCACTGGGTATTATCGCAATTTCATGGCAGACTATGGAACCATAGCTGCACCCCTGACAGCGTTGACTTCGCCCAAACAACCTAGGAAGGTTAATTGGACTGAAGACTGTCAGAGGGCCTTTGATGGCTTGAAAGGAAGTCTGTGTCGGGCACCCGTGCTGTGTGCGCCCGATTACAGCAACCCTTTATCGTTCAAACTGACGCCTGCGACACAGGAATTGGAGCTGTCTTTTCCCAGTTAGATGACAAAGAGAACATCCAATCATATTCATCAGTAGACAATTTAAGGGTAGGGAAGTTAGGTGGGCTACTGTTAAAAAGAAATGTTTTAGTATTGTTTGGAGCCTTAGGCGTTTTAGACCCTACCTTACCGGGTCTACCTTCAAGGTCCAAACCGATCATAAGCCCCTGAATTGGCTTATGCAGGTGAAGAGTGAAAACCCGAAACTGCTCAGGTGGTCCATTAGTCTCCAAGGACTAGACTTTACCATTGAGCACAGACTAGGGAAGAGTCACGATAATGCAGATGGCCTTTACAGAAGGTATGTTGACCGTCTGGATGAGGTTGTCTATCCTGTGGGAGATTTAGGCACCCTCCACCTAAGTCTGGGGGTGGGAGGGGCGACTGTGATGCTGCAAATGCATCGGAGGGACAGGGCCTCCGTATTGTTGTCCTTTACTGTTTTTATCGTGTGGTCTGTCATGTTTTCCGCGCAGGAGTTCGCATGGGACTCCTGGCGGTGCAGCTCTCTCTCTTTTGGTTTGTTGAACAGACCCGTGGGATACCCTTATGGCACCCATGGGTAGGGGTACAACCCTGTGCCTCTAGTGTATGTTTTTGGGCACCGGTGTGTGACCCACAGAGCAGGGTACGGGCTGGTGGCAGCTCTGTGCTGAAATGACTGGTGCCCTGAGCGTCCTGCATTTTGGGATGACCAGGCCCTGTCATTGGGAATCAGTAGATTCCGGATGGAGACAAAATGGCCCTCCTGGCCTCTTGCCTACCATCACCTGTTACCTTGATCTTCGCGAAGTCCTGGGAAGCCCTGCCTCTGTCCCTTCCCCCTGACTGGCTGTTGGGTGGAAGTTCCATATATGGTATTGTGGGGAAGTGCCGACCAGACTGGCTGGAGCCATCTCAACGACCGTATGTTGTGGGTACGCCTGTGGGTGGGACCTGGGTGAATGGAGTGTGTGACGAATATGCATTCTATGTTGTGGCTGTTTAGTATCTGGTGGTTGACACAATGGTTGAGACAGCCCTGCCCGAAACCGGTATGAATGTAGCTTGCAGTGTTGAATGGCTCGGTACTTGTCCCAATACACATAACTTGTTGTGAGTGTCTGGAGAGAAGTGAATGGCCTGAATACCTAGTGTGCCTGATTGGCTGCCTGCCTGCATGAATGCCCGTAGTCGTGATTGGATGCTTGAGTGTGACCCAGCGGAATGAATGGGAGATCAACAGTATATCTGGGGACCTCTCACTGCTAGGAATCGTGTTCAGAAGCTGAAGTCCACTACGACGAGTAACTGGAGTAACTGAAGCTTGATCCTGAAGCCCTGCTGGACGAGATGAATTGCTGTTGCTCTCCTTCACAATCTGAAAGCTGCTGTGCTTCAAGAACTGACCCAGGGAGGACCTGGTAAGGCTCCCTCTTCCCGAGCTACAAGGGACCATCGTGCACAGCTGATCTTTGCCTAAGATCCCTGGTTGACAGACTGCCGACCCGATACGGGGTCTGCTGCGCAACTCCAAGGAGAAGTGCCCGGACTGTTGTCCGCCACTGTCGACGACCGCCGTCGCAGACTGGAACCGCTGTGCTCCCGTATGCCTAAGAATTTTTGAATCCAAGGACGCTCTCGTCTGCATCGTCGCCGCTGTATCCTGCTGGAGAAGGCCTGACCGTCGATGCGCCGAGGAGCATCCACCAGTGGGTTTCCCGCCACCCAAAGACCACAGAGACGCCGACGACTCGATGCCCTTGCTGGGCCACAGTTCTTCAACTCTTTGCAGTCCAGAACTATCGACACCGAGGTGCCCCGCACGCCTCTACCTGGCAGGACGTTTACGCTTCCCCGTCAACGAGCACCGCTATGAACAATGCGGCCACTTCACCGTCGTAGCTCGACCTGTTCTCCGTCGGACGTTCAACGACCCGTGACTCCTGCCTAAAAGGGAGGACACTCAAGAAAGGTTGTCGATTTCCCCGACGAGGAACGCTAAAACGCCAGGTACTTTGGGGTTGCAGAACTATTGTAAAGTCTAGTGGGAACAATATGTGGACTGGGCTTGTATCTTTCTTCTGCACGTTGCCCAGGTGGGGGGGGGGGGGATCTCCACACAGAACTGTGTTTAATGGTAGCGACCAGTATTCTGCCAGTTCTTCAACCATCTTGCTTTCCTTCCTCTCTCTACTGCTGGTTTCCTCTTTATTTTGATCTGTGTCTGATTCTGACCGTATGCCCTTTAAGGAGATCTAATAACATTAGTGGTACCACTGTAGAATTGTACATATTTACCATTGTTGATTTTCGGAGTACAAAGTGAGTTATCGTAATCGTATATATGACCGTGAATATTAATTATATAAAGACTGTGTTTTAACCGATACAGTGTGTGGACATTCCTTTGTGGGTGCTTGGGGACTACACTGTACTTAAGAACCAGCTCGCATCACCTCCCAAGAAGGTAGGCCTTGATTGCTCGACCACAACTACCAATACTAGAGAATCTTGGCAGGGGTTTCTGTGCCTCCCCTCTACCATATAGAGAGCGGAAGTGCAGATCCCCCTTCGGTCTTTACAATAACATCACAGAGACTCCAGTTCATTGGAGCAGTCCTGGACACATCCCTGGGAAAAGCCTCGCCACTAGAGGTGAGAGCTCAAGATATTATACAGATGGTGACCAGATTTTAAAATGCCCAGCGTCTACCAGTCTTCGATTCTTTTGAGGTTGATCGGCTTCATGGAATCCTGCATTTTTCTAGTGCCAGAGGCTCGTCTGAGAATGAGACCTCTCCAGTGGGCGCTAAGCACCCAGTGGTCTCAATTATCAGGAAGGAGGTCAGATTTCCGACAAATCCTGAACAGAGTAGCATAAGACCTTCAGTGGTGGGCCTGTCGGGAGAACATCTTGATAAGAGAACTGTTTTGGCAACCATGGCCGGAGAAAGTAGTCACGGACGCCTCACTCATGGGGTGGGGAGCCCATACCAACGACTTAACTATCAGTGGTCGTTGGTCTCCGTCGGAGTCCAGACTACACATCAACCTATTAGAGCTGAGAGCAATCAGACGAGCACGGAAAGCTTTTCTGCCATCAGTACAGTACAGGGAAAAATGTTCTGATAATGACGGACAACACAGTAGCCATCCACTACCTCAACAAAAGGAGGCATAGGGTTACTGCCACTGTGTAGAGAGGCAATGCAGCTCTGGTTCTGGGCAATTCAAGAAGGAATCTCTCTATCAGCAGTTCACTTAGCCGGAGAGAAGAACATGAGTGGGAACTAGCTCAGGAAGTCCTTCAAGAGATCTTCACCCTTTGGGGAACTCCTCAGGTAGATCTGTTCGCAACGAGTGTCAACAGGAAATGTGAACGATACTGCTCAAGGGAATTTCCCCCGAGAAGAGCTCTAGGAGATGCGTTTGTGGTGGACCGGGAGTTTTCACTTCGGTACGCTTTTCCTCCAATCCCCGTCATTCCTCACGTAATAAGGAGGCTCAGGAGATTCCGGAAACACATGATTCTAACTGCCCCAGATTGGGCCAGGAGAATGTGGTACACGGATCTTCTGGACATGTCTATTTGTCCTCCGAGACGTCTTCCACAAAGAGAGGATCTTCGCTCGCAAGAGAATGGTCAGATTCTCCATTCGGATATCGGGACTCTCAACCTTCACGTTTGGTTTCTGAAAAGGTTGAGATACAAAGATTGGGACCTCCCGGATGACGTAATGGAGGTGTTGCTTTCTGCCAGAAGGCCAGCAACTAAATCTTTATACCGCTGCCATTGGAACGAATTCTGCAGCTGGCGAAGAGATAAGGATATTGACCCTTTTTCATGTAGTACACCGATAGTGTTCTCTTTCTTGCTATATTTGGCAAATTCAGGACTTCAAGTTGGCACAATCGAGGGTTACCTTGCTGCGTTATCAATCTTTAAACACACGGCTGAGGAACCCTCATATTTCAAGTTGCCTCTAGTCATTCAGTGTCTGAAAGGGTTGACTAATGTCTTTCCCCCAACTCCTTTTCAGGTTCCCCTGTGGGATTTAAATCTAGTCTTAGAATTTCTAATGGGCACTCCATTTGAACCTCTTCATTCCTGTCCATTATAGTTTCACACTCTAAAAACAGTCTTCCTAGTGGCTTTAACTTCTGCCAGAAGAGTGAGCGATCTACAAGCTTTATCTTGCAAACCTCCACATACCATCTTTCACAAAGATAAAGTAGTTCTTCAAGTGAAGCCAAGCTTCCTCCCAAAGGTTGTCTCAGAATTTCATATCACACAACAAATAAACTTGCCTTTATTCTACCCTCCTCCTCACCCAGGCAAAGTGAAAGAGAGATTGCACAGGCTGGATCCAAGGCGTGCCTTGAGTTTTTACATTAACAGACTTACAAGGATTAGGCAAGCAGATCAGTTGTTTGTGGGATATGCAGGACATAAACTGGGGTTACCTATCATGAAACAGACCATTTCAAGATGGATAATACTAACTATCATAGAGTGCTATAAATTGGCAGGAAAAGATCCTTCTCAACACCGCAGGGTTCATTCAACCAGGGGTATTGCAGCCTCGTCGGCTATCCAAAGAGGAGTTCCAATTAATGACATCTGTGCGGCTGCCACATGGTCGTCCGCACATACTTTCCCCAAATTCTACAGTCTAGATTCCTCCACTAGCCAGGAGACTAAATTTGGGAAAGCTGTGTTACACTCTTAGAATTCTTAGAAAGTCACTAAATTTTACTCCCTCCTCCTGTACACATTACTGCTTTGGGAGTCTATCAAAGATAAGGAATACTTGGGAGGACACAATCCATTCGAAGAACAAGTCACTTACCAACTGTAACGTTCTTTCGACTGGATGTTCCTCCCACGTATTCCTTATCGCCCTTCCCGTCCTAACCTGCAGTAAAACTTCCCTTGTAGTTGCAGCCTACGCTCCTTCAAGGGTACTAACCTTTTCATACTGGACAAACACAGCACCTCAAAATGGAAATGAGCAACGGACGCTGCACGAGACTATATATACCTATGATGACATTGGCGCCGATACGGAGGCCCTCGAGGGACGGTGATGCGCAGTGCCCTCTACTGGGAAACATTTTTCTTAAGCCAGCAAGCTGGAAATGGATTTACCAAAGATAAGGAATACGTGGGAGGAACATCCAGTCGAAAGAACGTTACAGTTGGTAAGTAACTTGTTCTTCTCTATGACCTGAATAATACTTTATCAAATTCTACAGTACTGGAAAACTTATAAATATTCACATTAATACTGTCCCTCATTCTGGAACACAATAACAAAAAAGTTACAGAAATATATATTCAATCATCCTAATATTCATCTTAAATCCACATTTTCCTTTACATTTTAAAATAACAGTTCCTGGTTTTCATTCGCTCACCCCCATTTCTACTGGAAATCCTTGGGGCATATTTAAATTTTAGCTTGCTCCAGTCCCAGTGGAGGGGTGCCGGTATCCCTTCGTATGTCGCTGATGTGTATCCAGCTCTTATTACCCTCCACCTTCACAGCAGTCAAGAGTCACAAAAATCAATTGTGTGGCCAATGGAAACGCTGCTTGTTCCAGCTTCTGACGCAAGTGCGCAGAAAGACAAGGTACCTTGGGAGCAACTGTGGCTGGTGTAGATCATCAGATTCTTTGTGGTTTTCTCCTGTAGACTGTTGATGAGAAGACACAACCTGTGAAGATACAAGTCTGACACTCATGGTTAAAGCCCTAAGGAATTCCCTAAACTCCTCACCAAGAATCTCAATGGACTTGTGTGCATCGGATGCTGTGTGTGCAGGTTAGAGTGGTGTGTGTAACCTGCGCCCAGTCACAAACCTGTGTGGACTGAGGTGGTGATCTTTTCCTGGCTGATTTCACAAATAAAACGGAACAATCGGCAAACAATAATAGTAGTTCTTATGCAAATCACTATACATTTTAGATAAATGGACCTTAATATCTTTATTCAACTGCTCTACGACACCATTGGCCTGAGGGTGGTACACTGAACATAACCTATACTTGATCCCCAAGAGCGAAGTGATTTCTGAGAACAATGCATTAAAGAAGTGTCCCATTGTCAGAGTTCGGCACCTCACAAATTCCCCAGCATGGAAATATCTCCCTCACCAAAAATTTTGCTGCAGACTTAGCATCAGGGTATATGCAGGGGGCCAACCTCGAGCCATCAGGAAAATGGGCAAACAACAACAATGAGGTAGCAAAAAATTGTAACATCTTTCAATCATATCTATTAAATCATTATGGAGCTCCGAAATGGCCCAGAGGGCTGGGCCAAAACTCCTCTTACTGTCTTCATAGTGTTTCCAGGATTAAATTCCCTACACACTATACAATGCCCTACAAATCTACTTACCTGTTCTTGGGGGTTTGGTATGAACCATTCCTCCTTGAGCTCTGTTGCGATTTGTCGCTGAGAAGTATACGACGGGTAGTGTAGTTCTCCAGCATGGGGTCTGGCATGGATTCACATGCTCATGAATATTCCCCGTCGTCAGGCTGGGAATCCTTGGTAAAGAAAAAATCAGTATCAGTTTCGTTTCTGATCTGTCTTTCGTAGTAGTAACCAATCACCGATCTCTGCGTCATACTGACCACAGCCAATGACTGCCCCCTACCTAAGCCCCGCCTCTGGCAGCCATCTTCAGATTTTTACCGCATGTTCAAGTGTTGGGATCCTCGTGCTATTGCTCTCGAGCGTTAGTGCTATTTTTTTCACATTTTTTCTCAAAAAACTTCTATTTTCCGGTCAAAAGAGCCTAAAGCTCCACCGTTTCTTCATCCGATCAACGGGGACCGTGTCGGATTCGTCTACGCCCCTCAAGGGTGAAGATTTCGTCGAGCCACGCTTTTGGAGGACTCCAGAAGTTTCTCAGGCCCATCTCGGACATGGCCCAGGAGAAGGGAAGCTCAACGCCCGGAAAGATTTTCAGGGTCTGCCCTGGATGCCAGCTTCAGAATGTCTTTAAGGAGGACAAACACTCCCTTTGTCTTTACTGCCTACATGAGGACAAGACGCACGTGGAGAAGGACTGTGCGTTTTGCGGCAATATGTCGGAGCAGACCATGAAGGACCGCCATCAACGTCTCTCCAACTGGCTGGAAGGGAAGAGCCCGTCAGGCGAGAAGAAGAAGAAGTCGTCCGAGCGCTCTTCTAAGACCTTTGAGGACGCCCCGGCGACGGGGGTCCAACACAAGGCCAAGCACCGCGAGTCCGCTGGCACCGGGAGCGCCGAACGGTCGGGCTGTAGGGGCGCCAGGCAGGGCGCATCCTCCCTGGCACCATCAACCACGAGCCAACGCTCTGGTTTGGGTAAGAGGAAGGCCGAGCACCCGGCGAAGCTCCTGGAGAGACCCCGGTCGAGCTCGAAGGCCCCATCGGAGGGGGAGCGAGGCAGTGACCCTCCCCCCAAGGAGAAGGCGGTGAGCGCACCTAAGGTGGTGAAAGCCTTAATCCATCCGGCCAAGGTCTCTATCCAGACAGTCGCGGCGGCCCTGGCGCAGCCTGTGGAGGCTACACCAGTGGTGGCGACCTCGGGGCTCAGAGTCTCCCTGCCACCGCGGAGGGAGTCCTCTTTTATGCCCATCGACAGGACCCCCGTGAAACCTCCGACGGAGAAGAAAAAGGGGGGCAGGAGGTCATCGTGGACTCGGCCTCAACCTCTGAGGAAGAGCTGATCGAAGTCTTAAGTCACGGCGTTGGCGTGGAAGAAGACCAGCCCGTCGGGAGGGACCCTGACGTAGGTGACGACGATAACGTTGAGGGTGCTGACGGGGCCCCTGACCGCCTGTCGGACTCACCTCAACCAGTGCTGCAAGACAACTCGGCGGCCATTTTGTTGGCTATACAGTTCTTATGCTCGGAGATAAGGACGAGACTGCCATTGCCACCAGCGGAGGAACCGCTCCCGATGGGGGACCCGGAGCCAGGCCCTTCTGGGAGCCCTCCCCCTAAGAGAAGAAGGATTCATCCTCCACCTCCTTTTCAGCCATTGCGCCCTGTTCAGCCCTCCTCCCCGTCCACGACTCGTGGGGATGATACGGGGACTGACACGGCCGCGACGGGTATGGACGACGAGGTTTACGACGAGGATCTGCCGTCGTCACCTCCCACCCGGGCTTCCCCGCCCGACAAGATTGGATCGTTTTCACTCCATGATTGCCAGGGCATCCGAGCTTTTCCAGCTCTGCCTGGAAGAGAAGAAGAAGGAAGGTTTCCTTTATCAACGGCGCAAGGCCAAGAGGAAGACGGTCCTCTCTGTACCTCTACTGGACGATATTTGGGATGAGGGCCTCGCCCTCCCCAAGAACCCATCCACTACGCCGGCTTGAAGGGATCAGTAAGAGAAGTAGTACCGGGTTCCGGACGCGGCCCCCTTGTGCCTTTGGGCACAGCCGACCCCGGACTCGGTCGTCTCCGCAGCGGCCAGGAAGAAAGCGGGGGGGGGGGCGCGGCCTCTACGTCGACCTCCCCGCCGGACGGCGAGGGAAAGAAATTAGATACGATGGGACGCAGTGTCATCTCGTCTGCTGCGACGACGATTAAGGCGGCCAACGCCTTGGCTATCGTAGCCCGCTACGACAGGGAGTTGTGGTACAAACTGGCTCCGCTGCTGGACTTCCTACCGGACGACAAGAGGGCGGAAGCCCTAGAGATCTTGCAGGAAGGAGAGGTGGCGTCGGACCACGCCATTACGATTGCGATGGACATCGCTGACACTGGATTTCGCCAGTTGGGCAACGGCGTGTGCCTTAGGCGGCGTGGATGGCTCAAGGCTACTGACTTCCGTCAGGACGTGCAGACCAGAGTCTTGGACATGCCGTTCGACGGAAACAACCTGTTTGGGAAGACAGTGGACGATTCCCTTCAAGCCATCAAGGCAGACACATAGACGGCCTGGGCTCTTGGGGTTCTCCAGCAACGGCGGCCGTCCTTTTGGAGCGGGTGCCTCCAAAGGTTCCGGCGGCGGATTTTCCACCTACCGTCAAGCGGCCCGTTCGTCGTCGCAGGAAGCTTACAGCGGACGAGGCAAGTCAGGCGGACCCCGCCGTCGTTGCCAAGGAGGACAAGGCGGCAAAGCCACGTCGAAGCAGGACTGAACCGGCCGTGGGGTCGGGCCCCCACCGAAGCACCCCGGTGGGAGGCCGGCTGGCGAGCTTCGTCAGCGTGTGGGAGTCCATCTCCACCGACTGTTGGGTGCTGGACGCCCTAGCTCAGGGTCACGCGCTCGAGTTTCTAAAGAGGTGCCCGTGCGTCCCCCCTGGGCCAGGAAAGAACATCACGTCCCTCAACTTCTCTTGGAGGTAAAGGCGATGCTCAAGAAGGGCGCCATCGAGCTCGTCCCAAAGAGGCTTCGGGGCTCCGGAGTTTACTCAAGATACTTCCTTGTGAAGAAGAAGACGGGAGGATGGCGTCCCATCCTGGACCTACGACGACTGAACAAATTCATCAAGGCACAGAAGTTCCGGATGGTCACCCTCCAACACGTTCTGGGTCAGCTGGAGGAGGGCGATTTCCTGTCGTCGTTGGATTTGGAGGATGCCTACTTCCATATTCCCATCCTAAAGGGACACCGAAAGTTTCTCAGGTTCGTGGTCCAAGGGCATCACTAGCAGTTCAGAGCCCTTCCCTTCGGACTGAGGTCGGCACCCAGGGTGTTCACCAATTGCCTCGCACCGGTGGCGGCGCAGCTGGGCTGAGAGGGGATCCACGTCTACCCCTACCTGGACGACTAGCTCATCCGAGCGAAGACGAAGGAGCTCGCTGTGGAGCACACGGCAAGGACCGTCCAACTTCTCACGGACCTGGGATTCTCCATAAACTACGCCAAGTCCCACCTGGTGCCTGCGCAAGACGCACTGTTTCTGGGAGCGAAGCTCGACACAGTGTCGCTTCTGGCCTCTCCGTCGGAGGAAAGGACGAGGGCCATCTTGGGCAAGGTGCAGCGGATGCTGGTTGCGGACGCGGCCAGAGTGAGGTCCATCAAGTCCCTCCTCGGAATGATGTCTTCTTGCATTTACCTCATCCGCCTGTGCAGGCTCCGGATGCGCCCGTTGCAGGAGTTCCTGGACGCGCGCTGGATCCAGACGACGGGCAGCTTTGAGGAGAGGATCACACTCGACGAGAGTTTCCGACGAGCGATCCGGTGGTGGGGCACCCGCGCGCATCTGACGGCGGGCATGGACTTCCAGACCCCCGGCCACCAGGAGAGTGTGACCACGGATGCCTCCCTGGAAGGGTGGGGAGCGCACCACGAAAATCTGCACGCGAGAGGCCTTTGGCTTCCGACGGAGAAGTCCCTCCATATCAACGTCCTGGAGCTCCGTGCAGTGTTTTGGGCCCTCAGGTCCTTTCTTCCGTCCCTCAAGGGCAAGGTGGTGAGGATCTTCACTGACAACACCACCACCATGTTCTACATCAGGAAACAGGGTGGAACCAGGTCCCCAGCCCTGTCCAGGGAGGCGCAGGATCTGTGGCATTGGGCCGTCGCCCAGGGGATGTTTCTGGTGCCGTTTCATCTGGCAGGGATAAAAAACACCATCGCCGACTCACTCAGCAGGGAGCTGCACTCGTGCCACGAGTGGGAACTACGACAGGATCTAGTGGACCGCCTCTTCCGACGGTGGCGCACACCCCAGATCGATCTGTTCGTGACGGCGACAAACTCCCAAGTGCCGGATGTTCGCCAGCAGGTTTCCCCAGCCGAGGAGCATGGGCTATGCTTTCTCGTTCCCCTGGGAGGGCCTGTTTCTATACGCGTTCCCTCCATTGCCATTGCTGATCCGGCTCATCAACCAGCTCAAGAGGTCACGGTGCAGGATGATCCTCGTCGCACCTGCGTGGCCGAGGCAGATATGGTTCCCGGACCTTCTGGACTTGTCAGCGTCCCCGTCAATCAAGCTGCCAGTGGACGCGGATCTTCTCTCCAGGGAAGGAGGCGCCATCCTCCATCACGACCCGAAGTCGCTGAACTTGCAGGCCTGGCTCCTGCAGCGTTAGAGTTTGGAGGATACGACATACCGGCCGACTGCAGAGATGTTCTTGCAAAGGCCAGGGTGTCCTCAACTCTTAAATGCTACGGACACAAATGGAAGAGGTTCTCTGTCTGGTGCCACGCACAGAAGATTAACCCTCTACGGATTACGGCTCCACAAGTACTGCCGTACCTACTGACGCTGGCCAAAGCTGGACTGGCGCACGCGTCCATCAAGATTCATCTTGCTGCGATCTCCCGATACACCAGAACCACGGGGCAGACGTCTTTGTGGTCTCATCGTCTGGTGAAAGAGTTCATGAAGGGACTGTTCAGATCGTTCCCGCCGGTGAAGGCTCCGGCCCCGGCATGGGAGCTCAACGTGGTGCTGACCAAGCTCATGGGACCTCCGTTCGAGCCTCTGCACTCGGCTCCGTTGAAGTTCTTGTCGTGGAAAACAGCGTTTCTTGTGGCCATCATCTCCGCACGACGGGTGGGAGAGATAGACTTTTCACGACACGAGGGTAGTGCTCAGGACGCACCCCTCCTTCATGCCCAAGGTGCCGTCCGACTTCCACCTCAACGAACCCTTGGTGTTGCCTGTTTTCTTCCCGTCGCCTTCGTCGCCGGCTGAAAGGACTTTGCACTCGCTGGATGTGGCTAGAGCGCTGAAGTTCTACGTGGACTGCACAAAGTGTTTTCGGAAGACGTCACAACTCTTTGTGAACTTTGGACCTGTCAATCAGGGGAAGGCTCTCTCGAAGGCTTCCATTTCCAGATGGCTCTCCGGCTGTATCATGTACTGTCATCGGTTGGCAAACCGACCGCTGCCTGGCCGTCCGAGAGCCCATTCCACCAGAGCGATCGCAGCTACCACGGCGTTCCTATCTGGTGTGCCCTTGCTGGACATCTGAAGGGCTGCTACGTGGAGGTCGACGCACACCTTCACGAAATTCTACTGTGTCGATCGGGATTCCAGGGAGGAGTCCAGGGTCGGCCAAGCAGTGCTGCGCAACCTGTTCGCCTAAGGTGAGCCTGATGAGGAGGTAAGAATTGCTTAATGTTGTGTTTGATGTAATGCTTAATGTTGAGCCTTTGCCACCTCCCGTGGTTGTGCATGTGTGTACTGCTATGTATTCTTTATTCATGAGCATGTGAATCCATGCCAGACCCCATGCTGGAGAAGGAACAAGTTACTTACCTGTAACTGTTGTTCTCCAGCATGGGTCGGGCATGGATTCACATGCGAACCCTCCCGCCTACCCCTCTGCTGCTCTTCACTTGGTCATATTGCCACTTCACGTGCTACCAAATCTGAAGATGGCTGCCAGAGGCGGGGCTTAGGTAGGGGGCGGTCATTGGCTGTGGTCAGTATGACGCAGAGATCGGTGATTGGTTACTACTACGAAAGACAGATCAGAAACGAAACTGATACTGATTTTTTCTTTACCGAGGATTCCCAGCCTGACGACGGGGAATATTCATGAACATGTGAATCCATGCCAGACCCATGCTGGAGAACAACAGTTACAGGTAAGTAACTTGTTCCTTACTCTAAATCGACAAGAAACAGCTCTACAGGCATTTCTACCTTTCCCGTAAGCTCCTGTCTCCACTACAAATCCATGGGCAAGAAGGCACATCCTTTCTTTGCCCAGGGATCTTTTGCATCCTTATGTGCTCTCACCTGCATTTCAACAATCTGAAACAACGGGGCCGCAGTGTACAGGGCTGGCAACTGTACCTGCTGGGATACGTATTCCAGTTTCTGGGAATATGTAAATGGCAAATATGTGGCTTCTTTCACCGCTTTGTCTGTGGCAATTCCAAGTGCTATTGGGACAGTATGGTTAGTGTGTTCAGTGAATTTATTCCTACCTCTGTGGACAGTATTAGTGATTTCATTAATCGGGATAACAGCGCAGCATGCTGGACAGGGGTCCCGCCAGATCTCCTAAATTCTCTTCTCTGCCACCTTGACAAGCCTGAATGCACAGTCAAGGTTACATACGCAGAGTCAGAATAAATAATTACTGCCTTCCCTTTACTCAATTCCAACACCTCTATAGGTGCGATTAGTTCCGCCACTTGTACAGAGTAATGTGAAGGCAACCATTTATTCATCCTGACCTGATATTCCCCATCCATAAGGCCCACAACTGCCACACCCGTATGCCCGTCACCAGTATCCTGCTTAATTGTTGAGGACCCATCTGCAAAGAGTACCTCACCTCCCTTCAAGGCATCTTCCTTAGCATTCGTCCTCTCTTCCTCATCTCCCACATAAGTCACACAATCGTGGACAAAGTCATCAGGATTGACTAGGTAATACCGTACTGGATGTATGGAAGCATTTGATAGAATAACCTCATGCCTGGGACTCTCTGGATCATCAAAGTCGACTTGAAATTTGCCAAGTTCGCAAAGACTGCATGCCCTTCGTACAATGTCACTGGGCAACCCATAGTAATGGTTGAAAACCTTTGAATCGCAAAAGCTACTGCCGCTAGAGCCTGTTCACAGGGAAGCTGTCCTTGCATCACTGGGTCTAGGAGTCCGCTGTAGTACACTAAAGGTTCATGGCCTAGTGATGTTTGCTTGGCCAGGACTGCTGTCATTTATTTATTTATTTGCATTTATTAAGTGCACAAACAGCCCTTGGGCATCGTGGCACTGTTACAGAAGGCTTACTTGGTTACGGAAGTGCTTACAGAAACACACATGGTGCCTAACTCCATGTTGCAGGGCGGCAGCAGCATACAAATGCAAATTCAATTAGGCGGCAGATACATGGTGCCTAACCCCATGTTGCAGGGCAGCAGCAGCATACAAATGCAAAAAGTCAATTAGGCAGCAGATACATGCTGCCTAATCCCATGCTGCAGGGCGGCGGCAGCATGCAAATGCAAAAAGTCAATTATGCAGCAGATGCATGGTGCCTAATCCCCTGCTGCAGGGAGGCAGCAGCATACAGATTCAAAAGTCAATTAGGTGGGCACTATCAGGCTTGGAAGAATGAAATAAGGGGAGGGGGAGGAAGGAGAGGAGTTCAGAGAGGGTGGGGAAGAAACACGAGAGGGAAAGAGGGGGGTCAGGAGCACACACAGCATCACAGGCTACCAGGAGGAGGGTGGGGGGCACACACAGCATTTTGGGTGACCAGGGGGAGGGTGAAGCAGACAGGGGGCCTTCGTAGTGGGCCTTAAAAGAGTGGACTGGCTCCCTTGCCTGTTCGAATGAGAAAATACATAAAATGGTTTCTTGTTATTCAGTGTCGCCAAGACCACAGCATTACTGATTGCAGCCTTGAGGTCCCGAAAGCAGGTCACCATCTCTTCAGATCATTCTATCGAACCTTTCACCTTCTGCGCTCCCTTAAGTCCTTGCACTAAGGGCCTCATGCAACTAGAGTAATCAAAGATCCATGATCTACAATAATTACAGAGTGCCAAGATCTGCTGCATTTGTTTCACCATGATTGGCTGTGGTGTATTCTGAATGTATTCTCTCTGGCATTACCTTCCTTCCTGCAGGCAATATCACTTGCCCCAAATATGCTACCTCCATCTGCCAGTATTACAAATGTTCTTTGTCCACTTTATGCCCCTTCTCCGCATGTTACTGAATCTCCTCGATAATGCTCTTCTGAAGTGCTACAGACTAGTAAGTCGTCCATTTACATTACTGGACAGCTGTAAATTCCCGAAATCCTTCTGAACCCCCCTGTTGAAAACACTCAGAGATTCACAGTATCCCTGGGGCAACCTTGTGTGCTCGAATCTCTGACCATGATACGTAAACACTGTGAGGTACTGATAATCGGGGTGTAAGGGAATAGACAAAAATGCAATCTTCAAATCGATCACCACGAAGTGGGGCAACCCAGTAGGGATATTACAGAGAATGGTAACAGGATCCGTACCACCAGGAACTTTGCCTCAATAATGTTATTCAGTGGGTGCAAATCCTGGACCATCCTCTAACTGGGCCCCTTACCTTTCTTTACAGGGTAGATGGTTGTGTTGCATGGGGACACAGAAGGTTGTATTATGCCTTGCTTCAACAACACCAGAATGGTCTCATAAATCCCTTTGTCAGCTTCTCTAGACATGGGGTACTGCTTAACACGTGGTAGTATCGCACCAGGTTTCAATTTTATCTGTACTGCTCCAACACTCTTTAACAGCCGCACATCATGCAGATTGCTGGTCCACAAATGTCTTCACCTTCCCTAAATCCTCCTTCTAATATGGCAATGCATTTCGAACGAGGAGCATGATCTGTGGTACTTGCCTTTGCTCTATCGCTATCTGGCAAGGCACCACAATCACAAAAACCATCTCTCCTGGGTGTTCGGCATCTTCTAACAATTAGTGATAAGGTCGGATCGATTCATAAGACTGTGCGCCACTCTCAGCCTTTCTCATCAGTGCCAAACCAACCTATCCTTTTTTATAACTACTGCTTCTAGGCGATTTGAGGGGTCAGAAATGAGAGGCAGACACAGAGGTATCATTCTCAACATTTGCCATTTTATTAATAAAAAGTGATTTGGATAAAGGCATAACTTTCCCTATCCTAAAAAGAATGTCCCTTTCTATTAAACTAAAACTAAAGCAGGATGAGCCTGTGTTCAAACGCAATTTGACACTCACACTAATACATACATACAAACAAAATGTGCAAAATAAATCTTTTAAATTTCAACTCAACAGCAAAGTGCAATAACTCAAACATATAACTTCAACAAAACACTTCATTTATCCAAGGGTTATCTCCCTTCCCCTGGATTATTTACACACAAACTATTCACAACATTCTGTATCAAGACCAGTCTCTTAATGGCATTACATTTGTCTCTTTCTCCCAATACTCTCCTCAAGGTGATCAAGCAAATGTTCTTTCCACAAGACTGATATGGAAACGAGGAAGTCTCTCCTGATCTTTCAGAATGGCAAAACAAAGTATTCTTTCCACAGTGTTGATTTGAATAAGGTAAAGGAAAGTCTTTACTGTTCAGGATGGCAAAACAAATGTCTTTTTCAGAATAGAGGTTCAAACATGGTGAAAGCCACATCTTTTTAAAGTTTCTGGTTGACAAAATGTACAAAGGAAACAAGAACTTAAGATAAACAAATCTCTTATCAACACACCAATTCAAAATAAGTTTCCCGGATACACTCTCCTGCCAGGAAACTCAACAACTGTAAACTCTTGATATCCCGGGAAACTCTCCTACCAGGAATATTTCCCTTTTGGCCCACTGAGATCCCCTTGTGTACTCTCCTGCCAGGTATCCTTGTCCAAAAAGGTTTCCCTACCTGATATCCTTATCAGGCTTCTCTGCACATTTACTTCCTCCTTAAGTATCACAGAACAATGCTTTGTAAACTCTTGATATCCTGGTTTACTCTCCTGCCAAGAATAGCCCCCTTTTGGCTCACTGAGATCCCCTGGTGTACTCTCCTACCGGTATCTTTATCCAAAAAGGTTTCAATACCTGATATCCTTATCAGGCTTCTCTGCACATTCACTTACCCCTTAACTGTTACTTGTATCAATTTCCCCCAAATCGGCATCCAATATCTGAGTGTGTGTTGAAGCGTTTCCTTTTAAAAAGCTCTCTTGACTCTTAGCAATGCTTGTTCATGGTATCTCTCAACTGACCTCTTTAAGTCAGGAGTCTTATACCATTGTTGCCCCTTTTATTCTTGTGGCAATGCCTCTTGGCTTATGCAATGCTGGTCCCAGGTTTCCCCCAACTGACATCGCATGTCAGGGCAATTGCACCACGTTCACCTTTTCCGTTTATTTCTAATAGTTCGGTACTCAAAACTACTTTTCATATCGGCATATCTGCACGTCCCGGGCCCCCTTCACTATAAGGCTGACTTACCAACTCTTTGTGCTGCGGTTGAGAGATATTTGCGAGGGACTGGCACCCCTTCAGTGGCAGAATCCCACTGGGTCTCCAAGTCGGCTCTATGCAGCCAAGACCAGCGCTGCTTTTCAGGGCCACGTCTCCACACACAGCTCCACTGCACACCCTCTGCTTCCTCTTGACTGGAGCGCCTCTCTGAATGCCCCGAACACTGCTAGCTGACTTCTGGCGTGCTTCTTTTCCCCACAGTGCTTTGTTACATTTTTTTCTGCCAGCAGCCACACTTCCTGCTCCACGCACTCTGCAACCTGCCTTCTCTCTCCGTTCACGTTCCCGTTCCTGTCCTTGTCTGTCTCATCAGCTGCAGGTGACTTGGGCATTTGAAAGTCCTGTACAACTGATTAGCTTTGTGACCACTAGACTGCACATTGTTCTTACTGTCACATTTACACATAAACTCCTTGCTCCGCTTCCTCGTCACAGTACTTGAGGATTTCTGGTACTTTTAGTTCAAAGAGGTTTTAATCGATTTCAAATCACATATTTGAACAGTTAAACTAACATTATAATTACCATAAACATCAGATGATTCACATCTTTTACTTTCACCATATCTACATGAAGACTGAATCGGATGGTTTTGAATAATGGCAGCAAGCCATCAAAAACCCTGGAATTAATAGATCTTCACAATGAAGAGAAGTGTATTGCTTCTCTCCTTGTGGAGTCACCACTCTCCCCTTACAGCCATCTACTCCCATGTGATATACCCTCAGAATACTATCCATAGGATTAGGACTAGAAAGCGGCTGCCTTTCCCTGGCCACATGGGAGGAGACTTTAGGCTGGGGGATCAGTGATAACTCTGCAGGATTCATCACAGAGAGCTGGTGTAATGGTGCCTAGTGTTACCGCCTGGGACTCAGCATGCCGAAAGAAAAATTCAATCGGTATCCACCATGTCTGATCTCTGATTCCCGGGACCCAACTCAACACAACCATTACTCCATAAAGAAACAAAACTGAATGTAGAGGTACTCTTCCCCCCCTTAGCGAGCTATCACTACAGTATGCATGCAAAAGCACTGCTTCTTACCCGATACAAACCTGCAGTAAAGCATACTATACCATCCTCAATGAAAGCAATTGTTAAGTGCAGTTTAGGAGATCTCTACCCAAGAGATTTGTCGGGTTATCTGTACAATACAAGGGATCAGATACATTTTGTGTACCTACGTTAATAACCAGATCCTCGGTGTAAGGAACCAACAGGATAGCCCCAGAGAATCCCTTTGTGTCCAACGGTTTGCCTGACAAGGGAAACTCACCTTGCTTTATAGAAGATTTTGTAGCCCCTTTATCAACCATAAATGAAAATGTTAGGTCATCTAGCTTTACACCTATCCAGGTTTCCTCTTCCGGATTGGTAGTAACAGACAGGACTGCACACATCAGCGATCCTTGCCGGGTATCCCGATCCCGGTACATACAAGCACCTGGGAGCGGGAAAGGATTCCATCCAAAAACCCTTGATCCGGTGTAGTGAGAGACCATTCCCTGGGTTAAAGGATTTTTCTCCCATGCCTGTACCTGTGCCGGCACAGTTGGTTGAAACGCATAGGTCTGTGCGGCCCCAGGCACTGGGTTCTGTTCATCCCGTACCTACTGCGATTGCACAGAACCTGGGGGCATATGGCATGGTTGGTGATTTCATTTTATGGGCACCTATTTTGAAATACCGTTACCTGCTCAGTCAATCTCATGTCCCATCCTTCCAAACGACCAACACTGGATTCCATACAACCCTCCATAGTTACTTCCCAACAGCCCATTAAACCGTGGCCCCATTCTTCCAAACTCGCCTTATGACCCACCTCTATGTGAAAATCACCCCCTACCCCTCGGAAACCCTCTCATTTGCCTTTGACCGGGAACATATCCGTCCATCCAACCTTGTCATACCGGATTCAGTATGTCTCTGTTGTCCCGATTGTCACTGCTGTCCCTCTGTGGAGCTGGTATTCACTGCTCCTTCGAAACAGATTTTCGCTTGCTTTTTTCTGAACAAGCTTGGCATCTGCCTTTTTGTACCTGCTCCATGCTTTCCTTTTCCTTCTCCTGCCTACTCTTAAAAAAATGCACAATATGTGCCTGGATTTACGGGCCACCCTTGGCCTCCACCCCTACTAGTTTATCCAGATCATGCTGGACTTCTTTGCGAATTCCCTTTTTTAACATATGGCAAAAAATAGCCACATTCCTATCCAATGCTTCTCCCGTCTCTGCCCTCCACATCTCCTGAGTACACTGGACATGTACGGCAGGATCATCATCTAACTTCACTGTCTTGGCTAAAATAAAATGTATATCTCCCCTTTTTCACCCATTCTCAGCCCTTCTTCCTGTCTTCCGGTTGTCGATCTCGCTCTCTCTCTCGCTCCTCCACCCTTAATCTCTCTACTAACCCAGCAGTCGGGGGAGTTATTCCCTTTCTGCCCTCCATTCTCAACCTTTCTATGGCCCTAACCATTAAAGGAGTTAACCTTCCACTTTCCTCAGTATCCCATCTTTTAGTCATCGTAGCTGTGTCTGTCTCAAAACCACTCTGGGTCGATATATCCTTCTGTGGGCGATAAAGGATAGCACCCATATGGGGGCAGTGCAGAAGGAAATCCTGCACCCTGCTTTCTCGACCCTTACTCTGAGACCTAAACATTATGTGCATTCCCGCCCTTCTCATACATCCTACAGAACTCTAAGATATTTAAACGATTACCTACCTTTGAACCCTTATGCCTAGTTACTAAGGAAGTATACAGTTTTTCCAACATTCCCTTATTATAGGTCCCCTCATTAGGCCAAGATTGAGCATTTTACACTTAGTTTCCTGCAACCATTCTCAATAGTATATTTAAATCTTTGCCTTATGGCCAGGAAGTACTAGACACAAGTGGTTCAGTGAAGTCTCCATACTCCAAAACCAGTCTATCTGTAACAATTTTACTTAAAAAAAATCGATGACCCACAACACGTAAGCCGAACCCGCGGCACAACATTTCAACTGAAGGAAGACCTTTTTTCCCCTTTCCCAATTCCTTCATCTTCCCCACAATCACTCACCTTGTTCGCTTTCACTAAAACCACATCACTTATTCACTTTTTAATTATGCTTCCCACTCTTACACAAAAGACAGCATATCAAAAAACACAGTGCAGGCCCAAATCCTCTTTACTTATTCAATGTATTTCCTTCTCTTGAGTACAAAGGAGCGCAATGTTCATCACTACAGCACCGCTTTCTCTTTTCATCACTAGTACAGCATCTTCGACTACAATACTGTCTTTCCAGGACTACAAGAAGATATCCTTCAGTACTTCGACTAACCAAGAAAAGCGAGGCAAGGGCTCAGTCTGCGCAGTAAATACAGAATAGAGGGTGCCAAGTGTAAATTCAGAAAGGTATCTACGGGTGGACTTACTATAAAGATGCCACCTCACCCCTAGGTGAGGGCTGCAGCCAACCAGACAAGAAAACTGAAGATTATCAGCTCAAACCTCACATTGGATATGCTGGTGGGATACCACCTCATACCTCTAAAATAACCAACTAGGTAAAAAAGATATAGAAAAAAGACTTGCTGCTTGAAACAGTAAATTCACTCCTCCAAAACACTCACCTTTCAACCCACATAACTTTATCTAACTCATGCATGCCTACTTTACCCTTAACAAAACCCTTAAACCAAAGAAAATCCCTCCTTTTACCATATTACCCTATTGCCTTACCTGCCAAAAGTGCACTCCCATGAAAATGGTCCCTGAAGCTCTCTGAAGTGGTGCTCCTTCATTTCGCCCTGCACAGCTGGATCACGGCACCCCACCTCCGGGGAGCAGACAGGCCTCTAACCAATATGCTGCCTGTAGGCCTCTCTATGGTGCACTGAAGACTGTGCCAGTAGAGAAGTTCTACAGCCGTGTTGTGCGGACAGGAAACACCCAACATCTTGGAAAGTTTGGAGCCCAAATAGGGACGCCAAATATGTGGATGGACCTACGATCACCTTAAGCCAAAGTAGGCCCACCTCTTAAGAAGGGAGTGCACGTTTGTCTGTAAAGAAGATTTATTGTACAAATGTCCGGGAGGAGCTTGATGATGATGTTGAGTTAAACTAACTCAAGTCTCTTGAACCACACATTTACACATTTTATGCATTTTGCAACGGTTAAAACAATCCCACATATTTTATTACAAATCATCCTACCACACATGATTAGTTAAACCTATACAAAGAGATGTAATCTCCTATATTGCCACGCTCCTATGTGGACACATTCATTTAACTACCATCCCCTTTCCAACTTATTTTTACAGCAGCTCATACTTACAGCACACCCCTTATTGGGATCTCTCCGTAGTAGGTCATGACTTTGTCCCATAGTTACACATTCGCACAACAAACATAATTCATTACAAGTCCCAACTGGCCGGAGACCTCTAACCCCGAACATGATCTTTGCAAGGACACTTCAATAATATGAGCGGAGGGCACAACAAACAAGTTCCCTTTGAACTGGCGATAAATATCTTATCCACCCAGACTTGCTGGCGTCCTTATTTCACACCAACCTATACGACTACCAATTCAGCATGCATGGCCTCTGGGCACATCCAGAGAACCTGATCGAAACCCATAAACGATTTGTCAACTCTGCTCTTAATCATCTTTTGCACCTGGTTTATTACTCCGTCCCAAACTAACTTTAGCAGATGGACGGACCTATCCACAATAGTACCAAGTCGTAAACACCCGAGACTTGGCCCTTGCTCACCATCTGATATTATCGCAGCTGCCTGCTGCCTTTTTTCAACCTTCAACCTTGATCAACCAGTTTTCCCAGTTACACAAAGTTCATCCCATCCCCACTAGACTTCTTGGCCTGTTCAGTGCCTAGATATGAGAGGACTTGTGGCATATAGATTTGTATATTCACCATGTACCCCAACTGTCCCAAACGCATGTCCTTAAAGACTCTCATGTTTGTGTCTGTGCATGTATGTTTCAGACTACCATGTCTTCTCACAGTGGTTTCCCTTACTTTGCTATTGGTTTCAATATGGAATAATGATATGGCTTGGGCAACTACCCTTTCCTTTTAGAGCTGGTGCTCTTGAATGGAGAAGAGGTGATCAGTTTCCTGAACTCATACATTTTCCAGACGTGGTGCTTATGATGAAACTCCACAATGATTCTACTTTACATCATCCAATCCAAGCAGCTCATGCTTTCTTTTAACCTTTTCAGGTGAGCCCCTCCCAGAGCTCAACATTGTCTTAATCATGAATAGGCCTTTCCGCATCTGCCTTTTAGTTCCAAGAAAGACCACTTACTCCTTACGCCCAATTTGGCCAAACCTTCCAATTTTCAACATATTAATGTCATATAGCAATTAATGTCATGTGGGACCTTCCTCTACTCAAACCCAGGTGAGGTTGTTGTATATGTAGTTATTTTATTTGGTGTTTGGTACAGTGCCTCAATGTGCAGTTGTGAAACCACAATCCAGTCTTTCGGTGGAAGAAAATAAAGGAGATACCGAAGCTGGGGGAAGAGGGGGAGATAGCGACAGGGTTGAAATGGGATGCTGGGGGATATGTGCAAGCCAGGAGATGAGGAAGATGGGGAGGCAGACCTGGCATCGAATAAGCATGTACTCACATCAGCCTGCAGGTGGTGGTTCTCTGAGACCCTGGTGTGAGTCCCTAAGTGGGACCTTCTGCCTGAAGAGTCGGGCTTAGCTGTTCAGTGCTGAAAGGTCTTTTATTTATTTAATTATGTATTTTCTTGTATAGCACCGGGAACCCTCGGGCATCAGGGCGCACATAGACACGAAAGGACATTTAGTAGACAGGACAGGAAATATAATGTCGCAATCTCAGGGATATACTAGGCGGTGCTATTTAACCCATTTTAAACAGTAGGGTTTTCAATTGAGCGCGAAAGCTGGTGAGGTTTGTTTTTCCAGTAGAAGTTTGCTAAGAAGCCCATTCCACATCTGTGTACCCCTCGTAGGGAAGGCTCTACCAAATTCTCCGACCTTTCTGAATCTGAGTGATTTAATTGTTCCCAGATTGGCCGATCTTAGGGCCCGGTTGGGAACATAGGAGTCTTTAGCTACTTTGGGGCATGACCATAAAGACATTTATGGACAATGATACATGTTTTTAAGTGGATCCGAGCCACAATAGCCAACCAATGAAGTGATTCTGTCCCTGCGGAAATGTGTTCCCGTCTGGGGATGCCCTTGATGATCCTGACCTCTTCATTTTGGAGCGTTTGCAGTCATTGGATGCATTCTTTCTTTGCCCCAATCAACATGGAGTTAGTCAATATGTGATAAGATGATGGCTCTGCCAATCGAGGCACAGTTCTCTTCTGAGATGAATGGTTTACTATTCCTCATCAGTTTCAGGTATTAGTTGCAGTTGCTTACGGTGTAGGAGGTCTGTGCCTCTGTATTGATGTCTGCGTTAAAGAATACCCCTAGGGTCTTAACTTTGTCCGCCACTTTAATGACGGAATCTTTGGTGCTAAAATGTCGGTATTCATGACATAGTTTTGCCCCCTGGCCCTGGGGCTTCCAAAGAATAGCAGTTCAGTCTTAGATTTATTAAGGCCGAGCCAATTCTCTGTCATCCAACTCTCTATTACTTCGAAAATTGTAGTCAAGTTCTTGCTGTCCTTCTCATGATCTCTGATGATTTCCAAAATCAGTTGGGTATCATATCGTCAGCGTAGTTGGTAAACATAACCCCATGTGACTCAAGCAGGCCTGATGTAGAGATGAAATAGGGTTGGTGAGACGCAAGTACCCTGCGGGACTCGTGACCAAATGGGGGCTGACTGGGGGGTGACACCATCCCATGAGATTGTGGATTGCCTGTTAGAAAGGATTTAAACCAGTTTGTAGCATGTGACTCGCACTTCCCTACCTTCCGGAGTGTGTCTATGAGACGATCGTGATCTAACGGATCAAACGCAGCTGATAGGTCGAGACGGATCAATAGTCCATTCTTTCCCTTATCAGCTAGTTCTAACATGTTTGTCTGCAGTTCTAAGAGGGAAGTCGCTCTGCTATGGTGAGCCCTGAAGCCTGATTATTTATTGTAGAGTATGTGTGCTTTCTCCAGGTATCCCTGGAATTGTTTTGTGGCCATTTTATCAAGAATCTTCAGCAAGATGTTAGTACTGGTGATAGACTAACTTAAATGGGGAGGAAACCCGGTATACGTTTAACTAAGATAGGTTAGCAACGTATACTCTGTCTAAGTCCGGGAGGACAAAGATCCGTGTTTAAAGAGGAGACAGAGCTATAGTGTAGATGCCACACATATAAAGAGCTCCCATTGAGAGAGCCACAAAAGGACCAGTCGTGGTTAAAATGATAAACATCAGATTTAATAGAATTATGACCTAAAAAGTGATTAAATAGTGTGGTCCACAGTACATACAATTCATAAACATTTAAACATATATCAAACAGTCGTTACGTGATAAGCTAGAATTAGCTAATTGACAGTGTATCAAAAACAGGGATACACTCAACATCAAGAGGTACGCTTTACAGAAAGTTCAACGTACTCTACAGTAATTAGAATCAGTATGTCAAAAAACTTAATAACTCTGGTGCCAGTACAGAGTATTAGCTCGACATGTTTCAGTTCTTACAGTTATTATGGAACATTCATCAGGAGATATACAGGTGACCACGTAACCAAGACAACATTTAAAAACGAAATGATGACATTTGAAGTATTCGTAGCATCTGCAAAGTAAAGAACAAAAAAAGCGCAAAACATGAGCTTCAAATTAGCCATTATTGTTGCATGTTCAAAATACATGAACCAAGGCATCTAAATAGAGGGAAATAAATACCTCCACTGATGCCTGTGGGTGCTCTCTACTCGAAAGGTAGTAGGCGGTGTAGAACTGAGGGTCGTCTCTACCTAGGATATAGAAAAAACATCCAAATGAGCGCTGAGTAGTAGCTCACTAAAAAAGCAGGATATGTGCTTAGGCTTAGCAAATAGCGAAACTAATATCGCATAAAAAACATATGAAAAGGTGTCCGGGTGAGAGAAACCCAGTGCTGAGAGACCAAGCGAATTATCCACAGTGTGCCCCATATAATTCCAGAAGTTGAGAAGAAGTCGGTGACTAGAACCTAAAGAGGTAGTTCAAGGTATAGTCTCTAATCTCGTGTGTTTATAGGAGACAGAAGGCGGCTAGTAACACTCAAAAGTAAACAACTACCCCACAGGCAATACCTTCAAGTTGGCAGTAAGAGTGTCAGTCGTGACCAAATCCGACAGCCCCAGGATATAATCCTGCCGCCAGCGCTAGTGCTGTGTGGATAGTACGGAGAGTGCCGTCTGTTATGCGGGCAGCAGTGCAGCAGGACTGGGCGACCGATGTGCGAGTGGTAGTCAGGGAAATACAGTAGTCCTACAACTATGTTGGAAGAGAAAAGAGATGTAGAGCAATGTGGTTAGTCATGGCAGCCATCATGGAATGGCTCAGACCGGACAAGGAATTAGTACACTAGGTAGCACGCAGTCTACAAAAAACGATGGTAAGGGATCAAGTGAGTGTAAACGATTATATGTTGTACCATTCAATAGATTCGTTAAGACCCCTGATGTCACTCTGCAGAGTATATATCATCTTTTGTTCCATATAAAGCAATTTTTTCTCCCGGGTGGCATAGTTAGATCCTTTAAGTGATAACAATATTGTCCATTTGAAATCCTCGTGATGATGCTTCAGAAGATTGAAATGTTTCACCATGGGGGCATTTTCAGTTCTGTTCTTGAGACAGCTCCGGTGTTCCATGATACGAGTTTTGGCTTTGCGGGTTGTTTTCCCTACATAGTGCAGTCCACATTTACAAGTGATCAGGTACACCACAAATTCGGTGTTACAATTAGTCAAGTTTTTCTGTGTCCAGAGCTTTGACAGGCCAACATCTACATTTTTAGTTATAGAGGTCAATTTACAGACCCCGCACGAGCCACAAGGATAGTGACCGGTAGGTTCAGGTAGACCCCATAGGGTGGTTAATCTGGGTTCCTGGACAGGGATAGGTTTAAGTTTGCTGTTACTAACCCTGTTACCTATTGTCGTGCTCCTTTTATAAGCAAAGATCGGCACACTCATAGAGGGGGAGGTCGTTTGAAAGATTTTCCAATTCTTCTTAATGATGTTGGTGATCTCAAAGCTCCGGTTAGAAAAGGTATTCACACACACAATACGATCATCTTTAGGTTTAACAGGTTTTGGTTCCAATAGTGCTTCTCGGTTGTTATTAAAAGCCCTTTTGGCTGATTTTTTCACCAGTTTATTAGGGTACCCTCTCTGTCTCAGTTTTTTCACGAGAGTGTTCGCCTCCGCCTCGTATATTTCTTTCGTAGAACTATTCCTTTTAAGGCGTAAAAACTGGCCAAAGGGAAGATTATCACGAAGATGTTTAATGTGATGGCTGGAATAATCAAGAAGAGAATTTTTATCGGTGGGTTTATGATAAGGCTTAATTTTCAAGACTCCATTGGTAGCAAAAATGGTTAGGTCGAGAAAATTAATAAACTCGTTACTAGACGTCATAGTAAACTGAAGGTGAGGATTAAGATTGTTAAGCCAGTTGAAAAAATTGTTAGCTTCAGTCAAGGTGCCTCTCCATATGACCAAGATGTCGTCAATGTAGCGACTCCACTTCACGATGTTATTACTATAGGGATTGAGGTTGCTGTAGACGTTGCTTTTCTCAAAGGTCTCTACGTACAAGGTAGCAAAACTCAGAGCCATAGTGGCGCCCATCGCGGTCCCTTCAACTTGTTGGAAAATCTTACCATTGAACTCAAAGTAGTTACGTTTTAATGCTAGTTCAACGCACCAAAGGATAAACGAAGTAGGGACCGGATCATTATCAATGCGGCCCAGAAGTATTTCGTCAATCGCATCAAGGGATGCTTGTTGGGGGATATTGGTGTAGAGGGATACGATGTCAAAACCTAGTAGCAACTGGGTATTTGTATCGAAAGCCAAGTTTTCATGACTGTTAATAACATCTCGAGAGTCTTTTACATAGGATAGCATGTTTTGCACAAATCCCTTCAAATAGTGGTCCGCAAAAGTAGAGAGGGGTTCAAGTACAGAATTAATCCCTGCCACAATGGGTCGACCTGGAGGGTTCACCAAGGTTTTATGCACTTTGGGTAGAGTGTAGAAAGTGGGGATGCTTGGTTTTTTATTGATGAGGAAATCCGCCTCTTGTTTCGAGATCCACTCTCGGTCTTTAGCTTTAGAAACTTTATCTGCAACGAGTGCCATGAGTTCCGGTGTCGGGTCCAGAGCGAGAGGGCGATAATAGTGGTTATCACTAAGTTGTCTTTCGCATTCCGTGACATAATCGGTGCGATTAAGAACCACAATACCTCCACCTTTATCTGCTTTCTTGATGACAATTTGGGAGTTTTTGGCCAAAGAGTCGAGTGCTTTAAGTTCTGAATTAGAGAGATTGTGGAAAGGTCTAGATGGTTTATTTTCCAGGGCTTTAACTTCTGCGATCACTTTCTTTTCAAAGACTAACGACTCAGGAGAAAAACTCTGAGAAGGAGGGTAGAAAGTGGAAGGTTTACGGAGTCCCGTGCAGTTGAGAGGTTCTTCCAAGGGGATAACGTTATCAGCAGAGAAGAATTCTTTCAGGTGGATTTTCCTCATTAGTTTTTTGAAATCAATTAGAAATTCAGAAGGATCATGTAGTTTGGTCATCACGAATCCCAAACCTTTGTTGAGGACTTGTTGTTCTATATCTGTGAGAGTATAATCAGATAGATTAATCAAAAGCGATTCCCGCTTCTGGTTTGTTTTGTTCCGTCGTCCCAGCTGCTTCTGTTTGGGGCCTGGTGTAAAAAACGGCCCTGATTGCCTCTTCTTCGTTCATTTTGTCGTCGGGATGGTTGACCTCTTCCTCTTCGGTTGGGAGTCTTGTTCCCAGAGGAGGTTCCTTCATCTACATCGTCAGGGTCACTACTATCATGACTGGTACTGTATGAGGTATTACGAAAACGGACTCGTCTATTATATCTAGTTGGACCATTAGTTTGTAATGTTTTGTTGATATAATCTTCTTTAACATAAGGAAAAGCTCTCTCATGCGAGAAACGGGCCAAGTCTTTTTTCATACGTTGGATTCTTTCATTGGTATTTATACTTTTAAATTCCTTCATCTCATTCTCAATTTCTTCAAGGCGTCTCTTATAGTTGTCCAAAGGTAATATTTTCTTTATAAGAAGTTATTAAGTTTTTTGACATACTGATTCTAATTACTGTAGAGTACGTTGCACAGTTTCAGTCTGTGCAGTTTGTATTGGCATGCGATGAAGGTTTTATGGGCATTTTTGCAAAGGCGTTTCCAGAGGTCTTTGAGGATAGCATCTCTAAGGTCCTTTTCCCACCTTTTCCTGAGGGCTTTGTTTGTGTTTGCTTCCTCACTCAGAAGAGGTTTGTATATTTGAGAGATGAAGCCCATTGATGAGGTGGTTTCACCTAGTATATTTTCCAGTGGAAGCTGATCTCATTGCAGTTTGTCATTCCACTTTGGGGAAAACAGAAACCCCTTCAATTGGAGGAAGTGGCGGGCCAGTATGGGTTTAATTTTTAGGCCTTCTAATTGTTGGAGGGAGATCCACGAATTGCCTTTCATCATCTGGCCCACTCTTTCCTGGCCTGCCTCGTACCATTGTTGGAAGCACTGGGGTTCTAGAATCTCATTCCTGATCGGGGGAGCCCAGATGTGGCTCATGGGGAGGGCCATGTTGTGTGCCCCTTCATTTCACCCTTGTTCCACCATAGTATAAGGAGTGGGCCTAGCATGCTGTGGTTTATGGCCTTGTTCGGGACTGTTGCTTTCGCTCCCAGAGACATTCCCCCAGTGTCACTGGCCTCAGTAAATAGTTTTCTTTCTCCACCCACTGCTTGTCTTTGTCCCCTCTGCGATGTGGCACGAAGGCCCGGAACTGGGCTGCTCGGTAGTATGTATAGCAGACCGGGAGGCCTACTCCCCCGTCGTCTTTGCCTCGAATCAGGGTGTTATATGCTATCCTCTGTTTCTTCCCTTGCCATTGGAACTTGCTGATTTTTCTTTTCAGTTCGGCAAAGCGGTCCCCTGGGATCTCTATTGGGAGCATCTGATAATGATAGAGGTCTCTAGGGAGGATTGCCATTTTGATTGTGTTGAGGCGACCTAGCCAGGAGATCGTCAGCCTTGTCCACCTGTCCAGCTTGGCGCTTAGCTCTGACATGAGCGGGGGGAAGGTTTGCTTCATAGAGGTCCCGTGCGTCTTTTTTTATATTAATTCACAAATATTTAAGTGCTTTCGCAGCAATTGGAATTCCTAGACTGGACAGGCCCACTTCTGCATTGTACCTTAGATTGTTGTAAAGGAAAATTATGGACTTCTCTATATTAACCTCAATTCCGCCCATCTGCCGTATTCCCTTATAGTATGGAGGAGGTCGGGTTGGTCATATATAGGAGCAGATCGTCTGTGAACATTCCCAGTTTATATTCTCATTCCCCAACCCTGATTCCTTCCATGGAGGGCTCCTTCCTGATCATGTTCCCTAGGGGCTCTATCGAAAGGGCGTACAACATAAAGGGTGAGAGCGGGCAGCCCAGTCTCGTTCCCCTTGTGAGATTACAATCTTTGGAGTTTTTCCCCTTGACTACTACCCTTGCTGTAGGGGCATCATATATCGCTCGTATCTCAGTTATAAACTGCTCTCTGAATCCGGAGGTCTCCAGTGCGGGCCAGAGGAACTCCCACTCCACTCGATCAAATGCTTTTACTAAGTCTAGACTGAGCAAGACATGGTTTCCCCCCCTCCCTCTCGAGTGTTGCATAATGTCCAAGGTCTTGCGCATGGCGTCGGCTCCCTGTCTGTCTTTTATAAAGCCCACTTGATCAGGGGCAGGATTCCCTCCATTCGGGTGGCGAGAGCTCTAGTATAGACCTTCGCGTCTATATTCAAGAGGGATATTGGGCAGTATGACTGGCAATTAGAGGGATCGTTTCCACTTTTGGGGTTGACCACAATGTGCGCTTTTGTGAAGGAGGGTGTGGCCCAACCGGTGTCTCGTATGTAATTAAATAGTCTGGACATGTGGGTGGCTAGGATTCCTGCTAATTTCTTATAAAAGTCCATTGTGTAGCCGTCTTCCCCTGGTGCTCCTCCTGATGGCAGTCTATTTATTGCTGCCTTTATTTCTACCAGGTTGAATGGGGAATCAAGCAGTTCTTTCTCTGCTGGGGTCAGTGGTGTCAGCCCTACCCCGGTGATATATTCTCGCATGTCTGATCTGTTTCCGGAGCCTTCAATTATTATTTTTTATTTTTTTATTATTATAGTTGTTTTTAGTCCAAAGAACTTTTACAATTAAATACAGATTTTCTTTGCATAAATACTATACAAACAGTAAAACTTCATTCATTCAACCAATCAAAACATTCATTTATCATATTTCATAAACTACACCATATATTTACAATCACTGACTATTCACTTTCATCTATCCATATATTCTTCAAGTAATTTTAAAATCTAAAATGTATATAAAACAATAAATTTCCTATTACTTTACTTTACTCATACCTCGTAATAAACATCGTGTTGTAGGCATACAGGTTCAAACCATACAGGGCGTGCTATCATTTTATACATTAGCATGCCTGAGCCTATCTTCGCATGACTAAATAATTGTCAAGATTGGCAGTCAAGTATTAGCAAACAGATAGTGTAAAATACATTATGCTGATAGCCACTACAAATACAATTGCTTCACCTAGTTTTAATTATCATTTGAGCTGCAGTCTACACTTTAAATGGAGCAATAATCAATGATTCACTGGATGTGTTTAGACAAAGATTCCAGAAATGCACTGTAAGAATACTATCATAACAGTGCACATACCTCTTGTATGTGCACAAATATACTGGTGCTAGAACCCGGGCACTCAGTTAGAATATGTCTAACTGTTTCTTGATTTTCGGCTACCTTACAGATCCTACAATATCGTTGGTCATTGGATAGTTTCCACTGTGAACCATACGTGGCCCTCACCGGTAGTTGATTTGTTCTCATTCATAACTGGGATTTAGGAACTTTAGGATTGGGACAACGTATTAAATACCCTTGAGGACAAAGATATTTGTGAACAAATCTAGCTAGATGATTGTAATTATGAAGATTACTCATATAGGTAAAATTGTTCTCCCAGTCTTTTCTCCCCACTTTTTTGTAAACGCTGTTTTATTTTTATTTTTTAATAGTTCTTTTTATTAAAAATATAACACATAACATAAACAGGTCACAATTAGCTGGTCAATGGTAAGCAGTATTCATCAGCAAGAGAAAAAGGGGGGAGAGGGGTAACTGCATCTTTGCTACTAACGTGCGCACGCTGGGGTGGTTTGGGTGGGAACACCCGTGGGGGGGAGAAGGGAGCAAGATGGTCAGGCCCCGGAGGCGGCCCTCAGCCTCTGTATCCCCATTGTCTTATACTCCCTTTGGTCTCTGGGGTTACGCAAGCTCAGCCCATTTCCCCCACACCTTAAAGTACTTCCCGGGGCAGCCTCTGGCAGTGTATATCCTGTTCTCCAATGATGCACATCGCTCCATTTCATTAGCCCATCTATTAATGCACAGTTTGTCCGTGGATCCCCACTTGGAGGCGATGAATCTTTTCCCCAGTCCCAGGGATACTAAGATGAAAGTCTTCTCATATTTATTATAGTCTACCTCTCCCCAGATGCCCAGTATCACCATCTTAGGATCCAGTGGGACCGGAGATCCCATGGCCGTACCTATCCTGCGAGTGCATTGGGTCCAAATGTCCTCAACGACAGCACAATCCCAGAGCATATTGAAAAAGGTACCCTCTGTCCGGCTGCACCGTAAGCAGACCCCATCCTCCACCAGCCCCCACTTCAACATAGAGGTCCTGGAGTAATATGCTTGATGAAGTATCTTGAGTATCCCGAGGGGACATCAGGGCCTCCACCCATTCCTCCGTTTCTAGCGTGCTCACTGCCCGTTCCCATTTTTCCTGGAGTCCAGTGAGTTCTTGTGTCCCGAAGGCAGTGAATACCTGGTAGAGTGTGACTTTGGCCGGTATCCCAGTGTGGAACATGTTTGCCTCCAGGAGGGAGCATTTGGGAACATCTGCTGGTGTTGGGAATTGGGTCCGGATGACGTGCGTGAGTTGCATATGTCTGAATCTTTCCGTCGGGGGTAGCATGAACTTATCTTGTGTATCAGTGAATGTTGCTATGTGCCCTTCTTGTACCACGTCTGCCAGGGATCGTATCCCCATTTCCTCCCACCTTACAAAATGACCCATTCTGAGGATTTCCGGGATGTTTGTGGTCCAGCGTAGGTTTCCCTTCCCAACCCATGTGTCGGGTGGCTTCTGCCCAGACCTTGCAAATCTGCCTCGACATCTCAGACAGGCCGGCAATGTCCCCTTCGGGCCCATAAAGCACCCGGAGGGGTGTGATCGTTTCCCAACTTTTAACCTCCCCTCCTATGTGTGGGAGCTCTGGGTCCCCGTGTAGCCAGTCATTGACCACCCCCAGTTGGGCGGCCCAATAGTATGCTCGGAGGCATGGGAGCCCGATACCTCCTTCCCAAACTAATCACTGTAGGGTTGTCGGTGCTATGCGGGGTTGTTTCCCGCTCCAGAGGAGTCCTCGAAGGGCTGTCTCAATGACCCTGAAGGTTGTGTGAGGATGTGTCGGGGGTGGGGGGGGGATTCTGGAGAACGTAGAGTTAAGCGTGGGAGAGAGAGCATTTTGAACATAGCCGCCGGTCCCAACAATGTCAGTGGGAGGGCTCGCCAGTGGGTAACGTCTAATAAATCTGTCGATCACCGGTTGCAGGTTTAGGCGGGTAAACTCTGCGGGGGGACTGATAGTGATACCTAGGTACGTGAAGTTCTGGATGGAGACCGAATAGGGGCATCGTCGGGGATTTGCGTCATCACCGACGTCCTGTCCTGAAGAGGGAAGAGGACTGTTTTTTGGGTATTTACTTTCAGGCCGCAAAAGGACTGATTGGTTAAGGATGTTCGTTACTGCCGGACATGAGGACTTGGGGTTGCTCAAGTAGACCAGCAGATCGTCCGCATAGAGTGAGACCCGGTCCTCCCCACCCCACAGCCACACAAAGCCGGACCACTCCGTTGAGGACCGTAGCTGGATCACCAGCGGTTCTATGGCCAGTATGAACAGCAAGGGGGGAAAGGGATAGCCCTGCCTGGTGCCCCGTCCGAACCGGATGATCCTGAAGGAAGTCCCGTTGACCCTCACAGAGGCTCCAGGAGACTCGTACAGCAGTTTAACCCATGCCATGTAGTTGGTGCCAAATTTCATCCTTTCCATAATGGCCCAGAGGGCATACCATCTCACTGAGTCGAAAGCTTTTTCAAAATCTACCGCCAACAGTGCGAGTGGGTCATCTATTTTAGCGGCTTGGTCTATGGCGAACTGCGCCCTCCGGAGATTCATCCGAGTGGACCTTGATGGCATAAAGCTGCATTGTTCTGGGTGGACCCGGGAGTGGATGGCCCCCAGAAGTCGGTTGGCAAGGACATGGCAAGAACCTTAGTCTCCCCATTAATAAGGGAGATTGGTCTATACGAGGTGCAAAGATCTGGCGGCTTCCCGGGTTTCGGGATCACCAATATGGCTGCTTGTCGGAGGTCACGGGGGAGCCGGCCAACATCGCGGGAGTGGACCAGCATACGATGCACGTGGCATATGATCGGTTCTCCTAGCCTTTTCCAGGCTTCCACCGGGTAGCCATTGGTGCCCGGCACTTTCCCGGTTTGGAGTTGGGTGAGGGCATCTGCTACCTCCCCCTCCGTGATTTCCTCCTCAAGCCTACCGATCTGTTGCTCGCAGAGCCTGGGGAGTATGACAGTCCATGAAGTTTGTGTCTGCTGGGTTCAGTAGTGGCGGTGGGGGGGGGGGGTAGAGCTGCTCATAGAATGCCGCAAACAACTCTGCTATCTTGGCATCCTCGGAGAGTAGTTCCCCCGTGGGTCCCTGTATAGCACGCACAAACCCTTTGTTACTTTCCCGCCTCTATAACCAGGCCAGTGTCCGACCTGCCTTGTCCTCTGTTTCGTAGATCTGACTACACATGACCCAGTGGGCCGTTCTGGCATTGTCTAGGGCCAGATTCCGTAGTGCCTTTTGGCCCGTCACTAGTGCCTCTTTTGCGACCGCTGTCGCCATCGCGAGGTACTCTCCTTCGATCCTGGCAATGTTGTTCTCTGCCTCTGTTATTTCTCGCTTGTGCGACACCTTCCGGGCCGCCACCAGAGAGATTGCCACACCTCGGAGAACCGCTTTATATCCCTCACAGAGTGTGACGGGACTTTCGACCGAACCCTCGTTCAGGGAGAAGCATTCGTCCGTCTTTTGGGAGAGTCTCTCCACAACCTCTGGGATCCCAAGGTAGTATGAATTGAGACGCCAGGCAGACTTGTGCATTTTGGGGCCGTGTTTGATAGACATAATCAGTGGGGAGTGGTCTGAGATGCCACGGGCCAGATGTGTGGCCGTTTGGAGTCCATGTGTTATGGTGCGTGGGACAAAGAAGTAGTCAATGCGCGATAGAGATTTGTGCGCCCCTGAGAGAAAGAAGAAGCTGGTGTCTGTGGGGTGCAGTGCCCGCCAAACGTCCACCCAGCCCAGTGCTCTGGTGAATGAGTTTAGTTTGGTCGAGTGGTCGGGGTTTCTGGAGCCCATGTGTTTTCTGTCCAGCACCACATCCATCACCTCATTGAAATCCCCTCCCAACACCCAGTGGTCTGCCTGCGTGTCTAGTAGTAGTAGTGTTTGAAGATCTGTCAGTAGGTCTTGTGTGAGTGCCTGGGGTGCGTATGCGGCCACTATGCCCCTGTGCTGTGCTGGTGCCCATATATCCCTGGTCACCAGCACAAAGCTGCCTCTTTGGTCTGTCTGAACCAAACCCAGCTGAAGTGGGACTCTTATGCACCAGGATCAGCGTACCCCGGGACCCACTTGTGAAGCCAGCATGGAAAGCGGTTGCATAGTTGGATCTGCGGAAGAACTTGCACTCCGTGACCACCTGGTGTGTCTCTGTAAGGAGAGCTATGCCTGGCGTATGCCTATTCAGGTATTGAAGGACTAGTCTTCGTTTAATGCTGGAGCCCAACCCGTTGACATTCCACGTGAGGAATGTTAACTGCCCCTCATGTGCTATCAGTCTCGGGAATGATGTTTGCCTTGTGTTTGTTGGAACCGCCCCGCATGTGACTATCGGTGAGCGTTGCCCCGTGGTTCCCCCAGTAGTTATTTGGCTCATAGTGCCAGGAGCCCGGTGTGGCGATCCATGTGCTGTGTGGCCCACACCTGCGATCTGTGACCATGTGGTCATTTAAGCAAAGCACCCAAGGAGCAGCTGCCGATGCTATGAGGACCGAGTCTTTGTGACCATATGCTTCATCCCAAACAAAATCAACAACTAACAACGTATGTAGCCCCCCCCCCCCTCCTGGACAGATCTGTGTCCTCTCCATTTCCAGTCATGTATGTGATATCCGGATCCCTCCCTGTACTTCTTCCCCCCCCCCCCAACCTGGAGTACCTGTAGCCCGAACTGGGCACCAACTGGGCACGAAACCTCAAACCGGGACATCGTTGATATTACGAAGTGCTCACTTTGTCTGTTTGTGAGCCCTGCTGCCTTTCCTCTGCAGCCGCATGTTCGTTATCCTCTAGAGTCCCAAGCAGTGTGTCACTGTCCGTATCTCGGCCGTACATCCTCATCCATTCTCTGCGTCTTTCTCACCTTCTCTTGGGGGCCTAAGTGAGTTTTGATCCAGTGTATCGGGTTGGAGTGGTGTGTGGTCCGCCCTGGTTTTTTTGGGACAAGGGTCCGCTTGGGGAGTGTTACTGTCTTGGTTCATTCAGGATTTGGGTCTCTAGCCAATCCCAGGCTTCTTTTGGCGAGTAGAACAAGTGGGTGACGCCATTGTGGTGTACCTTCAGTAGTGCTGGGAAGTGCTGCGTATTTTATAGATAGCGAGTGTAACTTTTTTTTAACCGAGTCGAAAGACTGTCTGGCCCTCTGGACTTCCCTGGTGTAGTCAGGATAAAAGCCAACTTGGTGACCGTTAAAAGTGATCGGGCCGGTTGCTCGAGCCATCTGGAGAATGGCGTCTCTGTCGCGAAAGTTCATCAGTTTTGCAATAAGTGTTTGCGGCGGTGCTCCTGGTGTCGGACGTCCCGATGGGACTCTGTGGGCGCCCTCAATGGAAAAGAATTTGGAAAATTTCTTCGGGGCGAACACCTCGGCAAGCCAGTCTTCCAGGAAGAGTTTGGCACTGGGTCATTTCTCCTTTTCCGGGATCCCGAGGATCCGGATATTATTGCGCCTTGCTCGGCCCTCGCTGTCCTTAGCCCTGTTTTCTAGTTGGGACACCTTTTGGGTGATAGTGGCCAGGTGCTTTTCCATCTGCTTCACTGTGGCCTCTATATTGGAGATCCTCTCCTCTCTCTCCCACTCTCGTAGATACATTATGGAGGTCTTGGCGTAGGAACAAGAGCTCCGTTGATAGGTTACCTATTTTCCCCTTCCGCGATGATCTCGACTCTCTGAAGGTCTTCGTACATCCGTCAGTGAGATGGTGGGGTCATCTGTCACCGCTTCATCCCCCACTGGGGTCTGGGAGGAAGGCCCTTGTGTAGGGCCCACTGTGTACAGGTCCATTTTACTTTGGAGGGTCTGCCGTTTGACCTTGTCCTTGCCCATGTTTCCCGGGCGTTTGTCCAATGGAGACTTCAACCCGCTCCTTCGCCCTGTAGACCTCATTTGCAGAGGGTATACCTGGGGTCCTGAGGGTCTTGTGCGGGCCTGCACTGGCCAGTTTATAAGGACTATTTGAGTGTCCGTGCAGTCTGTTTACTGTGCGTGGGGCTGCTGCCGCTGGGGTAGTCCAGTATGGCTAAGGCCTCTGGGAGGGGGGGCCCTTTGGGGTGCTGCAGGTGTCTGTGCAGTGTCGTCCGGAGGGTATTGGGCCGTCGCTCTCCTCCACTTTTTCCCAGGCCCTGGGGTAGTGGGGTTCTGGACTCTCCTGACTCGGTTACACCGGAGGGAGTAGGGTTTTTCATGGGGATTCCTCACCTCTTCTCTGGCCTGATAGAGTTGGGCCCAAGTCACTTCCAGTGCTGCGGAGCCTTGAGGTGCCGTCTTTTTCTTGAAGCACGGGTTCCCTATGGGCCTTGCCCACGGTCTGCCGTTGTGTGTAGCCTTCAGTCGAGGGTCCGCACGTGTCCAATGGTACATGGGGTATGCAGGTGCGTTCCTGCGCCCAGCGGGGAGCGCCTCACCTCCAGTGCAGTGTAGTTGGTCTCAGCCCCCGGGTCTCTGGTGAGTGTTGGCCCCGCAGGCTTCCGTTGTTCAGTTGGTGTTGGGGGCAGTCTGCTGGTCGCCCCTAGCTGTGACGGAGTCCGTCTGTGTAGAGCCTCCCCTTCTTGTGCTGTGCCTCACCCTTCGGTCGGCCCTCCTGTGGGGGGAGGGGAAGAGGGAATCTTCTCTCTGTATGTGCATGCAGTCCCTCGTATTGTGGGGGGAGGGGGTGCCGTGTGCCGCGGGACCAGGTCCCGGGTCCTGTATACCGCTGCAGGCGGCTGCAAATCCTGTAGTGTCTCTCGGGTGTTATTGGTGCCCTCTCGGGTGTTATTGGTGCCCTCTCGGGTGTTGTGTGGACCCAGATTGCCTTCCGGGCGCCTGCAGAGCCGGTGAGGCGCTTGTGTCCGTCAGCCGCCTGGCTGCAGGATGGCGGCTCTCAGACGGCGAGGGGCTCTCAGCCCATTTGATGCTACGGCCGCTCCGATTTTTGACGGACTTGCGGTGGTCGGTTCCCCTGGGTTTTCAGCTGCCTGGTGCTGCCCTTAGTTGGGGGTTCCGACTCTGGGGGGGGAGGGCAGGATTCTTCTCAGGATATTGGCGGCTGCCGGGAGCTGGTGCGTTTAGCTCCTCATCAGCGGCTCGCACATGCGCACCTTTAAACGCTGTTTTAATGATTTTATACCGGCCGCAGTAGGAACGATCAATGGATTTCAGTGTATAAATCATTAAACGTGCCATCATATCTATTGGGTGCTTTGGTCTTCTTAAGTAGCATTACATCTATCCCAATGATATGCAACATGTGGCTCACAGGATGGCAAATGGCTTTCATAAGAAGTAGACCTCTTTGCTGCAGAATAACGGCTTTCAAAGACATCAGACCAAATTCCACTCTAATGTACTGTATAGGGCAAGATGGTGGTAAGCCAAGTACATTACGCCAAAAGCAGCCTTCAATTTTATCCAGCCACAATACATTTTTGATGGTGAGGGTTTCCAGCCCATAAACAAACACAGGTATAAACCACCGCTTGTACAGTATCATTATGCCCTTTAAGGAGTATCCTGCATAGTGTGATGCAAAACTTTGCACAAGCATTATTTGTTTTGCTCTTTGGATTTTGCTTTCTATTAGAGCCTGGTATTCAAATCGGCTTTCAGAATTACTCCCAAGTACCTTTATGATTCTGTGTAATCAATGGTTCCCCAAGTTAGTATCATTTTGGGTCTATGAACACTTTTGGACGCAAAAAGCATTATTTGAGATTTCTTTAAATTAATGCTCAGACTATGTTCATTTGTAAATTGTCCTAATTCTTCTAAGATCTTCTCCATACCATTGAATGTATGATCGACGATAACAAGATCTGCATACAATAATGCAGTAACTCTAATCATACCAAATGTAATTGTACAATTGGACTGTTTTTCCAGTCGTCTTATTAATAAGGCTAAGTAGAGATTGAATAATTGAGCAGCAAGCAAACGGCCTTGTTTTACTCCTTTGTTAATTCGGAAAAGGGCCTAGATAATCGACCTTCATTATCCAATCAAATCTGGGCAGTGTTATTGGAATGAAGCGTCACCAATATTTCCAATAGCCATTTCGGGCAATTCATTTCCGATAATATCTCCCATAATTTAGAACGACAGACCCCATCGAAAGCAGAGCTTTTATATAACTCTTTGTAATATTTGGCAAAGTGGTTCGCTGTATCGTACGGAGAGGAGGTGCATTGTCCATCTTTTCCCCGGTTTTGATCCACCCATCTCTCTGCCCTCCGCGCCCTCAGCCTCGTGGCCAACATCCGGTCTGCCTTGTCTCCCTTTTCATACATTTATGCTTTAGGAATTTTAATTTCCATATTGTGTCCCCTACTCCCAGCGCGTTCAATTCAGCCCACTTTTGTTTTAATGCTATCAGGTCTACATCTTGGTAGATCCCCGAGCATGCAGTTTGCTCTCCAAGTTTTACATTTCCTTGCCCAGTTTCTCTTCCTGCAACCGTCGCTCTCGTTTCTTCCAAACTCCCTCTTTTATTAGGGCCCCCATCCGTGTTGCCTTTCCTGCTTTCCAGAGCGTCCTTTCCTCCACTTCTCCATTGTCATTAATCTGGAAATATTCCTCTATCACAGCGGTGAGCTCCTGGGCGAAGAGCTTATCATGCCACAGTTACTGCGCCACTTAGAGTTACCCCTACTTAAGCCTTCCGTGTCAATGTTCATGGTGACTGTCATGGTCTGACCAGCACCCTGCCTGAATTGTGCTATTTCTTATTCATGATTTGTGCTCTCTGCTTAGTAGCAAGTAGTCCATTATAGTGAAAGTTGTGTGCACACTCGATAGAAATGTGTATCCCTGCTTGTCTGGGTGTTGGGTCCTCCAGACATCTAATAGGCCTCCTCTTTCGAGGCTCTTCCTAAATGTCACCCCCCTCCCTGCGGCGGTTCCCTATGTTCTGCTTTCGTCACTTGTTTGTCCATTTGTGGGTCAGCCCATGTGTTAAAGTCCCCTTCAACTATAGCCATCCCCCTACTCCTGGTCTGTATGGCGGTGAGGGCCTCTCCGTTAAAGGCGTCCTGGCCCTGGTTGGGGGTGTATACTCCCGCTAGGGTTACCCAGGCTCCCTCCCAGGTTCCCGGAACCAGCAGGAGCCTGCCCCCACCAATGCGTGAACCCCTGGGTTTAACAGCTGGACCCGCCTCTGCAGTATCAGACCTACCCCTCATTTTTCTGCGTGTCCGAGGCCCAATAGGTTTGCCCCACCCCCTTTTCTCTCAATCGCCTTTCCTCCCCAGCTATCAATCTGGTCTCTTGAATGAATATGACATCAACTGCTGCCCTCTCAACTTCCCATACTATCCTAACTAGAGTTCATTCCCTTGACATTTAGTGTTCCCACCTTCAGGAAGCTGCTTCCCTTCATTTCCATTGATTTTTCCTTCCATTTTCTGAGCTGCCTCCTCTCGTTTGTGACCTCATCCCTTGCTCCTTCCGCCTCCCCAGCCGTGTTTCTCTGACACTTCCCTTTCCCCTCGTCTCAACCCCATTTGTGTCCCCGCTTTACCCCCACTGTTAACTGATAACATAACTAAGAAAGCGTTACAACAAATGTGTACCCGAACCGTGGTATCCTGTATTGAGACACCCTCTTTCAACTGAGGGCCACTAGGTTAGGAAATCCCCACTGCCTGGGGTCTGTTAGTTTGTTCCCTTCGCTTTCCCCGTTTATCTCCTGGAGCCCCTTTCTGGAACAGGGTGGCTTTGATGGCGATTGGGAACAAATTTCACATACTTTCTTCCTGCTTTGCTTCTATTGCGTCTCTGGGTCATTATTTCAGCTTGCATTGTCCTCGGACAGTTTGCCCTCTGCTGACCCGATGGGGCTCTTGTTTCTGTGCTCTCTAAATGTTGCAGGACTTGTTTTGCTTCCTCAGCTGTGATGACTCTGTAATCTTCTCCTTTGACCTCAAACAGCAGATCGAAGGGGTATCCCCACTTGTATCTTATTCCTTTGTCCGTGAACCATGTGGTGAGCAGTCTACATTCTCTCCTAAGCCCCAAGGTGAAGCCTGACAGATCCTGGTATATTTTGATCTTAGACCGCTGGTATTCAATTTCTTGTGCCTGCTTCGCCCTGAGGAGTACTTATGCTTTTTCTTTGTATTGCAGGACTTTAACTACTACAGAGCGTGGGCCACTGCTGAACGCTCTTCCTCCTCTGTGGGCTCTTTCGATCTGCACTTTTTTCCCTCCTTCCGCTTGGTAGAGGAGGTTCACAATGTCCTGCAATTTCTTCTCGACCTGGGCCGGCGTTTCCCCATCTGTTTCTTCTAGGCCGACTATGCAGAGATATGTTCTACGCTCTCTGTTTTCTAAGTCATTGAGTTTCATGGTGAACGCCTCCTCTTTTAACTCGCGCTTGTCATTCTGGTGTTTAATTTCATCTCTAGTAGATCGGCATTGATCTGGTTGTGTTTGATGTTTTCAACTTTTCTTTCCATTTTCTACACCTTTCCTTGTAGCTCCACTATGGATGCTTGGTTGTCCGTGCACAGGGCTCTTATTTCTGCCATTACGCCTGCTATATTTTCCTTTATGGATGTGTCGCCCATTTTTGGGGCCCACCTGGGAGTGTCCCTCGTATGATGGGTCTCTTCCCTTCTATATTGCTGCAGCCCATCCAGTCCAGCATTGAGTACAACACAAGCAGGGGGAATGCCGCCACTCACCAGATAAGCCCCCGCCCATTACAATACATCTAAGGGGGGGGGGGGCTTGCATAGACCGCTGGTTTCCTTTTTGAGAGCCTATGGTGGGGCTTTGTTTGTCCTACTCCAAGAGCTTGATTGCTGATTGGTGCCTGTCTCCTGTTGTCATGATGTTTAATGATCTTCTGGTGTTCCCTGTGTGCCGTAGTTCTGCTTAAATCCCCCTTGGAGGGGTTTTTCCCGGGGGCCTATCTGCTGACTCTCTAGCCTTTGCATCACTGATGCTGCTATGGGCGTTTCCAGTGTAGGGAGGTTACACTTGCCCTTTTATCGATGATAGCTTTGCGGGGTTTGTCAGGCGGTGGGATCCTTTCCACCTCCTTGGTTGCATAGTCCTTTTGTTTCTTCCCCCTCCCGTCGCATGTGAGCTCCTCGCGGAGCCTCTTCACTGGCTCTTATGCCTGCTGCGGTGGGGGCTTGCTTGTTTTTGGTGCCTTCACTGGTCCTCTTATTATAGTTGCCCCTTGATGGGCCCCTTTGGGGGGATGGGCTTTGCTGCTTTCCTTGTATCTTGGGGAGGTATGTCCCTTCTCCACAGTGAGGGTCAGAGGGAAGGCCCACTCGGTTGTGCTAGTGCTCCCCGGCTTTCGCTATATTGCGGGGGAATGGTGTTTTCTTTTTGTGGTTTGTATTCTGCCCCCAGGGTCTCCATGCGTTCTGTGATGCGGGTGGCCTTTGCTGGGGCGCTTCCCCCCTGTGCTCGGGTCGTGCTGCCCCCTTGGATGTATTGTAATGGGCTCTTATTTCTGCCATTGTACTCAATGCTGGTTGGAGCACCTGCGATCTCTCAACATCCTTGGTTTGGTGGATCCCGTTGCTCCCTGCACCTCTAGGCTCCCCCAACTGCTACCTCCGACGCTCTCTCCCATCCACCGTGGGCTGGGTGTTAGGAGGTCTCTCCTGTGGGGCCTCGCCCTTATTGCTGCTTTTCCGCTGCTGCGGGTGTTGGGTGCTGTTATTTGCCCGCACCACTCCCAGGGGCGCCTCTCTTCCCTCTCGTCTTCTTTGTATTTTTGCCCGGGGAGGGCTGTTGAGGATGGTTAACTTGCAGCAAGGGCACTGCTCCGTTGAGTCCCTGCCGGATCTCCCTTTTGCTTCGTTTCTTTCTGTGGCGCTGCACGTCATCTCACCATGGCTCTGTGCCTTCACCTTCGCCTCCGGCTTTGGGGTTGGGGTGTCCTCCTTTATGTGGGGGTGTCCGATCCAAGCTCCAGGGCGCCACCCCTCTCCCCCTTTTTCTTTGATGCCCGTTGCCGCCACATCGGCTCCTGTCCACTGCAATCTTAGTGCCTGTGTCGGGTCTGCTTTCGCTTAGAAGCGCGCCTTGTCCTCTTGGGTCCCTCTGGAGTTTTGTCCTCCTTTACAGCCTTATTTTAGCTTCGGGCAGCGCTCTTTATCCTCTCATTAGTCCCCTTGGCTCATGGAGCTACGCTACAGGCAGCCATTGCCGCCCGCGCCCCCTTGTGGTCACTCTGTACTTTTCATTTTAACTTCAAGATTTCTAGAGCTCACCCAGTCTAAGCTATTACCCGAAGAAGGTTGCTCCTTTGTCTTTAGGATTATGGTTCCATCGATTTAGATCGCCAGCTACCAGTGTGGCGCAATTAGGGCAAAGGATATTGTTAACCAGATGTAGTTGCTCTTCATTAAAGTGTGCCATATCCTGTGGGGGCCGATAAACTAGGATGAGATTGAGACAGCTGCAAGGGGAAGAGGAAAGTTTCAGATGCAATACCTCACCGTCTTTGCCTTGGAAACTGGAAATGTTTTCGCAATGACAGCACCCCACCACCCGCACCTGTGGGCCGATTTTGACACTTGATGGAATACCCTTCAGGAACCGGCATAGCAATGGTAGGGCCTTGGCCTTGGATAACCAGGTTTCCGTTAAGCAAAGGATGTCCAGATCTCGTGCAAGCAGTAGATCATGAACGTCCATGGCATGTTTGTTAAGGGATCTCGTATTCAACAAAGCTACTTTAATTGCAAGGCTGTCCGCCAGAAGCAGGGGGCAGCCAGAAATGGCAGGGTTCCTCAGAGTGCTGGGAATATCTTGTGTAATGATGGTTTTCATTCCCAGCCTCCGTCCTGATGACGGTATTCAATTTCAAAGCCAGGTAACGGTCAACACTAGCGAGCCTCACCGCTTTTTGTGCAGCCATTAGCAGGAGAAGGACCACAGTAAAACCCATACCTGATCGGGTAGGTTTTAGAAAGTGTCCGCCGACAGAGCAGTCAGTTGTAATCCCACTTTCGCCAGATTCTCTGTACCAGCTTGTCCCTGGTGCGCCAGCACTGGCACTGGTACACCTGGTAGCAGTACAACTAGAGCACTGGGGCCTCTGGGAATTAAAACAGCAAAGCAAGATGCAGAAATACAATAGGAATCGTTGGCAATCAACAAACACAAACACTGCGTCAATTTCATGCCAGCGGAAGGGGCTTACTGTGATTCTGGATTTATATCATTTGGGGGGCAAGATAGTTGGGTTAGATTAAGTGCATGAAAGGTGAGTGAGGGGGCAAGAAATGAGGGGGAATTATGGTGTCATACTTATAAAGAATGTTCAAGGAAATTCAAGCAACCTCTAGCAGACATCACAAGCTTAATTGCAGAACTCAAATTCTATGTTCACATCCTTAATTAAATGTTGGACACAGAATCAAAGTTCCACATACCTGATGGCAATGCAATCCAAGACCCACATTTTGGAACTGGAGGCTAAAGGACACGTAGTTGAATAAGGGGCCGGGGAGGAAGAGATGCTGGAGAATAGCTGATCAACTTTTTGTGCTCCTCTCCTGAGAATTGAAAGGCAATGTAGCAACTTTTCAAGAGGGACAGAACTTGCAAGCAGAGATTCTCTTTGTCTATGCCTGTGTAAGAAGTCATCACTTGGCTTTCAAAGGCTTCAATTACTGCATTCTGGTATTTGTTATCTTTCGTTCATGATATGGAAAATAACCCTACATTCAAATAATATTTGATTAACAAGGTACCAGCTTACATATAAGATGCATGCCAACCACTTTTACTCCCTAATATAGGCAAGTACACCCAACGAAAAAAATGAGTTGAAATGCAACAAAACCTAACTAGCAAGCAATGGACACGTAGGTGCCTACCGTCTGCTTCCACCCACGCAGCTCCGTGGATATGTTTAGGTTAGCAGCACCTTTAGATCATTACCCTTGAAAAGAGCTCCGATAGCAGCCAAATCTAAAATGGAACTTTAAGATGTAAATGCATCTTTTAATTTTAATGAATCACAAAATGAAATTAAGTTTGGATTGCAGTTGTCAAACGTTACAACATTATTAAACCTTGATGTGCAGATAGGGCTAGGTATTCATTGTGCTCTGCATGAATTGCAAACTGGGCCTTGTTCTTGGCTGCACCACTTATCTTAGAAGTAATTCATTTTACAGTGTATTGTCACAGATAGCCTAAAGAACATGCAACTACCAGAGAAGGTTCAAGGGTTTTTATTAAAAATGTTGGCAGGGCGTTTAGGGGCGTCCCTCACTCTCTCGTCTACAGTAAGCGGTTTCTGCCCTAGCACGGGAATCCCAGGTTATTATATAAAGCTTATTGACCCCTACTGTGTAAGCTATACCTTGTTGTAATTGGGGGCCTAAAGGTAATCACCTTACTGGTTTAATCCGCCTTCAGGACTTCCTAGGGTAGACCTACTCTATCGTTCAGGTACGTTTTATGGGTTTGGAAGCTCATCCCACTAAGATACTCAAGCCAACTCAGTCTCCTTCCTGTTATGCCCTAATGTTTACTTTCCCTGCGTCTCTCTATTTCTCTCCCTTTTTCCATTTACTCTCCTCTCTCCAACTCCATCAACCTTCTCTCCTGCATCTTTCTCATCTGTC